>NC_137878.1:24822300-25162694 GCF_963924005.1 Protomyctophum bolini
GTATATATTAGCGGATATAACATATAAGAGTGTAAAGGGCAAAAAAGCAGCTGAAAGGAGAAGGGTGGTGGTGGTGGCGGGCACTGGCGGCAGACAGGGCTACTTAGCAACGAGATGACCAAACGATCCCCCAGGGTTTAAATGTCTCAATGGAAGAATATGGAGACCAGCTCCAACTAGCCTAAGATTTAGACTCTCGTAGACGTATTTATCGATTCAGATAAGAATCGATAAATACGTCTACGAGAGTCTAAATCTTAGGCTAAGCTCCAACCAATGCACTACAATGGTCAAAATAGCATTTTATTCATGATCACAAGTTCCAGATTGCAGCTTTTATTTTCTTGTGCTTGTTTAAATTTAAAAGCAATTCATTTGTGGAGTATTTCTCTCCCATATTTTCAAGAGTGCAACCAAAGGTTAGGTGGAGGAGACAAACCCAGGACTCCCAAGCAAGCAGTAGACAACATTTCGAGACAAAAGTGAGCTGCCCTTGGGAAGGGGAGATATTGCGCTTTGAGCGTCAGGCTGGCAATGCCTGTCAGTGTCAACCACTGAATGTTCCTGCTTGCCTTGAACACAGATCTAATTTTCTCAGTAGAAGAGCCAGAGAAAGAGACCACTCCGTCCCCAACCACTGCAGATGCACTACTAGTTGTATTGTATTAAGTAGCAATGCATACAGATTGGTTAAAATTATTTAACAAAAAAAAAATATATACTTTGTTTCGACATTACTGCTGCTGTTAAAGCTCTCAAGCAGCTTGCTGCTTCTTGTTAACTGGATATGTGTGGTAGCCAATTATAAGGGACTGTCTGGGCTAGCTGGCCTGCTCTGCCAGAATACAAAAGGCTCCTTGTGTTTTGGCTCTGTATCCCTTATTGAAACACTTGAATGGCATCCCAAATGCACTCAGGCAGAAACGTGTGTGTGTGTGTGTGTGTGTGTGTGTGTGTGTGTGTGTGTGTGTGTGTGTGTGTGTGTGTGTGTGTGTGTGTGTGTGACCTTTCAACACATCCTATTTAAACCGCAGCCAGTACATTTACCGTAGTTATCATCACGTGTTTCATCATCACATTCTCAACTATTTCTTCTCCAGATCCTTTGCATGGAGAAGAGCTTGGAAGAAATGCTGACAAGAGTGGACGAGTTTGTCGGCATGCTTGACATGGTAGGTTTGAATTGGTCCAGAATGTTATATACTTTCATACATTATACTTTTCGGATGCTTTATCATGCTTAGTACCATGCCAAATGATCTACAAGCTTGTAGCGTGGCACCAAGTGCCGCGCTACGAGATTGTAGATCTGCTATTTTTTTGGTGGTGCAAATCTTTGAATTATATTCTTTCAGAGTGAACGTTTTTAACTCAAATATTTGCTTCTGGGGGGTTCCTGGAACAACATATTTTCAGATGGGGGTCCTTGACATGAAAATGTTTGAGAACGACTGACATAGAAATTAGAAACATGGGTTTTTAAGAAAACTGTCAGGAGAGTCGTGCACTGATAATAACTGTTGCCACGCGCATGACTCTGTCATTATGACGAAGTATTAATCGGTTCCTTACTCTCTTGTCAGATCCGCAATGACACCTCCCAGATAGTGAATGAGAGTCTACCTCAAATCCAACGGAAATCTGATGAAATGAGACAAATATACAGAAGAATTGACAAGTTAGAAGTAAGTACCAAGTTTGTTGTCTTAAACATTCTCGCCCGTTACCATAGGCTGTGCTCTATGGCCAGAAGAGAGCCATTAACCTAGTCGGATTAAAGTTTTATTAAATTAAAACACCAAATACTATTCGTTAATATTGGTAATGATGAAATCAATGCATTATTTGTAATAATTTATACATGTTTGCTTATCTTGTAGTTGTTTTTCCCTTTCTTTTATGTCATGATGCATAGTTTACTTGTCTAAAGCAGGGATTGTGGGGGTCAAATCTATGTGAGATATTTTTATCTCTGCAGTGTTTGTTCCCTAGCAGCACATTTCTACTGACAAGGTGTCTTTGTTTGTGTCTCTAGGCATTGGTGAAGATAGTTGGTGCCAACGTGTGTGCCATGGAGGAGCAGGTCACACAGGGGGAGAGTGAGCTAGGAACGCTGCCAGGGGCTTTCAAGAAGATCCTGCGCACAATGACGGTGCCAAGTTTCTTAAACGTGAGCGCTCTGTTAAATGCCTATAGATAAATAGCGTTTACTTTTTCAGTGAGTTTGTTTCCTCAATAGTTTTTTACTAGGTTGTATTAACAGTATTATTACACAGTCAAATTGGGACTGTAAAGGTGGTTGCACACCGGCCACGTTTGTCGGAAAACCGATGGAGAAACGCTCGGTGTGTGGGGACGCGCCCCAAGTGAGCCTATAGATCTTGTGTTTTTTCCATGCGACACTGTTATGACGAAGTATAACGTTGGGCTAAGACGAAGCTGCAATACTATAAACAAAGATGGCTAGCTGCCAATATGCAAGTTGCTACTCGCATACCATTGTTAAGGAAACAAACAAATTCGTCATATAATGCAAATTCATAATAACACAAATAAACTCCTCAGACCTAGTATCCCTAGGTCTGCACTATGGCTACTTTTGCTGTTTGAAGTGCTGTACAATGTACATATAGAAGTATATAGAAAACAAAACCCAGCAAAGAGCAGAATTATTATTCCAATGGGAATTATTTTATTTCTTTTCAAGCCGTGTTATTAAACCATTAAAGTAATACATTTTACCTATCCAATCACAGAAACCGGCCAGCCCAAGAAGACCAAATCCTCACCACCGCCAAGAGATTCCCGCTGTGTTCCGAACAGACGACTATTTCGCATCACATCCGGAACAGTGACCTCGGTCCCCACAAGAACACTTCATAACAAGGACAGGATTCTAACTTCGGAAGCCTGCTGGTTGGAACTGTAGAGACTATACTGCCGTCCATCTATACCGGTGCAACAGATCGACAAAGCAATATCAAGCCTTTCTGAACAAGTCGGTGGAAATCCAATCCAAGATTTCTCTGTGTCACTCACTGGGGCAGCAATGACACTCACTGAACTGTAGAAAATGATTTTTTTTTAAAAAGTGCCTAATAGGGTCTTTTTTTCTCTCTCTCTTGATTTCACAAATTGTGAAGATAAAAATGCACAGAATGCTGTACATTTACAGTCAGTCAAAAGAACAACGCCATCCCTCTTGCCTGTAGGATAACTGGACTATAAAGGACTTATTACCTGGAGAATCAACCCAGCTGTTTTTATATGAATTCCTACTTCTGACGTTTGTATAGACCTGTATACTGTTACGTACTTAATTATATTTATTGTATCATTGAATCACCCCAAAAATACTGGTCTCTCTACTAGCTCTGCGCTTACTATGTCTTCCATTAGGGTGTGTTCACAGTTCACACTGTCCGCTTGTTACGAAGGCAAAGCGCTGCCCAGAGTGCTTTTCTCTGCTGGACCACAGTCTGGACAGAGGTACGGAACAATAAAAAACCTCGTCTTACGAGTTCCCACTGGATGAAGCTTGTTTTAAAGCTTACTTCAGGCTAAAGCAAGGGGCGGAAAACCTGCAGAGGGTTGTATTGAGCCAGCAGTCTTGACTGAGACACATTTTAATGGGGTCAGCTGATTAAAAGCAGCCCACATCATGAAAGTGTCCCCGAACAAGACAACTACCCCCACTGCTCCTAATAGTTAGGATGGGTTAAATGCAGAGGACAAATACCCCTAAAACAATATGCACATTCTCAAAATAGTAAAACTATTCTCATATTTTTTTTCTTTTGGCCAAATTGGCAAATTCAGCTCTCTGACCAGCGCATTTTAAAAATGGCACGGCTTTTGCGCTAAGCGGTCAGCGTGAATATGCCTTTATAACATATTCACTGTTTTGCAGGCCAATCATTTTCACATGCACATTTTTCTAAGCACACTAGACTAGAGCATAAGAAGAGTATAATAACATCACAAGCCAGACTATCTAACCAGGTCTTGATCCAAGGTCAGATCAAGTGGCCCTTTCAACTAAGGAACTTCATTAAGTCAACAACAGTGCTGTGCCACGTATTTCACAGGTTCTGGATTTGTTTCACATAAGGTTCTCGGAACCTAATTTAGGCCCTGCTAAGGAGGACGTATTAATTACCGGTAATTAACCCCTGGAACCCATGGGAGGAGGGAGGGGTGCTGTTGCTCTGGATTGGTCAAGCTAATGTGACAACTCTGGAACCAAATGCTGTCGCAAAATACAATGCCGTCATCGAAAATAGCACACATACAAGCTCAACGCATCGATTGCATTGTGCGCTAGAGCTTAAGATGTAATTGAAGTGTTAACATTACGTACTGTAGTATACTAAGATGGAACCTTGGATCTTGTTCCATGTGGGGGGGAAAAACCAATTGTAAGATGTGATTTGGTGTGTGATTTCCATGAATGAACCTCACCAGTCAATGATGACAAATCATTTACATGCCAAAATCGTCAATAAAGTTGTTATACTCAGACAGGTGTGACGTTCATAAAGGGAATTCATTTGGCGGCCAAGCGTTCATAGCGACGTCGCTTTTTCATCCTTCGATGTCGGCTCTTCCTATCATCGTGAAGTAGAATTCACCAAGTGTTGGATGGATTGTTCACCCACTAATAGGGGACATGAGCTGGGTTTAGACCGTCGAGACGGGTTAGTTTTAGCCTACTGATGACGTGTTGTTGCAATAGTAATCCCGCTCAGTACGAGAGGAACCGCAGGTTCAGACATTTGGTTTCTGTCATTTTACAGACATTAAAAACATCCTTTTACGGAGCTAATAGCATGGTTGTTTTTCTCAACCGTTTTGTACGTGGGGCGGATCGCTGGAATCGGCCCGGCCCCCTGGGCGTGTTTCTGGGGGTCTGGATGTTCCAGGGACTCCCCCGGAGACCCACAGAGACCCCCACATGGTGGTTTCTCTACCGTTTCGGACATTATTGAAGATAGATATTACTGAAAATATGTTTTTGAGGGGCGCTAGCCCCTCCTATACACAGGTTTAATGTTTGTCTTTAATTCAATGTTTGTTTCATAAACACCATTGACAATGAAGGGAAAATGTACGTCATAATGTGCCTCGTTACGTTTATTGTTAATGGCGTTTAATGTTTGTGTTGGCACCGTTTGTTTTACATCACCTAATCAATATGAGTTAGACTTTAATATATTAGTGACCCTCACTCACTCAGGTGTGATTTTTGTTATTAGTGTAGATTTTCGTCTTACACAAATATTAAATTCCCATTGACAATGAATGGAGAATTTACGTCATGTGACGAGCAAATCTCCTATTTTTTGTATTTGTTTTACCCTCTAGCCTACTAGGCTGCAGCTGCTTCCTACAGAGCCAGGGTGACATTGTCTTATTTTCCATAATTCCTATAATAATTTGTAGTTTCAAAGACAGTATCAACTTTCTGCCCCATTTGAGTTTTATCTTAAAACATTTGTGTGCACCTCTTTATTGTGAAAATTTTCAAACAGATCGGCTGCTTGTGTTTCCGCCATGAGCTGCTATGGGAATCATATGTGTTAATTAAATGATTCATTATTAGTTATAAAGCTTACTGATCGCATTACATTTGTTTGGCAGGATGTAATTAGGATTGGATTTTTTGACATCTAGAAAAAAAAGATTTCTCCCAATGTTTTGTCATTATATTGTCTATTGTCACCACATTACCTTTCTGGGTTTCAGTAGCGATATGGCAATACAAAAATAAATCTCACGTAGGCATAATAATTGGGAAAGCGTAATTGTGTGTGTAGATAGATAGCACATATACCGCTCTTGGATAACATATCACAATTAAAGTTTTCTGCTGTTTCTGCCATTCAAACGAAACAGAAAAATCTGAGTGATACTGTACTCTACTGTACTGTACTGTACTGTACTACAGTAGCCAACAGCACTGTACTGTACTGTACTGTACTGTACTGTACTGCACTACAGTAGCCAACAGCACTGTACTGTACTGTACTGTACTGTACTGTACTGTACTGTACAAGCCCTCCTCACTGGCCTGTGTGTGTCTGTGTTAGGCTGTGCAACAGTGACACTTGGCGGTGAACAAACGCTATTATGCCATTTACGTGCTCGGACACAGCCAGGGACACAGGGACAGACCAAGCGACACAGCCACACACATAGCTGTCTATAGGAATACTCTGGATCCAAAACCTACACTCCCAACAGCTACCACCCCGAATAAGCTGGACAGATGTACTCCAATAACCTCTACTCTACGAACCTGCATGTTTCACTCAACGTTTATATAATCGTCATGGGGCCTGTGACAGACTAGACTGGGGGCCATTAAAAAAGAAATTGCCTATATATTTATTTTAACCAAAACATTATACATTTCAAAAATAGCTGCAATACATCACAAATCACAATGCAAGGCGTTGTGAACTTACAGATCAACATCTTTTTTTATGAATTATTTTAAATGTTCGTCCAAAATTAGGGATTGAAGTGGTTAAGAATGATTGGAAGAGGAAATTGGATAGGCTGCATTTTTATTCCTTTCTCAAGACGAATGTTAATAGCAATAGTCTTATTTACACATGCCATGTGTGTTGCTAGTATTTTGCTAGTAATCTCCAAGCTGAGTTAGCTGGCCCTGAGATTCAACGGTTTGCAAAATTGAACAAAGTGATGCAGCCTGAAATACTTCGTATTGCAACAGATAACAAACCGTTCTCCTCTAGGTGGAATAACTCGCCGAAATATATTTGACAGTGGCATCTGTGGAAATTGAAGCTGAAAGATCTTGGGGGCTCAATTAAGGCCCAGTCCTGTAGGCTGTACCCTTACTAGGTTTTTTGAGTGGTGCAAATATAGACAGCTATGTGTCAATGTGTGTCCCTGGGTCCTTGGGTCTGTCCCTGGCTGGGTCACTGGGTCTGTCCGAGCACGAAAATAACGTTATAGCGTTTGTTCAGCACCAAGTGTCACTGTTGCAGTACAGTACAGTACAGTACAGTACACTGATCTTTCATACATAATTATCATAGTTATTCCATGCGCGACATATACACATATAGGCCATACACTCGCACGTGGTCAATGAAATGATTTATTTTCCAAAGATTCGGCACGGCATACTACGTTACGTATATTAGCATATAACAGTAGACTACACCACGGAGTGAGTATGCCAATGAAGGAAGTATATAACCGTTGCCATACTCATAGACAGGAGACATGAAGTCCGAGACCCACATGAGATAGATCGTTGTTAGACCCCGCCTTGCCTTCTGTCTTTTTCTCTCTTTGTTTTCCTGCCTTTCCCTGCTGCTGCCTTGCTCTTTGAGGGATCGGGGTAGGCCGAGTTGGTGAGTTGGCAGAGCTCAGGCGACTCAAACTTCTTCCTGATTGGGTCCAATAATTTGTTCAGCGCAACCACCACTGAGGCCTTCAAGTCCTTCGGGTCAATCAACTTATCCTCAAAGTCCTTCTTCAGTTGCTCAAACACAGTATAGGTTTGGTCTTCGCCCCACTTGGGGTCTCTTTCAAGGACAAACTGTCCGCAGAGTGGGAAGAGGACATGTTGGACAAAAGACAGAACTCCGTTGTTCTCGGTGTTGCCGGGCTCACAGAAAGCCTTATTCAGCTTCTTCTTCACATCCTCATTTTTATCCAGGATATCAATCTTTGACTCTTCGAGGGAAGAGCTCATCTTGGTGCCCATCAGTCCTGGCACCATGGGATTCATCAAATGGATGCGCTTGGCATAGCCCAAGGAGGGCAAGTACTTCTCTGCCAGAGTGAAAATCTTCCTTTGGTCAACTCCTCCAAACTGAGCATCCACTTTCAGGTACTCCTCATCTAGAGCCTGTAATCCAGGGTACAGCAAGCCACTCAGCAGAGGATTTTCCACCTGTTTGACCACCTCAGCTCCAGCCTTCTTGGCATCATGTTGAGTGACCATGGTCGACAGACGGTACATATCCAGATTGTATTGGCGCGAGAGCTGGTAGTCCGTTCCCTTGACAAACTTGAGTTTATCCAACGACACCCCGATGCTCTCCAGTATGGCCTTGATGATCTGTTCATAGTACTGCACCCTGTGCTCCAGCAGATCCAAGGGAGCCTTCATATTGTCCAGGAAGGCATGCAGGTCAGCAAGCAAGATGGTCACCTCACACCCAGCCTTGAGGAAGTCTGCAATTTTTAACATAGGGACGAAGTAGGCAACATGAGGTTTGCCTGTGGTGGCTGTTCCCCAGTACACCTTCAACTCTCTCTCCTGGAGAATGTGTTTAAGTTTCTGGTCGTCACCCAGGACCTCCTGCAGGTTCCTTGTGATGAGGTGGAACTTCTCCTCTGGACTTAGCTCTTGTGCCATGCTCTCTCGCTCCATGTCTTTAATGTTCTCTTCTGTTTTCACAATCTTAATATGGTCCTTCTGCTCTGTCAAATTGGCGAAAAGGAATTCCCCATCTCCAGTCAATTTAAATCTCTCCTCCTCCACCCATTCCTCTCTCTCAACCACAGACTCTTCTTCCATGTCCTCGATGTCGTCTTGCGACAGGAGCCTTTCAATCGGTTCGTCTTTTGTCTCACATTCATTGGCCTCCTTGATGGGCTGGTTCATTTCGTCCCAGTCCTTCAGGAGGGTGTCTGCCTGTCTTTGTTTCCTTTTTTGCATGTAGGAGTAACCAAACATAAGTGTTCCTGCGGCCATCGCAGAGACGCCGATACCGAACACCTTCGGCATAAACATTACTGAAGTTGAATGAACGCTTCTTACTAAAGGAATAGCCTCAGAAACCCAGACATTTTATTTCAAAGGCGTGACTCCACTAATGCATTAGTTTAGGGTCGACATGGAATTATATACCATGTCACAGCTGTGCATTGATTAGACAGCATTTTCTGATGTCATAACAGTCGTTATGGTAGCAGGACGGACTATTCACGACGTTGCACCTAAGGCACTTGTTATAAAGGCTTTAACTTAGAGCTCCATATATGGGAATAATTTTAATTTATAGTCCCATATATGGAGACAACGGCGATATCCAGCACAAAGATGGATATACAGTGGTGACATCATCGTGACACTAGACTTGCACATCATAAAAGGCAGATCCCAGCTTCTAAACCTCAGATACCATCTTGGTTTACTATATCCTATAGGGCATAGTTTACCTTACTGTAAATCGCTCTGATTAAGAGCATCAGTGCTAAGTGCTAAATGCCTAAATTTAGGCAGCTGAATCGACTGAGTCAAAGAAATTGACAGATGTGTCCTCATTGTATTTATGATAGTAGGGTTTTTCAGTGATTCTGAATCTGAACAGCTGTTGTCCAGCTAACTGAGGGAGCCATGCATGCATTGTTTTTCCAAGACTATAAATATTGACACACAGAGCAAGTCTGTAGTGCTTTTTCTAGTTTTATTCTCTTAGCAGATTTATTTTGTATTGACCTGTAGACCTACTTTCATTGAACTGTACCATTCTACAAACAGTTAATACAATTTTCAATCATAATCAATCAATCAATGAATGTCATCAAATAGCTCTCGACATTAGAGCTATGGACCAGAGTGTGTACACACACACACACACACACACACACACACACACACTCCTTAGACACACCCTCTCACAAAGCCACTACCCAATCATATCACGCGTCGTTCCGTCGTGTTCTATGTTTGGCCACTGTAAATTGTGACGTCAAGACGCTTTCGTAACCCGTATGAAGCGGGAATATTGTGGCAGACACTATTGCCGTGTGGACCTTTTTTACAGTCTATAGTGGTGGGGACGGACTGTTGGACGAGCCACGTTGAGCTGTGTCTGGATTTATTTTTTAACAGCACAGGGTAAATAATTCCCTTTAATCGACACATTACAGGCCTGGTTGGTAGAATTTGTCTGGAGTTAAATTATTTCTTGCCCTGAAAAGGGAAATTGCAACGCATGGCAATGCGTTACATTTTCCTTTTTCAGGGCAGTTTCTACTCCGTTCGTTCGACGGTGTAGCATACAGAAAATAGCCTATAAAGGTAGACTACTATAATTCCATTCCACGAATCCATTTGCGAGAGGCAACGTTAGCCTCGCAGTGGCCAGACAGTCTGGACCAGGGCTATATGCACCGCCGTAGGACGAAAATGAACCTTACCAGGCTAATGATTTCATATGTTTGTGGAAGTTCTTGCAAGTGTATATTTGTATATGTCTATGATGAATTGAATAAGGTGGACCCTCTTGTAAACAAGCGTAGTGCTTTTGGGTCGTCCACTCACAGTTACGTTTTTTGTATTGAGTTGTGCTTGAAATGTAAACTGTTAATAAATACTTCAATCAAAAACTACTAAGTTCAAGGTTCAACGTTCTTCTTTACTGTGTACTGTACATGTACAGTACATAAGAGTAAAAACGTATTTTAGTTTGGCTTCCTTCAGACAATGCAGCAGCATCGATGGCATAACATTCAAAACAACAAAAAGCACAGCAAACAAAGGGAAAGAATAAAGAGTGCAAGTAAGAGCAATCAAATAGTAAAAAAAATAGTGACATGTAGCAAAGTTAGGTAAACCTTTGTGAAGAGCTTCACCGTATAGTTTAAGTTTAATGAGACCGGTCCTTAACTTATTACATAATCTAATCTATACTTTGCATTTACACATGACTAATGCCTTAAGTCAAAGTTCAGAGTGAGCCGGTGTTGTTCGCTCCAACTTTTTGACAGTGTCAGTGTTCTCTGTTTTCCACCAGGGAGGGGAGGGGAGACCACAAACAATGTTAAACTCACCAACATTGCAGCTGTAGGGCAAGCTTGAATGATTTCTCTTTCAATCTGCAAAGCGTTGGTTTCATAAAAATCCACCGTAGACATGAGCTACTTGTCAAGAGATTCCGTGCAGGTGATTATTGTTCAAGTGTTGGAGAGTTTGGAAGTGCTCGTCAAAGTCACTGACCGGCTCTGCGTTTCGAATTTGCACATGTATGATGCAGGAGGCAGAAGGTGACACGCTGTTAATGAAAACGAGCGCTTCCAAACTCCAACACAAATAACCACCTGCATGGAATTTGTTGACAGAGTAGCTCATAACATGTCTACAGTGGATTTTTATGAAACAAACGCTTTGCAGATAGAAAGAGGATCATTCATGCTTGCCCTACAGCTGCAATGTTATGGAGTTTAACGTTTAATACAAGCAGACCTTAAATTTCAATTTGATCAATGGGCTGTAAATGGAGGGTATTGCAACTCTAGATTCAACCCATTATAACAAAAAATAGTGTGGCAAATTGCAGCTAGACATAATTCAAATGTTAGTTGATAATTTACACAGCTTTACTTTCAGAAATGTAGAGCTGTTTCTAGCTTTACCGTCACTACTGTCTTTCCAGCTGAGAAATAGCCATAATCATGTGTGCCTTTTCAATACCCGTTCAAAATCTCTTCACAGTTCTGAATCTGCAGTCGGAGCTATGGCTACTAAAGAAATGTGGGAACAGATTGGAGAGGGGTTTGTTGGAGAATATTACAGACGATTCGACAAAAACGAATTAAGGCCGAGTCTTGGTGAATTATATGTAAGTATATCCATTGTCTACTCAACTTTTGCTAGTTTTAATTTGGATACACCTCATGTTATCAGTTGTTCTCAAACATTGCCATTTCAAGGACCCCCTAATTGATATTTGGGGAAACTTGACATGGAAAATGTATGACAGAAATCGGTCCCTATTTTGGGAATGTCATTTTTCACTTTCAAAGGTGAAGCCTGCCACTAGGTTGGTTGCATGATAGGATAGGTCTTCCACACACTTGTAGTAAATGTTCTCAAAACAAAATGAGATATCCCCATTGTCAATCGTCTTTGTCATTATTAATATGGGGCGGCAGTGGCTCAGGGGTAGAGTGGCCGGTAGAACAGCTAGATGGAAACCGTGAGGTTAGTGGTTATACCACTGCAGTTCGATCCCGGTCAAAGTGTCCTTGAGCAAGACGCTAAACCCCAAATTGCTCCCGAATTCCGATGTGCAGGTTGGGGCCTTGCATGGTTTCCTCCGCCATTGGTGTACGAGTGTGTGTGTGTGTGTTTGTGTGTGTGTGTGTGTGTGTGTGAATGTAATGCACAATCTATGTAAAGCACCTTGAATAAAGGCACTATATAATTGCACCATTTATTATTATTTATTGTATTCATTCTCTCTCAGTGTAATGACTCCTGCTTGACGTGGGAAGGAGAGGGCTTCCCAGGGAGGACTGCCATAGTTGGCAAACTAACCGTAAGTTTGACTTCTCTGGTCGGATAGTGTTGGGGTTGCTCAGTATTCTGTTATGATTGGGATGGGATAACAGTCTGCAATTGGACCATCGGTTACCGCTCTGTGGCCGAAGGGCTCTTTTGCATTTGCCCAGTGCAAGAGGAAGATATAGCATTCTGTGTGTGCGAGCGCACTCGCTTCGGATGTTATTATCACCACCCCTTAATCAAGAGAACGTTCGTGATCAGCACCTTAGAAATACCCCTAGTATGTGATAATCACACATACTGGGAAAACCGGAAGTGAAACTAAGGGAGTGTTTGCTTTTTGTGACCGTGACGGCGGAGCTCCGTCTCTGGTGGCCTTGAGCCACGTGAGGCACCGCCGAGCGAGGCGCTAGCCGAGCGAGTCTCTGTGCCAAGTGTTGCGACGGCCACAATAGCCGACTCAGCGCTGTTCGAGTTGCGTCCCGATAGGCAGAGAATAGTAAATATTAGTACATTTAGTAGCCCCTAGTTTCCATGCCCCGACCATAGAGTTGGAAACGACACGTCCAGTGTCGTTGACCAGGCTATGTCTACACCACCCTGCATGCGTGCAGTCCGGGTGAACACAGCCAAACACCACGTCTAGTATGGCCATATTCTAACATCCTCCTGATAGCGGTTGATTTCATATATTTAATGCAGTGATAACATATGAATCCGCTCGCGAGCGTGGGTGCACACGCAGATTTGACAAGATTCTGTTATTTCATGCACTAACTTCCATATCTCTGCTGTCAGGAGGAAACCTCATCATAACTCCAAAATGTTAATTTTTCAGGAAATGAAAGATTTTTTTTTCAGGAAATAAAGAAAACCTTATATTTTAAAAACAAAGCAATACAGCCACATCAAAGTTGGTGTTGTAACTTTATCGTCAATTACTTCCATAAGAGGGGGAGAGGTGTTGGAGTTAGTTGCTTTAGCAGACATTTTGAGTGTCCAATGGAGTTAAGAGGTTTTGTCCAAAGCACTTTTTACTACTTTTCATTGGTTCAATATTTTCGAAACAACACACTAGCTGTTCAATAGCACTGATTTATGCCAAAATTGAGTTATGAGGTTTCCTCCCGACAGCAACGATATCTGACTTGATGGTTCTCCCTTTCATAGAGTTTGCCTTTTGGAGCCATTCAGCATGTTATCACATCGCAAGACCACCAACCCACGCCCGATAATTGCATCGTTTCCATGGTGACGGGACAGCTGAAGGTGAGCAGGGAACAGCTCGCTGTTGACATTGTTTCTGCGCACTTTAAAGCCCAAACCACACCAAAGTCACACAAAATGTTTTTTACGGTCAACCACACCAATGCAACTCAATGAGTTGTATTGGTGTGGTTTAACTTTAAAAAAAACATTTAATTTCTTTATTCTATCAATTATTTATTTGGGGTTTCAAGTAACCTACTAATATTGGATTCATTGCAAACTGACCACTAGGAGCGATCCCAACTCGTTTGTGCACAATCTTGATGATTTTGGCCGAATTCCCTCCCAGCTATAAGCTGTTGAGTAAATTATCCTTTTTTTCTCTCAACAGGCGGATAATGACCCAGTAATGGGTTTCCAGCAAATCTTTATGTTGAAGCTTCAAGATGGTGCATGGGTCTGCACAAATGACATCTTCCGGTTGGCGCTACATAACTTTGCAGCATAGCGTTTTATACATTTTTATCCCACGATTTTGCAACCCATTTTTTATCACCCAGTGTCATTTATCTAATGTAATCCTGGGCGCTACACTTCCTCTGCCAAGTGCCAACAAATTGTTTTGTCAGTCAGTTTTGAAATTCAGTTGTGCAGTGTGTGTATTTCTATATTTTGGCTACACCTTGTCACCCATTGTTTACAGTACACAGTACTAGTCAATTTTGTTTAAGGAAATTGTTGAGTTCCAATAGACCAAGTCATGTTTTCTAATAGTATATGGTAGCCGTCTGTAACAAGATGGTTTAGAATAGATCACATACAGGCCAATAAATGTAATGAATACATTTCTATGTCTGAAATTAGCCCTATTGTGATCTAACCTTTGGAATGACGATTTTCAGGGCAGTTCTAGCTGTAACAGTTTGCTTGGTCCAAAGTTTGTCAGTTTTGGTTTTGTGGACTGATATTTTAAATGGGTAGTTCAGTTGCAGACAGTCTGTTTGACTAGCGGATTGGAAATGGGTGTAGCTTGACTGCATCTGAAACTACTAGTGCACATTGGTCTGAGTGATAACAGGATGCAGGAATCACTCTTGGTCCATACCATATACGTAGGTCTGCAAACAGGAGCTACTGTAAATCAGTGGTTCCCAAAAATGTTCATGTCAAGGACCCCCAAATTGACACTCATTAGCCCGTGGACCCCCCCATATGAACATATATGCCAAGGAGCACCCATAAGAGAAGACTTTCACGTTTATAGCAGTGATTTTCCACCATTTTCATTTCAAGGAACCCCCAGTTTGCCCTGAAAAGTCAATTTAACTCAGTGTACAAATGTATTTGTACACTGAGTTACAGACCCTATAAGGGTCCATTTGGTTCCTAACTATAATTTAGCTGGGGACCCCCTGGAACTCCCTCAAGGACTCCTAGGGGTCCCCGGACCCCACTTTGGGAACCACTACTGTAAATAACTACTAAAGCATTGATGCAGTCGAGTTTCTTTCTGAACTGTTGAATATGTGAAGGGACAATACGGTAGAAAGAAACTTTTTTTTGTCCATTACATTTTACATAAGATTGCAAATCACTATATTGAAGTCTAAATATGTTGAAGACATTGTTATTATTATGGATTGGGGGTCAGAGGAGCACATGCAATTTTGTATTTATTTTGTCTGTACGTGGAATTTACATCCTTTAAATTTGATTGCCTGCTCTTGTTGACATGGCTATTTAGAAGTCCAAAATAAACACATTCTGTATTTTTAGATATAAGAATAATAATCCTTGTCCTAGCCTGAACTGTACTCCCCACTTAATTAAACAATGGTGCTTTATTGGGTCGTCCACTCACACAGTTGACAATTTTTGTATTGAGTTGTGCTTGAAATGTACTGTGATTCTGCAAACTGTTAAATAAATACTTCAATCGATCAATCAGACAGACAGACAAGTAACTTTGTACAGTTGGCTGAGTTGTTCGTCAAACAAGCGATAGGGGGCGATATATCATTCATTCCAGTGATACGCCGTTTAAAGAGCCGTAATAGATAACTACCAGAGCACTGAGCAGCACACACACTAGCACTACTGAATGTGACTGCTACCAACCTACCATAGACATATATAACTATATCTATGACTGCAACGACGACATTGGAAAGAAGCTGCTCCTATTCTGCAGGACGATATTAAGGATACAATGGACGTAGTGAATGTATGCCCGGTGGAGTCCAGTAAACACAAGGTAATGTAAAGGGTCGTCGCATGACATCTATGTAAACTCCAAACCTTTTTGGTTGAACATTTTGGTGAATGTAGAACTATATATGTTGACTGGTCTATAATCTATAACAACCACCAGTACACTTCCGCTAAGAAATAAGACGTTGACAATAGAACAACGAAATGGTGATAGAATCTAGAGACATAACCATGTTTTGCCATTGATAATTCTGTCTTTTTGTTGGACGTTTATTATATCAGTCTTTCAGTGCGCAAGCGCAGTGGTCTGCGTACGGTACGTTACGTCAGCGTTTATACTTCGTCCCGCGGCGGTGTCGCGCGCAGAACATGCATCTACAAGCTGTCCGTCGTACGAGAGAGTATACATTTCAAATGCAAAGAAACCCATAAATAAAACTCATGATTCCTCCTAGGTGGAAACCTCACGACGTTACCATTTCTGATCCATAGCGATATAGACCTAATGCCCTTGCTGCCGTTGCATTAAGGCTATGCCACTCTTGGATTCCTGCCCTCGCATGAAATGCAGTCGTAGACTTTCTCCTCTGTAGCGAAAATATAGCTCTGGTACATATAGCTCTAAAGCCTTACAATGGCAGCAAGGGCATTAGGGCTATGGACCAGAGGTAGTCCAGTGGTTTTCAACCAGTGGTCCGGGGACCACCAGTGGGACTCGAGGGGGGTTCCAGGTGGTCCCCAGCTAAATGGAGAGTTGGTAACCAAATGAGCCCTTGTATAATAAACCTTTAACTCTTGAGAGTGTAACATAACCAAATGGACCCTCACTGGTCTATTTGGTTTCATTTTACACTCAAGAGTTACATAATTATATATCTGTATCACTTAATTTACAAGTCTACAATTAGAGAATGTAGAATAATTGTTATTTTGATCATTTGCCTGTTATTGTACGGTTTGTACCACATCAATACAGCATGGAATTGTGGACAAAATCGTACTCGGACAACAAAATATTCGAAGTTTTGGGTCCGAGAGGCTAAATGTCATCAAATGGTGGTCCGTGGCTCAAATGCCCAGTAAATAATGGACCTTGAGATGAAAAGGGTTGAAAACTGGCCTAGTCGCCTTCGTGAATCTTGAGATAATGGGCCACCGACGCCAAAGGCCTGCGAGACATTCACCTGCATTTTAGCAGGATTTATCTATCCCTGTCCATATCAGTTTGCAACTTGAACGTGGCTGAGTCGGCTCTAGCGAACTTTGCAACACTCGACACAGTCGACACGGCAACTCACGAGTGCTCAGTCAGTGGTGTGGCTCAAGTTCGCTAGAGACGGCACCCCCTCCATCGTGGTCTAAAACTATACTTTATCTGCAACATAAAATAAAATATTTATTTCCCAGCTAGTAGAAGGTGAGAATGCTTCGCCCTGCGGGCCCCGCCGCCCCCTACTACTACTCTTCTAGTAGTAGAGAGGGGTGAAGCCTTGGTGAGAATGCTGGTGAGCAGGCACGTGCTCACAGGCACACATAGACATCAAAGGGGGCCTAGGCCCCTGCCCTTTTACTGCCCTCTCCAGACCACAAATGCAGCACGGTGAAAATAATACAAATTCCCCCTTCAAACTCTCCTGAACTTCAACGCGGCATTTTGCGTTGAATGAATTTGCCCACTGTGTAGAGATCCATGTCGTACACCGCATCTTCAGTAGCTAATGAGTGCGGGGTCACGCCCCAAAAAGTGCTTGTAATCATGAGTGCCGAAAGCACTACAGCGCCGAAACAGCGGTAAATTAGGAGTATGAATTGGCCCTAATCCTTCCCAATTCCCATAATAGGACAGCTGTAAAAAAACTGATGTTCATTGATTCACATGGTCAGGATACTAAGGTCATAATTGATTTATCTATTATGTTGCAGAATGGTTATAAAGATACAGATCAAGAAGACCACGAGAATAGCATAGATGTGGAGGAGGACGAGCCTTTGCTCCGAGACAACCCAAGACGGTTTGTTATCTTTCCAATCCAATACCATGACGTCTGGAAGATGTACAAACAGGCACAAGCTTCCTTCTGGACCGTAGAGGAGGTGAGTGGTATTTGGTTGCGTGCGACCCCCCTCATGCAGCAGCTCATGCGGCAGCTCATAGCACGGCACCGAGTGCCGCTCTACGAGCTTGTAGGTCTGCTATTTTTGAAAAATCGTGAAAATGTCGCGCAAATCTTTGAACGTTTTAACTCACGCACTTCTGAGGGGGTCCCTGGAATAACATTTTCAGATGGTGGTCGGTGGCCAATTCAATTACATATCATTTTTGGGGTCCTTGACATAATATTGAGCACCACTGATATAGAAACATAGGTATTTCAGAAAACTGTCAGGACATTGTTTTTAATTTGACGTCGGGCCTAAATGGGTTAAATGAATTAATTCATGCTTATTTTCCCTTCAATTTCCTCACAACTAAAAAGGGTATCTTTGAAAAACCAAAGGCACTGTCAGACACACCTGTCACTAGCCTTTTGAGGTGTGCATCGGGCCATTTGCTATAACATTTCCTCAAAACAAAATTTGCCAAGAAAATACTAAGTCAGGTGTCTTTGAGAGTGACAGGTGTAGCGATGTCACAGGGTCCCATCGACTGCCTGACACAATTAAAAGGAAAATCAATCAGCGGTTCCGTTTAGTAGACTGCTACATAATCGGAGTTCCAAGAAGTTCTTGCCAGCTCTGGCATACAAACGGGAGGGGTGAGAAACAGCTGCTCCAAGACACTTTATCCCAACACATTCCCAAATGTAAACTATAATTCAAATGACCATAAAACAACAGTAGGCTAATTAAGTTACAACACACTCTGCCCAGGCAGCCTACAGTGCCATAATACTGTGTTGAAGTGAGTGCAACACACACACACACACACACACACACACACACACACACACACACACACTTCTCACAACACCTAGTTTCAACTCGCTTCCAAATTCCAAATTAAGCAAGATAGCACCTGACCACATAGCATAGCAGCAGACAGTGTAGGATCCATTCAATCAATGAAAATCCATTCGGCAACAATTTAAAATTATGACCTTTGATGTCTTCAATCACGTAGTAATCCATAATCAATCCATCAGCAAAGGTGAACTCCTCAGGATACAACTTTAGCTCCCCCAGGGACTGCTGACTTCCTGACGTTTGACATTTAGGCTAATCTCAGAGAGGCTTCTCGTTTGTATTTAATCATAAACAAAGACGATGGTTTCCGGGATGAAGAAAAACCATTCTGCCGCATTCTATAAACCGCAAATAACAACACAAGCACGTGATAGTGTCAGGCATCAGGCATGACCATAGAGTTCGGGCATGACCGACCAATCAATCTGCTGTATGCAGTCACAGAGGAACAAACTAGGCAGTGCCAGTGGCTACGGAAAGCTAAAACGCCCTGTTGGTAGGCTGTACAATCATCTCCCGGGGCGTCACCTAATTATCAATCATCCACTCAACTCATTCACTCCCTCACTCAGCTCACACACACCTTCCACACCTCAGCTCATACAAGTACAAAGAGGGCCACACAGTGCAAACCCATACACATGAAATATGAAGACCCCAGGGTCGTAACACGGCATTGGGTCCCATTTTACAGTCTTTGGTATGACCAGGCCAGGGATGGAACCCCGACCTCCCAGTTTCAGGGCGGACACTCAAGGCCTAATGTACTATAATGTCCAGTATGTAATATTACTGGCTCTCTCTGACACATACACACCTAAATGCTATGCTGACCCAGCCCAACATTGCCATAAATAATCAACCGTGGACTATATTTCCAGGTGGATCTATCCAAGGACCTGGCTCACTGGGACAGACTGAAGCCCGATGAGAAGCACTTCATCTCTCACGTCTTGGCGTTTTTTGCTGCCAGTGACGGCATTGTCAACGAGAACCTGGTGAGAGAGCGATAGAAAACCGCAGAATTATGAATATCACTGACAACGCGCACACACAGCAGTGTGTGGAGAGGAATTAATTGGCATAAATTGGGGAGAAATGGGGCAAAACAAGAAATGATCACATAGTGATATTTGTCCAGTGAAGCTCTGTCTCCGTTGGGTTCTCCCCCCCACCATATTAGTCTGATTATTATTTTAGTTACGTGTATGTTTGTGCGTCACTCACAACCTCGCAGTTCTATATATGGGTCCATTTGGTTACCAACTCTCCAAAACAACTAGTATAGATGGATGGATAGGTAAAACAATCGTTCTAATTTGCTAGACGGCCAATCTACATCAGACTAGCTGATGACAATGTGATGACGATGTCGTCTACATTTCAAGGGCTATCACTAGGCAGGTTTCACCTGACAAAAAGAACATTTCTTTATTTGTTCTTGGACATTCAAATACTTAAAGGCACACATTTGTGAATCTGTCTTTAACAGGTGCAGAGATTCAGCCAGGAGGTGCAGATTCCAGAAGCACGTTCCTTTTATGGATTCCAGATCCTCATTGAGAATGTCCACTCTGAGATGTACGGCATGCTCATCAACACATACATCAGGGACCTTAAGGAAAGGTCAGTCTCTCGATCTTCTGTCAGTTAGTAAGTAAGCGTTCCAGTGAATGTTGAGATGCAAACGAATGTTTGGGAGTAGAAACTATAAAGCTTGTACTCACAGCAGAATGAGCAATGTCATTTTGATTGGCTGGATCTACAAGCTCACAACGTGTCACATCAGCTATTGTCAGCAAAGATATTTGGTAGGACTCCAGTCAATAGGGGTCAGGTGGTGAAACTGTTGTGTGTCAGCACCTCAAGTGGCTCCAATGTTTGTTTGTACATTTGTTCAATGCACGCGTCGTGCACACATAACTTTACCAATAAGATACATGATGTCATCAATATTAGGCCCGTGGGAATGTCAATATATGACCATATTGTGACTTTTTTTTTCTTTTGGTCTTTTTTTAATTGACGTTTTCACATATGGATTGTTTTTGGATTTTGGTTTTCGGGGACAGATAGGGCGTAAAATGTGTACTATTAAATTAGTAAGGCCAGGCAGGGCCTCGGGCCATCCCAGTTAGGGCCCAGGTCGGGCCGGGCCTTAATTTTCAGCCCTGTTGAGAACTCTATGTTTTGCTGGCACTGGTGTGTGACCATATATGGAGATGTGATGTCATGATGCGTGACCATATATGGAGGCGTGGGGGTGACGGACTAACGGATTGACGGTTATTGCAACTTTTCATAGTAAACGCCACGTGTTTCTTTTCTTTCTAGGGACTATTTATTTAATGCCATTCAGACCATGCCTTGTGTGAGACGAAAAGCCGACTGGGCACTCCACTGGATCAATGACAGCAAGTCCATGTTTGGTAAGCAAACAATCTCATCTCATCTGAAACATGAGCTCACAGATTGAATTCTGAAATCCCTAGTCCAGCACATGATTAAGTTATGTTAAGTTATGTTGTGTGTTATTATCCGTTTGTAGGGGAACGATTAGTGGCATTTGCTGCAGTAGAAGGCATCTTCTTCTCTGGTTCATTTGCTGCCATCTACTGGCTGAAGAAGAGAGGTCTGATGCCTGGTCTCACCTACTCCAATGAGCTCATCAGCAGGGATGAGGTCAGAAAAACTGTTTAGTGACCCTTAAGACTGTATTTCTGTAAATCAACCTGTTGATATATGCCTTATTCTCATATTACAAACTTAAGTTTCTCTAGTCTGAATGAAACTCCAGAAGTACCTTTCAGTTTACAACTGCATTGTTAAAAAATAATATTGTATACAGCTGTATGTATCTCCGTAATTGATGCTGATATTATGCAAAGGTGTACGAGGTGTAGGAATATTTGTAATATTTGTGTCAGTGAGAGTTTTACTCTTGCACTCCTTAGTCCTTACACTCTGGATAAGAGTATTGTGGGAAATTAAATGTTAATGATTGATTGGTCTAATGATACATTTTTGGATTGATCAAACCTAATCTCTCTAAACAACTCCAATCTCTCTCTCTCTCCCCCTCCTTTGCGGTAAAAAACAAAACAGAAATAGTGGCAATAGTAGAAAGAGAGCAAACTGTGGTCAGAGAAACCACCATGGATGTTGTAATTCACTATCCTGTCAGCTACTGTTACGCCACAGGTTTCTGAAAAACGTTAAATATTTATATAGCAGCATCAAAAAAATTACATTTTTGAATACTGTACATACTGTACAGAACCCAAAAATTGGTTCCCGGCCTGAGGGGGTTCCCTACACACTGGATGCGTTTTCTGATTTTTTTGCTGCGTTTTTCCGAAAAAGATCTGCTATTTTCAATAATAGATTTTGTACACATTTTGAACTTGTGAAATGGCACAAATGGCTCATCTAAAAATACAGCTCACCAGATTATTCATTATAAATGTATACATAAATTTTACTTCACGCTTGAGTGTAGATTTAAATGTAAATTAGTTAATTCAGACAACATTAGTTAATGTACCATCTATTCTTCTGTTAAAGGAGACTACTTACATATATTTTGTCATTGGCCTCTATCAAAAGTTTTTGGAATTGGATTAAGGAGATTGTAGCAACCATTGTTGGTAAAGCTCTTCCCAGCTGCCCAGCCCTTTTTCTCACTGGTTATAACCCAAACATCGCATTAACCTTTCAGGACAAACGCATATTATTAGCTGCCTCAACTGCTGCTAAGAAAACAATATCAAAAACTGGTTTGAACCGACTGTTAACTGGTTTGAACCGACTGTTAAATTAATTGCTTAATTGCTTTTCTGATATTTGTTTACTGGAGCGTTCTACTGCCAAGATGAATGGCGCCAGAGCGGACACTGTGGCCAACTGGTCCAAAGCTCTTGACGCAGTTCAATTAGTTATTAAATTGATATGACGTTGTAACCAACGGTTTGCTTTTGGCTCCCTTGTCTGTATCTGTAGCCCTTGTACTGTACATGTCTTATTTGTCTTGTCTCGTCCTTGTCTGTGTTTGTCTTGTACTGGTCTGTAGTGTCTGTATGTTTTGTTTTTGTTATTTGTTGTTTTCCTTCTTTCTTTTTAAACAAAAAAAGTTTTTTGAGTTACAGTATATTTATTTTTCTTCATCCCCCCCCTCCTTTTTTAATTGTCTTTGGGCCACCTATGTGCATTGGTGTATAAAAAAGGGGAAAGGGGGGGGAAGAAATGGCACATTCTGCACAATGAGTACTTTTACTTTTAGTACTTTAAGTACATTTTGAAGCCGATACTTTTGTACTTTTACTCAAGTACATTTTCAATTCTGTACTTTTACTTGTAACGAAGTAGTTCTAAATTGCAGTATTGGTACTTTTACTTAAGTAAAACAATTGAGTACTTCTTCCACCACTGTACGTTTGTGTCTCTCAGGGTCTGCACTGCAACTTTGCGTGCTTGTTGTACAGCTACTTGGTGAAGAAGCCAACACAGGACAGAGTGAGAGACATCGTCACCAAAGCAGTCAGCATCGAACAGGTCAACCATTGGTCATCATGAGATACACTCTAACCCAGTGGCTCTCAGACTTTTTATTTTAACCCATTTAGACCTGAGGACGATTCTACAAATGACTAAATCCTGACAATCCTTCTCAAAACCAGTGGCTAACCCAGTGGCTCTCAAACTTTTTATTTTAAGCTAAAGGACCCCCAGTTTGACAGGGCGCTATGCATACTGACCGTTAGGCCACAAGACCCCATTTGATACAATATTTATCTCTGGTATACCCCAAATTAACCCAATCTATGCTGTAAAATACTAATTAATTTAACTCTGAGTACAAATGGGGTCCATTTGGTTCCATTAGTAGTACACTCTCTGAGCTAAGGCATTCACTTCTAGTGATTTTTACTAGTTTACTAGTCGACTAGTTGTTTCACTACCTATTATGTAAAAAATAAATGGGCATTTATTTATTTTGTATAAATATTTGTACATTTAAAAACTATTAACTGTGTACATGATTATAACTATAATTTACCTAATCTTGAGGCCTATTTTTTTCTTATTATTATCAACTAGTCAACTAGTACCAACAAGGTGGACTAGTGGATTTACTAGTTAGTCGACTAGTTGAATAGTCGACTAGTTGCTTAAAGCCCAACTCTGAGCTATAGAATCATAATGGTCTATTTGGGTCCTCGCTAGCCATCATTTACAGCTCGGTCTATCCTGTCTATAAATATCCATAACCTTCATGGACATGACAATATTGAAAATGATTCTGTTGTTGCAGGAGTTTTTGACGGAGGCCTTACCGGTAGATCTCATCGGGATGAATTGTAACCTCATGAAGCAATACATTGAGTTTGTGGCTGACCGCCTACTCATTGACCTCGGACTGGCCAAGGTAATTATACCGTTTTTAAATTAAATGTTTTAAATGATTATGTGATAATAATTTAAGAGGCCATTTAAAGTTGCAATCTGTAACATTAATGACCTATCCAGGATTCATACTGTCTATACCACTTGTCAACCAGTAGTGTACCTACCCGCGACATACCAAAGCCTACACGGGTTGTGCAGTCGACGTGCTGTGATTCATTGACAGCCTAAACCTAACCCTAAAGCTAACCTTAACCTCAGTAAACTTAACTTGCCCGGGGGCGTGGTTACTGTATAAGCACAACCCGTGTAGGAATTAGTATGTAGCTTCCTACCCCAACACTAGTTCTGGTCCATAGCTCTAATGCCGTTGCATTTAGAGCTATGTTACCGATGACTTCCGTAAATAAAAATAACGTTTTTGCTTACTCACCAATACAAAGGCGGGTTGTGTCATTAGAAAGCCTACTTTCCTTAGTGGAAGCACTGTCTCTGAGCCCCCCACCACATGTATAAGTAAGTAAAATAATTTGTTTTCCGGTGGAAGAAAAATCCCTTTCTGGCCAAAAAGTAACATTTATACGTGTGGTAGGGGGCTCAGAGTGCTTCCACTAAGGAAAGTAGGCTTTCTAATGACACAACTCGCCTTTGTATTGGTGAGAAGCAAAAACTTTATTTTTATTTACGCTAAAGACGAGAGGCTGGTCTGCATTTATGTGAGCCCCGGAAGTCATCGGTAACATAGCTCTAAATGCAACGGCATTAGAGCTATGGACCAGAGCTACCGTCCCCAACACCAAAGACACCACAGTTGATATAGATATTGTAGGCTATATTGTATTAACATACTACAATACCGATTGGTCAAATTCAAGTTTTATTTACTAAAAAAAGTTCTGGATTGTGGATTTGAATGTCCTCCTGGCTTCTTTATAAAATAAACATTACTGTTATTCGAATTGCACATTGTAATTGTAGGAACACTATGATGTATAGAAAAAACTATACATAATAACTAATAACTATATAATAACTAAATATTTTTATTAATGTATAAACTGTTAATCTTAGGCTTGCTTTAACCATCAGATGCCAAATATAGCAAATCTACTTGTAAAATCACAATGCATTACACCTTGACATTGTGAGCTTATAGATCGGCTATTTTAAGTGTGCAATACATACTGGCATGCAACATGTAAATCAATCTTTAATCTTATGGTATATAAACAACTAGTGTTTTCTTTTATTATTATTATTAAGGTTTACAATGCTGAGAACCCGTTCGACTTCATGGAGTCCATTTCGTTAGAGGGGAAAACCAACTTCTTCGAGAAACGAGTAGGAGAATATCAGAGATTTGGAGTCATGTCAAATTCGAAGGACTGTGAATTCACTCTTGATGCTGACTTTTAAGACTTTTTACTTGTTATATTTTGTTACATTATGTTTGTTATATTTAATTTATATGTGTTTGTCTGTTTACTAAACTCAAACAAAGGAAGACTTGAGGTGCTACTGAAAGTAATGTAATTTATTAGTTATGTTACTTTCTCAGTTTAGAGAATTAAGAGATTTTGAATGCCATTGCTCACATGCCAAACAGATAAATGAGAATAAAGTCAGCTGCCGTGTGTTCAGCTGCCTATATACTTTAATATTTTGTAATAAAATAATTGGACTAAATGTGAAGTTATTTTTTACTTTACGTATCTCTGCATGAAATTATTAAAAAATGTACGTATCTCTGAATTAAATTATTTAAAAAATATATTTTGAATTTGTACATTTAAATGTTCCAGTTGTGTAATGGCATAATCTTTACTGCGGATTGTGGTTTTACATAAGGGTTTTACCGAGATTTCTTCAACCAGATTACTGTAACCAGTCTAACCACGATAGTCAGATCCCATAGGCCGGAGGAATGGTCGCGCTGGTTGGTTGTTATATTTACTGTATTAAAAGCGATTGTTGTCTCATGCATCCGCTAAATTGTACAATTGAGAGCAATTTGATCATCTTTGATAGCATTTGTATACATGCAGCGATATTAATTATATACCGGTATATATACTTTATTTTATATAAATATAGGATACTGGCAAGTGGCAACTACAAAGACAGAGCAGAGGTAGCCCGATTAGCTTTGGATTGTTATTTTATTTGAGATCTTAAATGTTTATTGTTTATATCACGACGCTCGTGGTCGTTGGTGGATTGGCCTGGCCCTGACAACCAACTGGCCTATCACAGCAATGACAGCGTGACCATTATATCTATGACCACCAGTGAGTGACCGTACAGTACCTCCGGGCAATAGGATCGCAAGCATACGGTGGCTGCCAGGCAGCACTAGGCCATATTAGTAAACGTTTTATTGTTCAATAAGATATTTGAGAAAAGATGGCAGCGGCAACCGTCGACCTGCGAGCCCTGGTGTCGGAAAAAGCCGAATTCCTGTCGGGCCGTTTAAGAGAGCTCGTCTCGTCCGGCCAGGGGCTCGTCCGAGCTCAGTTCGGGCTGGACCTGGGTCTGAAACCCGAGCTGTACCCGGGGTGGATGGTGCTGTCCACGGCGGCGGCGGGGCTGCTGCTGCTCGGCGCTCTGTCCTGGGCCGCTCTCTGCGGCGGACTGCTGCATGGGAAACAGCGGGGATCCCCGGTCACTCACCCCGGAGGAGGAGGAGGTGGTACCGGTGGGGAGCCTATAATAAAACCTGAGCATTTCATCAAAAATGCCAAACCAGAGGAACAGAAGAAAAGGAATAAAAAGAAATCCACCGGCGACAAGGTACTGGAGTCTGGGTTGGTTACTGGACCGTGGAACTGACTGCTAAGGAAATTAAATTGGCATTTATAACAATAGGTTTATTCAGAGCTTATTACTTGTTTTTTCTGGACTGGTCACCGTTGTTAACTCGGATACTGTACAAATGCACGGGTTCATTTGGTTACATGATGATGTGTACTGTACGCGGTCAGAGTTATACACTTGGATTTATATGAACACTGACGATTTGAATTTAGCGTGCATGTCTGTTTACATTGTCTGGAATCTGTCATGGTAGACTCTGCCATAGCTGTAGTCTCTCTGAACCCCAAATATTTCACATTAATGGACCAAAACTAGCCTCAAGACTGTCATCATATAATATTTGTTTTTATTTGTCAGACAGTAATTTGCAAATGTCAGACTAAAAAAACAAATAAAATCTATGACAGTCTTTGTCCAATTAAGGCTAGACCAAAACCAAAACGTGTGTATATCATATCCACAGATTGATTATTGTTAATTGATTATTAATTCATTCATCTTTCCCATTCAGAAGGTTCAGTCTAATGGAGGAGTGGTGGTTGTATCTCAAGAGGAGGTTAACATCAGTGAGACGGCTGTGTCCAAGCCATCCCCGGAGATCAAAGCGGAGAAGGTGTGTGTTGTAAAATTAACACTCATCTTTTACTTTCTCTAATAACCTAAAACATGAACCGTGGTTGAAAAAAACTAAAGTTGTCCTTTTAACTATAAACTGCATTTTGGGATGCAAAATGCACCCTATTTTAATCTCTGTATTTATATACGATCTAACAGCTGATTGACTGTTTCCCGCAGCAGGTACAACAAGCGCCCACAACAACGCAGGCCAAAAAGAACAAGAGGAAAGCCAAAGCGGAAGGAAAACCAACCCAGAATGTTTACACCATTGACGGAAAGGAAGACGATGGTAAGACCTAAACCCACCAGGGGGAAAGTTGCTTAACCCATTTAGACCTGATGACGATTCTACAAATGTCTTCTAAATCCTGACAGTTTTCTGAAATACCTCATGTTTCTATGTCAGTCATTCTCAAACATTTTTCATGTCAAGGACCCCCAAAACTATATGTAATTGGCTGCCGACCTACAAGCTCATAGCGCGGCACTCGATCTGCTATTTTTCAATAGCTAAAGCAAAGAATAATGCTTAAAACACCAAAAAGGGTTCCCACTTCCCGCCCAAAATGGGTTAATAACACATGTTATATAGCTCAGAGTCTGAATACTTATTCACCAAGGACTTGTCATATATTAGATCAAGAAGTTTCAACTTCCTTAATCAGACAAAAGGCTGATCCATAGACAATGTAATAAATAGTGGCAAACAACACCGTCATACTGCAGAGTATAAATGACCGTAGGCGTAGTGCTGTGAGAGAGAACCGTCCTGCACACACCCAGTCTCAGTTCATCAGTGATTCATTTCACCTTGACTGGGTAAGGCTGTGTTCCAACAATGATTTATTGTTATTATACTTTTAGTATTTTTAGGCCATGGATTGTATCCTATATACACAGCCACATATTTCATGTTTAGTTGTTGACAGATCCACTCAAACAATTGGACAAAAACCTAGCCAGCCACCCAGCAGGCTTTTATTTTCGTTCCCATTCATTTTCAAAAGGAAAAGCCTGGGGAAACGACACGTATTGGAACATTTGGCCTAGGAACAGTGTTGATTTCATCAACTAAAACGAAGATGAAAAATGTTCGTCGACTACCTTTTTTCACTGACAAAAACTAAATAGAAACTAAATGAAAACTAAGCTATTATAAAAATTAGACTAAAATGTTAGGAAGGGACTAGTGGACAAGAGATCCACTATAAGTCATGTTACACTTGGTTGCATTCCGAAAATAGCCGATCTACAAGCTCACAACGCGTCTTACAAGTGTAAAATCTGCCATTACGACGGCTTCAAGGTCCGCCAAAATATATCTTAGTCGACTAAATCAACTGTAGATTTAGACGACTAAAATCTTATGATATTTAGTCAACAAAAAATAGACTAACACTAAAACATTGCGGGTGACTAAAATGTGACTAAAACTAAATGAAAACTATTCAAGAGACTATGACAAAAACTAAAATAGAAATTTCCTGCCAAAAACAACACTGCCTAGGAAGCCCACTTCCTTGTTCCTAACCAATAACAGACAGTGCACAGGGCCGTTTGGTTTTTTATCACACAGGCTAAGCCTAACAGGCTAACAAAAAACTAGAAAGAGGACAGGTTGTCATGTAAACAAGTGGGGTTGAATTTCACAAGACTTTGTCGACATTCTCAGGTTTCTCAAGCGTCAAACTGTCTGAAGATGCTTTTAACTGTACGGAAAAAACAATTTTACTAACCCAACAAAACAATCCCCTCTCTTCTCAACTTCAGGCGCGTGGGAGACCAAGGTCAGCAGCCGAGAGAAGAGGCAGCAACGCAGGAAGGACAAGGGCCCCGAGGACTCTGGGACCCCAGGAACAGTGGAGGGACACGGGGAGCCACCTGCAGTTACAAACAGCAGGAAGCACAGAGGTAGTCAAAACGTTGTGAGCTTATAGATGTGATATTTTCAGCGTGCTATAGGATCTGATGTAGGCATGTAGCCAGTGTGATTGTGTTTAGAGTAGACACCATGGAGCAGCGGATGGCTCAGGAGTTGGAGTAGTTGACTGAGAATTGGAAGGTTTCCACAGTGATGTAAATAGGTTTTTAATGTAATGAGTCCCAGGATGCAGGGACATTTTATGAGTCCCACTTCAACGACATTAGGAGTCATTTAACTCCCATTTCGTTTTATATGGTTATAAACTTATAATGTGGTTATATTCATGTAGAAAACAGAAGAAGAGATGATTATTATAACTAAAGCTAGCAAAAATAAACTAGGATAAAAAAACAGTACAGTAGTGCATCCCGTGGATGCAGAGGTCGTTGTTTTATTAACTAGAAACTGCGTTTTGGGATGCAAAATGCACCCTATTTTAATCTCTGGTTTCCAGTTCCACTCACTGCTCCTCCTGACTTGGGCATGACCCTGAACACCTAACTGCCTCACATGGCATATTGGCTGCATCCACCATCAGTGCATGATTGTGTGTATGACGTGCTTTGGGAAAAAGAGCTATATAACTACAGTCGTGTCCGACTCGCCCCTATTTTGGGCATTCATTCTTTTTCAAAAATTGTGCAAATAGCAGATCTACAAGCTCATAGTGTAGTGTAGCTTGTCTTAGTAAGTTTAAAATCAGCTTAATTGATTTAATATAGGATTAATGGCTATAGCCTGCATTCCAAACAAATCATGATTGAAATAGTTTTAACGAAAACTAAATCGCCAGTACATACAGTGCATGATGAACAATTGTGTAATTCCTTTTCTTTTCCTTTGCTATGTATTTAAGAGTCTCAGCAAAGAAGAAGCAGCGGAAAGGGTGATGCAGGCAGTGCACCTGGTAAGAGCTGAAATCAAATGATGAAAAAAGGCACACGATATGTTTGCTCCCAATCTTGTCTATATTTTAACCAATACATTCTCAAGTTAAACTTCAGAAAGCCCTGATGGGTGTTTGGTTCAAATAAGCAAAAGATGGGGGGCAAACGTAGTGTTTGTGTGCAGACAAGACATTGCCCTTTTTCTTAATTTGAACATTTCTGGGGGTCTAGCACCGTGTCTAAAACCTGTGGGGATGTTATGCATATCTTATTCCTCAAAAGACCAGGCAAGCTTGACTACTTGCAATTAAAAAAACGATTTTGTGTACATAGTCTGTGTACTGAAACATTGTTTCCCCAAAAAGTCAAGAGAACAGTTTGCGGAAGTATCTTCTTGCACTTTCTTGCATTATCACATATGCATTCATAACGACGAAACACCAGCATGTAGAAACACACTTACCGGTATATTTCTCTGTTGTAGGACACAATCTTCAGTCACCAAAAGGTCATGCCCACAACAATACCGTCCCAATAGAATAGCCCTCATTTATCAAACTTTTGGATCAAACCCTGGTTCTATTATTAAACATTGACTGCCAGAATTAAAACATCTTCTATCCCAGGGGTTTTCAACTGATTATGAACCAGGGCCCACCACCCTGACTAAGAATCAACCTGGGGACCACCACCCTGACTAAGAATCAACCTGGGGACCACCACCCTGACTAAGAATCAACCTGGGGACCACCACCCTAACTAAGAATCAACCTGGGGACCACCACCCTGACTAAGAATCAACCTGGGGACCACCACCCTGACTATAGAATCAACCTGGGGACCACCACCCTGACTAAGAATCAACCTGGGGACCACCACCCTGACTAAGAATCAACCTGGGGACCTGAGAATCAACCTGGGGACCACCACCCTGACTAAGAATCAACCTGGGGACCACCACCCTGACTAAGAATCAACCTGGGGACCACCACCCTGACTAAGAATCAACCTGGGGACCACCACCCTGACTAAGAATCAACCTGGGGACCACCACCCTGACTAAGAATCAACCTGGGGACCACCACCCTGACTAAGAATCAACCTGGGGACCACCACCCTGACTAAGAATCAACCTGGGGACCACCACCCTGACTAAGAATCAACCTGGGGACCACCACCCTGACTAAGAATCAACCTGGGGACCACCACCCTGACTAAGAATCAACCTGGGGACCACCACCCTGACTAAGAATCAACCTGGGGACCACCACCCTGACTAAGAATCAACCTGGGGACCACCATCCTGACTAAGAATCAACCTGGGGACCACCACCCTGACTAAGAATCAACCTGGGGACCACCACCCTGACTAAGAATCAACCTGGAGACCACCACCCTGACTAAGAAGAAGTAGATAATATAGACATGGTGTGAGGGAAAAAGCTTGAAATGTAACATTGAGGGCTTAAAGAGCAATAGACTTATATTAAGAATGTACTGTTGTTGCAACTCTCCACCAAATAATAGAAAAAGTATCAATAACTATGGATGAAGACTCACATCGTCTATTGTTCCTGCTGTCCGTCCTTCCTCTTCAGCATCTGCGATGGCCGGCGGTCTGGAGGGGTCCTCGGCATCACGACACAGAGCCCAGCCTGAGACCACCCAGTGCTGGGGACAAGAGACGACACAAGGTAAGCAGGGGACGTGCAGAGAGTGTTAGAGGGACAGGGCTGGAATCCCGTAAGAGGGCACTTTTGGACAAAAATAGCGAAAATAGCAGATTTACAATGCTGCAGGCTTTGCCAGGGGTGGATCTGGTGCGATAGCACCCCCTTCTGACAGGTACTTGCTATTGGGTAAAGCAGACAGTTTAGAATAGATGACAATGGTCCTGTTGTCCTCTTTGCACAGGGACATGGAGTGGGGTTGACAGCAGGATGAAGGCTGATCTCAACCCTGTGTCCTTCTCCATGATGGGATTGAACGCTACAGGTAGGCGGAAATCATCAGGTGGTGTGTGATTAAAAAAAAATATTTCTGCTTGTTACATTTCTTTGATATCTTATCTTTACACACCGTTTTGTTATTGCCTGTCTGTTTATGAAAATGCACCAATCTTACATGTACAAATGTGCAAACATATGACATCTGAAGTGGTTGTTGAATCACGGCACTCAAATATACTTTGTGAAATACAGAATTCTGATTTAAGTCACCAATAGCGTCTCTCTCTCTCTCTCTCTCTCTCTCTCTCAGAGCCCATGTCTCAACCTATTGACCTTCATTGGGACAGACATCCTGATGTTAGTGATGAATGGTCTGGTTTCAGTAAGTGTTCAACCATTGGTTAAATATTATTTTGTAAATTTACTGAACAAGTATTCTGTCAGACACTGGCTGGTTAGGATTTCAAAATAAAACCCTGTATGCCATTTGGTGAGAAAAAGTAGGAAGAAAAACAGGAACTCATCAGTTAAACATCAATATGAGACACGAGACAAGGTTTGGAAATACATTTTGGAGGTTGTCGATAACAATGTAAATATTCATTGTCTGTATTAAACTAATATATACTGCTGATGTGGCGTTCCAGATGGGATGGCAGCTGTGGACTCCAGTTCAGACTGGAACGCCCCGGCAGAGCACTGGGGCAACTACGAAGAACCTCCTGTGTTGGTGACACCAGCTGCACCACCCAAGGAGCAGGCTGCCCCTCTCAAGGTCGGACTGGCACTCTTTGCTATGTTTGTTGTTAGGTTATTTAGGCCAGGGGCTTCAATCAGTGTTGATTTTGTCGACTAAGACAAAGAATGTTCGTCGACTACCTTTTTTCACTGACCAAAACTAAATGAAAACTAAGCTATGGTGACTAAAACTAAGACCAAATATATTGACAATTCCGTCAACAAATAAAAACTAGACTAAAATGTCAGGAAGGGACTAGTGGACAAGGTTGCATGCTGGAAATAGCAGATCTACAAGCTCACAACGCGCCGCGCTGTGACACGTTGTGAGCTTGTAGATCGGCTATTTTCAGCATGCAACCAAGTGTGAAATGACGTATACTGGATCTCTTGTCCAATAGTCCCTTCGTAACATTTTAGTCTAGTTTTTATTTGTTGACGAAAGTAAATATATTTAGTCCTAGTTTTAGTCATCATAACTTTTATTTAGTTTCCATTTAGTTTTCGTCAGTGAAAAGGTAGACATTTTTTTAAACATTTTTCGTCTTCGTTTTAGTCGACGAAATCAACACTGGCTGATAAATAATCTTTGTGGGCTTCTTCTGTCTTCTGATTGGTTTCTTCTGTTTTGTCATTGGTGGCCCAGCAGGTGTCAGAGGACGAGAAGGAGGTTGAGGATCCCACGGAGGGAACGGCCAAATCCAAGAATAAGAAGAAAAAGAAGAAGAAGGCAGAAGATGATACTCAGGCAAGAAACATCACCTCAAAAGAACAACCACTTGAACCCTAGCATCCATATTCTGGGGCTAAGAACAACCACTTGAACCCTAGCATCCATATTCTGGGGCTAAGAACAACCACTTGAACCCTAGCATCCATGTTCTGGGGCTAACATTTGTCAAACATAGCAGACCTAAAAGCTTGCAAACACGTCGAGTTACAATTGTATATTACCGGTAAGCTATTTTTGGTGAAGATATTTGGTGTAGAGTGAAAACAGTTGGGGGCTTAGAATAGAGCCCTTGGGAATCCGTGTTTTTTTAAGTGCTACAAACCAGAAAATAAACTATCCCTGTGAGCAATTTTTATGGATAGAGTTTTTAGTTTTTTCAAAATTTCAGCCAGCAATGGGTAAATTTGCATCTGCATTCAAAGATGTTCCTGCAGATTGCGGCCCCTAGATGTGTCACAGAGACTAAAACATTTTTGGGAGCGTTTTACCCATTGCTGGCTGTCTGAATACAAAATAAAAATAAAAAGGTCATTAAAATGTTGACATATTATTGCTTATAGCAGCTTTAACATTGAGTGAGTGCAGTTTCTTTCAGTGGTGAAATGTTGTGTATGTTTGTTTTTTAGACTGTAAGTGAGGTGTCCCGTGAGGCTCCTCCCATCACGCCATCGTCTCAGAGTAAGTCTGAATGTATTTACTATTCTATTTATTTATAGGGGAATGAAACAGTAGTATGGTCAATATATGTTTATTCTAAGATATGTTTTTGAAGGTCCTTGACATGAAATAGGTTGAGAACCACTGACATTTTTCTGAAAACTGTCATGATTTAGAAGACATTTTGTAGTAATTGTCTTTGTTATTTTCCACCCTCCACGGATCCTTCCTTCCATCTTTGTAGAGAAAACGGAGCAGACGGTGGAGTCTTCAAAGTCTTTTCAGAGGAAGAAAGTGCGAAGGGAAACATGAAGTCACGTGACCCGGTCCGTATTAATCATATGCAAATGATTGTCCTGTGTGTAAAAATGCAATAATTACCAGGTACGGGAGTTTTTTGCTTTCTTTTTGTTTTCTTTTTTTTTGCTGTGTGGATAAATTGACTATACTTTATTCAATTTAAGAAAAAGAGAGAAATTTAAAAGAAAACAAGCAGCCGGATACCAAGTGATTCTTGGCTCATCAGAGTGAACAAAGTGAGGTCCTGTGGACTGAGATCTTAACTGATTTGCACTATATATACGCTACACTGCAAACAGAGCACAAGTTCACCTGCAGTGGGAGAGAGGTACAAGTTTTTATTAAACCTATTATTTTTTCAATGGCAACAAAGTTGTTGTTTTTTGTGAGTATGTTAAATGTTATTAAAGAAATGAAGTTAATTAAGGAATGGAAAAATGTATGAATGAGTTTATATTTTGGTTGGTTTTGTTTGGTCCGTCCCCCTGTTCTGTGGCACGGCATCACATATACTGAAAAGGTGGAAAGCTCTTTCATGCATTTGCTGATCTTGAACCAATTTAACCACATTTATCCAGATGTGGAGCCAGTGGTAAAACTGGATTGATGGCAGGCTTGCTGATGCTTCACTTTGTAGCAGTTACAACTTTCAGCCACTAGGAGGCACTGTAACTAAGGTTAAATACTGAAACCAAGGTTGTGGGACACTGCTATTTTTCTGTCAGTACAGTTATTGAGTATCTACTATCTTGCATTGATCTTTTTGGAGACATTTAACACTCTCTTTGCACTCTAAAATACCTGTCAGATGGTTTTTAAAATCCGTATCTTTCCTTCCAACCTCTGTGGTAGAAAGAGCCATGCCATATGTACAGATTGTAAGGGCTTTTTCCAATTATCTGTGATTGCACTGTGCAAAAAGGCTGTACTGAATTCTTTTGATGTTATTGTGACATTTGATTCTTTTTTTAAGGATCCTTAAGTTTTGCAGAATGTGAAAATGTGTAAATCCAAGTTTGTAATTGACTTCCTGGCTTTGTGTGATGAGGGGGAAAGTCCTTTGTGATGTTAAAAAATAAGTACATAAATTAAATTTAAAAAGAGGGGAGGGGGGGTGGTGCAGCTTTAATTCCATGTCAAAGGTTTGTTTTTTTAAACAAATTATATACATCAGGAACTGAATTCTATTGCCTTAAACTGTTAGTCGTATGTAATGTGCATTGGCATCCTTTCGTTTTTACTTTCCATCCAATTGCAAGTTTCAATTGATGTCAAAAGGTGAATTTAGCATGACTTCGACAAAGCCTGATTTATGCTTCAGTGACAAAGTGACATTCAGTGACATGTTGCTCAACAACAACAATGTATTTTCAAACTTAAGCACATTATTCAACCTAGCATCTATTTTTGGCATATCATTATAGGTGAATGTGTTGTGAACTGGTTGGTTGACTAGCTTCACAATGCAACTCGTAAAATGCAGTATAAGATAGGGTTTAAGTGTGTGTGTGTGTGTGGGGGGGGGGGGGGGAGCTGGATGGTAACCGCAAGGTTGCCAGTTCGAACCCTGTGGGCTCCCCCAGAGTTAGTGTCGAAGTGTCCTTGAGCAAGACTCTGAACCCCTAATTGCTCCTGATGTGCTGGTTGGTGCCTTGCATGGTTTCCGCCGCCATCGGTGTATGAATGTGTGTGTGAATGGGTGAATGTATAATGCACAATCTATGTAAAGCGCCTTGGATAAAGGCGCTATATAAATGCACCATTTATACCATTTTGACATTTCCGAAGCATAAATCAGGCAAAGAATACTTGTGTACATAAATGAAATGGGCAGATAATTGTGCTGTAATTTTTTGGACACTTGGTGTACATAGGGGGTAAAATGTGGGGCTTGAGCATCTTCATAGACCTATATATGCTTTAGAAGGGATTGAAAACTGCTGTGTTTTACTAGGTTTTGACTGTGCGTTCAACGAGCAGTAGGCTAGTGCATCAAGCTGTTAATTGGGTGGTGGTGATACAGTATTTTTTATGTTTGCCCATAAATCTTTGTAGACTCGATAGGTCGTCAGTGAGAAAAGTTGGTGTAGCTACCAGCTACTACAGGCACTTATATTTTATTGTATTCTTTTTCTTTTTATACTGATGAATGAAATGATCAATTTAGTCAATGTATTTATATACTTGTCCTTGGGGATATGATTTTGAGAATGATTTTGTTTTATCGCATAATAAACTATTTCTATGTTTGTTAAAGTTGAAAAAGTAATAAATTAAATGCTTGATATTACGTACCGTCTTATGCCTGCATTTTTTGTCTCAATGGCAAACAGAGCTTTAAATCAACTCACTTTTTTAATACTGGTTTATATATCAACGTCATAACAATCTGTGGCAAACCTCTGAGGTCGCCTCATGGCACACGTGATAATAAATACAGCACATCCCCCAGGACCAATTCTCTCCATTCAGTAGGATTTAATCATTTAATCTGTAGAAATCTCTCTCTCCATTCATTCAAAAAAGGATCATGTGTGTCTTCCCTAGTGCAGTGGTTCCCAAAGTGGGGCCCGGGGACCCCCAGGGGGTCCTTGAGGGAGTTTCAAAGGGTCTCCCAGCTAAATGATAGTTAGGAACCAAAATGGGACCTTATGGGTCTGTAACTCAGTGTGATACTGACCACACCCCCACACACACACACGTTTAAATTACTCCTAAACATTTTGCCAAACATCACACATTCTCCTATCCTCCTGGTGGAGACCTGTGCCCAGAAGGGCACTTTTTCTAGTTCATTTCTGCATCTCTTAGGGCCCATTTAACCATATAATGCATTTGGATGGCAAAAATGGCAGATCTGCAAGTTCAGTGTCTTCAATGAGATGTACGTGCTGTGAGTTTGCATATCTGCTATAGCCTATTTTCCAGCATAGGACCGTTGCACAGTGAAGTATAAACAAGCTGCATATCCCATAGGGATATACAGTACTCCAGGTGTGCAACTGGCGGCCCGGGGGCCACATGCGGCCCCCACCTTCACTTAATGTGGCCCTCAGGTTAATATCATATATATATGATATAATATTGCTGTTTACAATTCCACAACATGCAAACATGACCATGTTGCGAGTAATTGTAGAACGCAGGGCATTCACTGTGAAGCGTGCGGGCGCAGGCACCACAAAACAGTGTGCACAGGTGTTGTGAGGTTAATTACATGGATTTAGTAATTAATATATATTATATATATATATATTCATTGTGAATTCATTAAAATTAATAATGTAGTAGCCTATTAATAATAAAAAAAACTACGCTTTTCTGAAACCTGTTAGGCTTACTCTGTAATATTATCTCGTGGGTAAATAGACCAAACTGAGCTCATTCTAATAAATAAAATGTCCATCGCCATCTGATGTAGGTCGAAATCGATCCTCCTTTGGTCACGTGTCCCGTTGTGGCACTGACATTTGTAACCTATCGAATTCTGCGTCTACAGAGGTCAATGTGTTCACTGGAAAGATTTTAGTTTTTATTTGGGGTGTTTATTAGGTCTTTAAATGTAGGGTAGCCAAGAAATATATCCAATGTATTAATATGTAGGCTATACAATGTATAGGCCTATATACAGTGGGTTATATAATATTATACAACTTACAACTGTAACAGTCAGTGTATATGTTTTCTTTTCCCTTTTTACCTCCTTTATGATGATTTCCTGTTATTTGGCTATATAGAAGTGTATATTTGTCTCTACATGTTATGATTAATTGAACAAGGTGGACCCTCTTATAAACAAGTGTAGTGCTTTATTGGGTCGTCCACTCACTGTTTTTGTATTTGTATTGAGTTGTGCTTGAAATGTACTGTAATTCTGCAAACTGTTAATAAATACTTCAATCAATCAATCAATCAATCAATCAATCAAACAGTGACACATTTTGCACCTATTAGATGTCGCCTATGGCCTATTGCAACACAGCGACCTCTGCAGGCACGGTATTCACAAGGTCACCAATGTCTCCGTGACACCGGGATGAACTGGATTAACGGTCGCTCACTGTTTGCCAAGTCAGTCGGCAGCCAGCGGAAATAATAACCGTAGATCTTCACCAGACAAACACACGTCGAATGTGGCGGTCGTGACACAGAACCGAGGCTCCACTGAATCATTTCAGGATACAGTAGCCTTTGTGTTTTTATTCCGTTTTTTCGCATCCATGAACTAGCTTTTTTTTTTTTTTTTAGATACGGTAATAATAAAGAAGAATAAACAATGATTTCCCCGTGGGACCGCTGGTACTCGACCAGCTGCTGCCTTTGCTGTCACGTACGGACGGGCACCATTATTCTGGGAATATGGTATATGGTAAGAAAAAAATTATAAACATTATTGTGTCAAATGCATATAGATCTTTTAGAAATATAGGCTAAAGTTATTTAAAAAATGCAAATGTTAGAGAAGAGGAGGAAGGGATTCCCCCTATTGTTTATTACCGAGCACACATTCTTCTGCATGGCCATGACCAGTAAATCTCTAAAAACCCAATTTAGCTTGTAGCCTATACTTGATTAGCTAATAATTTAAAATGACAAGCAGTAAATGTTTTTCTAAATGTCTAAATGAAGAGTTTGCTTCCGCTTTTAGACTGCAGGGATAACCCCTGAGTCTTAAAAAGAATGCATTAAGCCAGGTAAATCCTTGACCCTTACGTCACTATACCCGTTTTGGGATTCTATTAATATATTGCTCAGCAATGTCTTCACAGGTTGAGGGCAGAAAAGCTCTTCGTGCCTATCATGTAATATTGTATGAGATATAAATTTGTATTTTAGATATGGTAATATATGATATGGTATCATGGTATATAGGCATAATTGCCAATTCCTGATCTTAAAGGCTGCATTACAGTAAAGTGATGTAATTTTCTGAATTTACCTGGCTGTTCTAAGGTTGTTATATTCACTTTGTGAAAAGCACAAAGACCAACACAATATTGATAGAGCTATATATATATATATATATATATATATATATCCTCCTCAGATCGATTTGAACCATCTGCTCCTCTTTTCAAGAAATTAAACATTTTTTCTGTCTCTGAGGTAAATTCTTTACAGATATGTATATTTGTGTACAAATGCATTTATGACTATATCAAAATCTTCTTAATGCTGATTCTTCAAATTAGGGGAAGTTCTCGATAAGCCTTTTGGCTTTTAACTTCTCTTGCACAATATTAATATGTATGAATTTCTTTTTCCTGTTTTTAACCTTTTTTATGTGGGAATAAATAAAACCTAAAACCCCCAAAAAAATAACAATAAAATAAACCTATATATACAGTATATGATTGTGACCCTCACCCATCCCTATACATCAAATCATCACACAGCTCAATTGCAGTAGCTTTACTTTTACTGGATGATTTAACCCATGATTGTTGTTATAAGATCTGTCATTGTGTACTCTCTTCAGCTCATTGTAAGCTTTTTAAAGGAACTAACTTTACATTATGTTTCATCACTAAAAGGTGAATGAATAACCCTAACCCTTGAATCGGTTAAAGAGTGATTCCACTCCATTTAACTTAATTTTCTTCACTATTCCCACAGCTCATAAATGCAGTTGTCCTAATTATCCTGCTGTCGGCTCTCAACGACCCAGTCCAGTACCGCTACCATCTGACCAGCACCGAGTTGGGCACCGACATAGATGTTATGGACGATGCAAGTGAGTGTCCCTCTAATCCCATGCTTTCCTAATGTCAAATCATTCATAAAATAATAATACAATCATAATAATAGTAGTAATAGAGCGCCGAAGTCCTGACGTCACTCTCTCGTCCCCTCGATTCCCCTGGTTCAACGGAAGTAATTTCTCTATGGAGAATAACATGGGCTCATCTTAAAATATAAGCATTGTGGTCCAAAAATAAACAAGCTGTCTCTGCGTTATTGACAGGGAGGTGTCTCTGTATCTTTTGCGACAGTCAGTCACTCATGATAGTCTGTTTCTAGCGAAAATGTAACTAATTCAGTAGCAGTAACAGTCTCAGTCAGTCAGTTGATTCTTTATATCCATATGAGTGAAGCGGCCTGGATGAATTGTTTATGTTTCAAACACAGTTCTTATATGAGGCGGTCTAAAATCCCCCTATGGGGATTACAATGCAAATAAAAAGTACATGAACCTGCAGATCTGCGCCCTCTACCGATATTGACGTCAGACTTCGGTGCTCTATATTAAAGGTCTCAATGATTTATTGTGCAACAAGATCAAGTTATTGCAGAAATAAAACACCCTACCCATTCAAGTTGTATTGATTCTAGAATTATTCATGAATGTACCGGACCTACCGGTGCATGGTTTATGAGTCTGCTTAATGAGGTGGAGCATTTTAATGTGCAATAGCAGATTTCACTTACAGTACATGTGGCTAAGATGTACATGTGGGACAGTCTGGCATGGAGTGTACTGTATGCCCACATTATTGTATAGGCTACATACTTTCTAATATCTCTTCTATGTTGGAAACTAGTGCAATAGTGCAACTCCCCTCTCTCTCTCTCTATCAACTAGACAAAAATGCTAGGAAGGGGACTAGTGGACAAGAGATCCAGTATAAGTCATTTTACACTTGGTTGCATGCTGAAAATAGCAGTGTAAAATCAGTCATTATGACAACATCAAGGCCCGCCAAAATACATTTTAGTCGACTAAATCTACTAAAACTAAATGAAAACGTTTCAAGGGACTATGACTAAAACTAAAGTAAAAATGTTCTGCCAAAAACAACATTGCCTGGAATACCCCCAATGACCCACCAAGGTCCCCGGGCCACATGTTGAAAACCAGTGATTATATTGATCAACGATCAATGACTCTTACTTAAACATACAGTAAGAATATTAGTTAAGGTTCACTGGACAAAATTGATTGAGATGTAATCCATATTTCTGTAATAGAAAGCTCAGTGGGACAGCAGATATTAATAGCCGATTTCGGACGATGTTACAAATGAAATGGCACCTACTTAAGTGTGTGAAAATGTAGAAATCCAATTGTCTTGGTATCCATAGAAACAGCACCCTGTACTGACTTGTTAAACATGTGCACGACTGAAGAGCAGTCAATAAAATGACGTGTTTATGGGGAAGAAAGGTTGCAGATTCAAAATCCATAAAGTACCATGTTGGGAAGTTGTTATAGCTTTACATATCTAGTGTTCTTTTTGTTCTTTTTACAAAGTTTGAATACTCCTCTCTGAGGCTTAGAGAGAGCCATCAGTCAGTTTAGAAAACAGAGGGGTGCCATTAAATGGTCTGCAGTCCATCCTGAATAACAATTATTCACTGTCAGCTGTAATGTCTGTTTTGCCCCAAGACAGTTTGAGAGCTACAGTAGGCTAATAATAGCAAAGTTACTTGAATTGTGTATTTGTTTTAAGATGTACAGTACATCCCACAAGTGCATTATTTAGATCAGTGATTCCCAAAGTGAGGTCCGTGGACCCCCAGGGGTTCCCCAGCAGTTTGGAACCAAGTGGACCCTTATGGGTCTGTAACTCTGAGAGTGTACAATTGGAACCGAATGGACCATTTGTACACTCGGAGTTAAACTAACATTGATTTTACAATATATACTGCGGTTACCAGAGATAGAAATGCCATTAAATGGGGGTCCGTATACTAATGCATGTCAAACTGGGGGGTCCTTGAAATTAAAACGGGTTGAGAATCACTGCTAGAGCCGTAAAAACCTTCTCTTATGGGGGTCCCTGGCATGTCTTTTCAAATTGGGGGGTTCCGCGGGGCTAACTAGTGTAAATTTGGGGGTCCAAGCTACACTTAACTACACTACTGTATATGGGCACGTTCGGAAATAGCACACTGAGCGCACTGTGCAAATGCAAACTAATAGGCGAGTGCGCTCTTTTCCGAACGCACCCTACATATTATGTTTCATAACATTATTTTACTTTATTGTTTTTCCTTCCCCTACAGACATATGCATAGCCACCGCAATATCTTTGCTGATGATCCTTATATGTGGCATGGCAACATATGGTGCATACAAGGTAATGAAAACTGCCATATAGAAATGTTCGCAAGAAAACTTGAATCAGATGCCGAGGACGTTGACCAAATAAATTCTGTATTCATCTCTCTCTCTCTCCCCCCAAAGCAACATGCAGCCTGGATCATTCCATTCTTCTGCTACCAACTCTTTGACTTTGCCCTCAACACATTGGTTGCCATTAGCGTGGTGGTGTATCCCAACACAGTGCAGGACTACCTACAGCAGCTGGTGAGTGAGACATTATACATGATAGTATGTCTAGGACTGAGCTAATGTGATCCTGTGGCCTCAGATCTCCCTCCACGTCAAACAAAACATTTGAATAGGGCTGCAATCAAACCCTTAGATCTCCATATATGGAGCTGACCTATTCTGACACTCCATTATGTTGATCCTTCCTCTTCGATGTCTCCCTTTGGACTGATACATGTCCATTTAAACTCTAGACGGGCCTGCCCCAAAGTTATTACTGAATAACAACTGGTGAAAGTAGAGTTCTTAAGAGGCCCGAAAAGTAAGGCCCAGCCCTACCTGGGCCGTCATCAAACCCTGTACAGATACTGCCCCCTCTGCCACCCTTAGATCTCCATATATGGAGCTGACCTGTTCTGACATTCCATATGTTGATCTGACCTCATCAAACCCTGTACACTCAAAACACGCCCCATATATGGCCAGTACAGAATTCATTCCATATGTTGATCTGACCCCCCCATGCCAAAGCGCCAGCAGTCTGCCGTCACCCAGGTGGATGCGTGCACGACTTACTGGTTTGGGTTTTATTACAATTTATAATTAATTAGAATTGATTCAAATCGATTAACTACTACACCTCTATCTGAGAGTAACTGACAGTGTATAAAATGTACTCTCTGAGAGCTAAAGGAACACTGAGGATTGTGCTTTATAGCACAGCAGAGGCTAAGTAAGAACGAGCTGCACATTTATTTTCTGGCCTGACAAATCTCTCTCCTTTTCTCTCTCTCTTCCTTAAAACCCATTGTCTGGCCCAGCCGGGGACGTTCCCTTACAAAGAGGACATCATGTCCACCAACAACGTGTGCCTAGTCTTTGCGGTGCTGCTTTTCGTGGGCTGCATCCTTTCCTTCAAGGTAAGGCTCCACTCTCTCCTCATCCCGACAACCCCCTGCTGTTGTTCAGACCCATCATAGAAGGGGAAAAAACTAGCACTCTCAGTACAAACAAGCATAATACCGGGTGCACGGCTCACAAAGAATCACTGTTAGAGAGATAGCCAGCACTCCAGTGAGATACACGCTGAGGAAGGCTTGGCGCCGAAACACGTCTGTGTTTTGATTATCCGTGCTGCACAATGCAATAAATGTACCATGAATGGACTTTGGAGTGCTGGCTATCTCTCTCTTTAACAGACCTGGATATGATTCGTCACGTGTGTTTTTCTTTTAGCAAAGAAATTGAACACAAGGCCTCGAGACAAACAAGGAAGTGTCCCTGTGTTTAAATGCACGCTGTAGCCGAGGAATCGATGGTTGTGATACTCGAGCGCCTTGCACAACCCGAGCTGATGCGCGCACACACACACACACACACACACACACACACACACACACACTTAAGATTTAATCAATATTATATCCAGCACGAACCACCAAGCTGTAGTAGAGTCTCACGCCATGCCCATCTGGAAGGACCATAAGTACGGACAATTGGAGGAGATGATGAATCCGCCACTGCCCCCGCCCCCACGTCCGTCATTGGTTGCTTTTAATAGGATGAACACATGCAGTCAGAGAGCCGGCACAGCACAGACAGACAACAGGAAACACACTGACTGTCTGCAGTCAGGCTGCTGATTCCTCTTAATGCATGCGTGACTCGCCAGTCACGACTCCGCGCAGGGGGACGGAGATGGGACAGGAATTTTGCGGTCATCTGTACAATGATATCAAGTCATTTCTCAGCGCTGTCATTCTCGCCCCAGTTGAGTTGGAAAATATTCAATGACGTTATTGTCCAACGTCAGAGCTAAGGTCAGGTTGTGATAGGATAGGAGAAGACCGCAGGAAAATGACCCACGTAGAAAAGACGTCATGTTCTATGTCCCACTAAGCATATAGGAGACCTTTATGAATCATATCAGCATTAACGATGTTGTCACAAACCAATTGACAACATTGTCAAAAAACTATTTCCTGTTCTACTCCGGTTTGAACCCATTTAGACCTGAAGTCGATTCTACAAAATGTCTTTTCTGAAAAACCCATGTTTCTATGTCAGTGGTTCTCAAACCATTTCATGTCAAGGACCCCCAAAAATCATATGTATTTGGCCGCCGACCCCCCATCTGAAAATATGTTGTTCCAGGGACCTCCCAGAAGCAAAGATTGGGAGTTAAAAACGTTCGCTCTGGAATAATCTATATTCAACGATTTGCATCACATTTTCACGATTTTTCAAAAATAGCAGACCTACAACAAGCTTGTAGATCTGTTATTTTTCAATATCTAAAGTATAACAATGCTTAAAACACCAAAAGGGGTTCCCGTTCGGTATAGATTAAAGATGTTGTCAAAAACGAATTGAAACTTTCCCGTTCTACCTCGGTTTTAAACCCGGTTTTAAACCCCTGTTGCGCAAGTGCTGTTTCCACCACTGAGCTGATAGAGCCTGCCTGCTCAAGCAACACATGGAAGAAATAGAACAACAGAGCCCTGTTTCTGTCTGAGCTGAGCGCGGCTCAGCTGTGAATGCTAAGCAGTGGTGGGCAGTAACGAGGTGCATTTACTCGAGTACTAAACTTGCATAAAGGCTTTTGAGTATCTAAGTAGCCAAGTTGCTCATCCTGGAGCAGAAGTGGACAAAATATATACTCAAGTAAATTATGGAGTACATTTTCTTGTTAATAGGCTATAATAATGCACTGCTGTATTGAAATTTCCCAAACAAAGTCAGACATTTACAAAACAGTAGATTTGTAGATCTGCTATTTTAACTATTTTACGGTAGTTAATTAGCGCAGGAGTCCCCTTTCCTCGAAATGTAGTGGAGTCAAAAGTACAATATTTCTCCCACTCAAGTAAACTATTTTGTTACCGTCAACCACAAATACAAACAGACACGGAACCTTGAGGAAGGCATGGCTGTCTGTCAGCACACGTAACTGAACCAACAACCAGATCATCTGACAGCTGTAAACTGATCTAGAAACAGCAAACGGCCACTGGCCAGGAAGGAGAAATGGAGGGGGACTGCTCATAACGCAGACATCCCCATTACTCAGACTACGTGGCTTCACGTGCGTTTTAGGGATAGTATTGCAGCGAGTTGGACCAACACGCCATCTGAATAATACGCCATCGGAACAATGATAGTAACAGCACCGAAATGGAGACAGGATGATAAGAAAAGATCAAATAAAATAAAACTTATTTTTTGAACCCCATGTGGAAAATTCAAAGCAGCAGAAACAGTAATGTCTAATATTTATGCTCCGTAGCGTGGCATTGCACGGCCAACATATCAGACCGACAAGTTGCGACACAAATAATTAATCTGGCTTCAGAATGGCACACATGAAGTAAGAGTATGTAAGCCAAGATAGTCCTGACGTCACTCACTCGTCCCCTCGATTCCCCTGGTTCACAGAAGTAATTTCTCTATGGAGAATAACATGGAATCATCTTAAAATCGTTTCATATAAGCGTTGTGGTCCAAAAATAAACAAGCTGTCTCTGCGTTATTGTCAGGGAGGTGTCTCTGTATCGTTTGCGACCGTCAGTCACTCATATATGAGTCTGAGTCTGTTTCTAGCGAAAATGTAACTAATTCAGTAATAGCGTTTTCTCTCAGTCAGTTGATTCTTCATATCCATATGAGTGAAGCGGCCTGGATGACAGTTATTATATGAGGCGATCTAAAATCCCCGCTATGGGGATTACAATGCAAATAAAGTACATTAACTCGTGGAATTGCAGCCTCTACCGATAATGACGTCAGACTTCGGTGCTCTATAATCAAGGACAAATTAATGCCTAAATTGTTGAAGAGAAGTTATAGTGAAAATAAAAGCAGAGAATAATGCAGAGGGGGAAATATTAAACAGGCTAGTGGCTACAGATAATACAGCTCCAAAAGCAGTAGCACTTTGTATTATTATGTCCCAGGATTTTAAGTCATAATCAGTTTTTTTTTATCTCCAAAAACAAAGAGGACATTTTACCACAGCAGGTGGTATGAGGAGTATAATAATAGATTCCATGCTGAATTGTTGGATATATACTTGCTGTTAAAAATAAGTATTCTTACAACCATATAAAAATAAATACTCAATATGTACAAACATATTGGCATAAATAAATATGCTTTTGATGTCATTTTGCAAAAAACTTTAAAACTGCTACTGTTTTGATTGATTGATTGAACATATATAATTTCACAGAATGTAGAATTTGTGCATTTCAAACAAAAGCACAATTAAGTCAATACAAAAACTTCTACTTTGAGGACGAAACTGAAAAACACTATAGACTTGTTTACATCAGGGTCCTCCATTTTCAATTCATCAGAAATCCTTTCATCGGTCTGGTTAACATCCAAGTTCTGAAACCTGGGCGGTTGTCAGTAAAGTGTGGGACTGTTTTAACCCATTCTGTGGCGGGAACCCCTTTTGGTGTTTTAAGCATTATGTTATACTTTAGCTATTGAAAAATAGCAGATCTACAAGCTCGTAGCGCGGCACCGTAGGTATTTCAGAAAAGGGTTAGAATTTAGAAGACATTTTTTTAATTCCGACGTCAGGCCTAAGTGAAGCACAACGCTGGACATTAGTGTCAGAAATGTTAATTGAACCTCAATATGTTCCCTTTACAGTAGAGATGTCTGTCTGTCTGTCTGTCTGTCTGTCTGTCAGCCCAGCAGGGTAGTCAGTAGACACACACACACACACACACACACAAAGAACCTCCTGTTCTGCTGCCAAGTCAGACCTACCTTTCTGCAAGAAAAGCTTTACAGAGAGTAGACGGGTACTTTTTGATAGTTTAAGAACCACAATTTCTTACCATCACTATTCACAGTAAATCTGGTAATGAAATTATGCGCAAATCTATGCAAAATATACTAATAACTAGAACAAGAATAAAATACAATGGAAATTCTGCCATTTTTTAAGACTTTAAAAGTCTTCATCTGTAATTTCTGAGGTCAGTTGACAGCCGTGGTGTACAGTCAGGGACGTGCCACACATGGACATCAAAGGGGGCTTCAGCCCCTGCCCTTTTACCCGTCTGTAAAACAACTGCCCTCTCCAGACCACGAATGCAAATGCCACCCCTTTCCATGCCATGCCGGAAGGCAGCATTCAGGAGAATTGCTTTTTTCCCCGAAGTCTCCTGAACTTGAACACAGCATTTTGCGTTGAACTAATTTGTTTCTAAATCCTACATGCCATTACACACCGCATCTCCACTAGCTAGAGTGCTGGGTTGAGCCTCGTTGAGAGCTTGTAGATCAGCTATTTTTGTCCAAAAGTGCCCTCTTACGGTATTTCAGCCCCTGCCTCTCTAACACTGTGTACAGTAACATTAACATGCCAGCAGTGATGTCATTTCAACTCATTGTCTGTATATCTTCCTCCTCCCGTGGCAGGCCTATCTGATTGGCTGCGTGTGGAACTGCTACAGATATGTCAGTGGGCGGGGCACCACTGAGGTCCTCGTTTACGTCACCACCAATGACACCACGGTGAGTACCCCCCACCCCTCCCCCCCTCGCCTCAAGGACATAACACTTAACTGCAGCACCCTCACTCCATTGTGATATGATGACACGGTCATATATGTATATGATGTGGGTTTACTGGCCTGTGCATAGAATACTAGGCACACATGCATGTAGTAGGCATGCTTGCATTTACACAAGAACGTTATACTGTAGACACGTACGTGCACTGCATACTGTACAATATTGTACATGCGGACGTGCACACATGGACATCAAAGGGGGCTCCTTCCCTTTAACCCGTCTGTAAAACAACTGCCCTCTCCAGACCACGAATGCAGCATTAAACTACATGGTGAAAGAAATGCAAATGCCACTCGTTGAACTAATTTGTTTAGAAATCCATGTCGTTACACACCGCATCTCCACTAGCTAAAGAGTGCTGGGTTGCGCCCTGAAAATAGCTGATCTACAAGCTCTCAGCGCGTCGCAGCGCAACGTGTTGTGAGCTTGTAGATCTGCTATTTTTGATAGTCAACGGCCAGCGCGTTCATGAGTTTGGCCCAATCCATCCCAGAATGCGCCTCCTTCCTACCCGGAAGGAGGAGTGAAATCGCCTCATGCGCTTTTGAGCAACTTAATGCAAGTGGATGGGAGGAGAACTCGGGTGCCGTCTCTATCCATAAACTCTAAGGTTCAGATGCACTTTGCGATGCCATCACCATTGTGACTAGCGTGATCCAGTTGATTTTAGCTAGTGATGATCATTCAAATGAAAATTGTCATTAGTGTGCGCTCTTGACAAAAGTTAAAAAATAAATAGCTAGCTATAGTGAGACTTGCGTGCCCAGCATGACTAAATAGAGGCTATGTTTACTTTTGCATGTTATTGCAGTTCAGTGAGTTGATACCACTAAGTGCACGAGGTAAGGATTTTAGGCAACGCTTTACATTACAGTGCCTTTGCTACCGTGTACAAATGAATGCTGTGAGGCACTTTGTCATATAATATGCATGAATGAGCCTCGTAGCAGTACACCAGTGTCTCAATCATCCTCCTTAAACTTCTAGAAGAAAAAGTAATAGAGCGCCGAAGTTCTGACGTCACTCGCTCATCCCCTGGTTCTGCCTGGTTCACGGAAGTAACTTCTCTATGGAGAATAACATGGGGGTCATCTTAAAATAGTTTCATATAAGCATTGTGGTCCAAGAATAAACAAGCATGTCTCTGCGTTATTGTCAGGGAGGTGTCTCTGTTTCTAGCGAAAATGTAACTAATTCAGTAGCAGTAAAAGTAGCGTTTTCTCTCAGTCAGTTGATTCTTCATATCCATATGAGTGAAACGGCCGGGATGACATGTTTGCTTTTCAAACACAGTTCTTATATGAGGCGATCTAAAATCCCCCTATGGGGATTACAATGCAAATAAAAAGTACATGGACCCGTGGATTTGCACCCTCTACCAATATTGACGTCAGACTTCGGTGCTCTATAAATACTAGACTACTAGAACCTCATTCACCTGACTGGGGACTGGAGATTTGAACAGAAAAAAGCACTGAAATGCTTTTTTTGTTAAATGTGAGCAATGGCTCAGTTCAAAAAACAAAGCACCGCTGACTGTGCCCATGAGGTTCAGATCAGTGAGGCTCTTCTAAAATATCCATTCACTGTAATGTAAAGACTGTAAGTTATTCATAGATTAGACATTTAGAAATGTATTGTAATCATGAGTAGAACAAAATTGTTAAATAGATACAACTTTACAGAACCCACCTACCCAGCCCCCACTCCACATGTAAAATCGGACCCTAGCTAGCCTATACGACTTTAACCCTTTCAGAATAGGAACCCCTTTTGGCCTTTGAATAATTATATTATACTTTAGCTATTGAAAAATAGCAGATCTACAAGCTCATAGGACGGCCGTGCTACGAGCTTGTAGATCTGCTATTCTTTTTGTATTGTCAAAATGTGGTGCAAATCTTTGAATATAATATATTTCAGAGCGAACGTTTTTAACTCAAATACAGATAATTCTGGGGGTCCTTGACATGAAAAAGGTTGAGTTTATTTTTTTACAATCAGCTTCAGGTCTAAATGGGTTAACCCTGCAGGTGTCTTATTTTGGTTGTGTCGTTAGAGGTGAACATTTTGCACAGACAACACAAACACATTCTTTAAGTGGATTAACTTGTGTTTAACTACATATTGTCTAAACTGTAAAATGTTTAGAGATGTTTAACTCGCTGTAATGGCATTGCCACCACTTTGTCCTGGTGGTGTTGGGGGTGGGCGAGGTGACATTGATGCTGTAGGTATAGCAGTAGACTAGGCTATAACCAAGGAGGTGAGTGGCTAGGTGGGCGGAATCACACGTCATCCTTCTTAGTGTTGACTCAGGGCTTTTGAAAAGGCTTTACAGTCTGTACAGAGTACAGTCACTCTTTCCATCTGTCCGTCCGTACCGTCCCTCGCATAATCCTACCAACACTCCAATACGCTAATCTCTGTCACACCCCAGAGTCCCTTAGCGTTCACCCTTGCTTTGGTGGCAACCTTCCCATGCACTTCCCCATCACAATCAGAACTGCAGCCTCACTCCCAATCGTCCGCCGTAGTCTGAAAACCCACCTCTTCAGACTCCATCATGGCCCCCGTAGCACTTGCCCTAGCCTCGACGACCTCACAGGCATATGCAACTTATGTAATTTAGATAGCACTTTATGTAGACTTAGATAGCATTTTATGCAGACTTACAGCATTCTATGTAGACAGCACTAGAATAGCATTTTATGTAGACATAGCACTTTAAAGAATATATGCATAGTTTCATTATATAGATATTCCACTGTTACGTTCTTAGCTTACGTATGACTCATGATAACTACTTTTTATGTACTGTATGTGATGAATTGCCATGCTTTTTGTTCCAGTCGCTCTGGATTAAAAGCGGCTGCTAAGCGCCTAAATTGTATTGTAACCTTCTAGTTGAAGGTTGCCACCAAATCAAGGGTGAACCGATCCGTCAGATTCCTAGACCTATCACACAGTTAATGGTTTAATAGTATTCACTATACTTACTATAATAGTATTCACTATACTATAATCATTATGGCACAGCCCCTTCGTTAGGGAGACTGTAACCTCGGAGACCGCATAGAAAATATAATTTAGCTTTAAAGGTGTGACTATATATCTATACACTACTTCTCCATCTATACTGTAGTAGATGTTATTATGTCACAGTGTCATCTGTGTCTAGTTACTATAGAAAGGTCTAAATAATGCCTCCATGTTGCCTCAAGCTGCTTCTTCACGGTGCCTTTTTATATAAACCCATTAACCCATTTAGACCCGAGGACGATTCTACACAAAAAAATGTGTTTCTATGTCAGTGGTTCTCAAACTATTTCATGTCAAGGACACCCCCAGAACTATATGCCGCCAACGCCCATCTGAAAATATGTTTCATTATGTTCATTCCAGGGACCTCTCTCCCCGGAAGCAAAGATTTTAGTTTAAAACGCTCTGAAAAGAACATATATTCAAATATATTCAATAGCTAAAGAATAACATGATGCTTAAGTTAAAACACCAAAAGGGGTTCCTTCCCGCCCAGAATGTGTTAACATACACAGGCTCAGGTCTCGGTCTCTCTCTCTTTTTAAGAACATCACTATCTCTCTCTCTTTTTGCCCTTCCCCCACTCGTCTCTTTTTATACCCATCCTCTTCTTTTCTGGACGCGTTACGCAATAGCCCGTGTTTGACCTAGTGATGTTAACACGCTTTCACTGCATGGTTCGCAGTTCTGTCCCCCTGGGAGCATGTTCTCTCTCCCTCTGACACGCACGCATGCGCACACACACACACACGCACAGTGTGTTTGACATTCATTATAGGCAAAATAAACTTTCTCAAAAACAGTATTTTATGTTTGTTTTTTTCGTTTTTTCTTTTCTTTGGGGAGGGGGGGGGGGGGGGGGTCACGGACAGGTCGTGAGAGAATACAGACATTTTTTTACAGTTCCTTTAATAATAAAAAAAAAACACCCTTTTCAAAAATACAAATATTTCCCTAATTAAAAGACAGCGACTGTTAGCTCTATTCTGGACGGGAAGTTGGGAACCCCTTTTGGTGTTTTAAGCATTATGTTATAGTTTAGCTATTGAAAAATAGCAGATCTACAAGTTCATAGAGCGGCACAGAGTGCTGCGCTATGAGCTTGTAGGTCTGCTATTTTTACAAAATCGTGAAAATGTAGTGCAAATCTTTGAATATATATTCTTTCAGAGCGAATGTTTTTAACTCCTCTTTGCTTCTGAGGGGTTCCTGGAATAACATTTTCAGATGGGGGTCGGTGGCCAATTACGGGGTGCATACTTAGTTTAGACTAGTCATTGGTTAGACATGGGTGGGTTAAGGTTAGGTTTAGGTGTGCTGCCCCGTGGGAGGTTAGGGTTAGGTTGTAGTTGTAGGACGAATGACTGGTCTACCGTCTAACCAATGACTATAGTCTAAACCAAGTACTGTCTAAACTAAGTACTGCACCCGCCAATTACGTATAACTTTTGGGGACCTTGACATGAAATAGTTTGAGAACCACTTGATATAGAAACATATGTATTTTAGAAAACCGTCAGGATTTAGTAGAACCTTTTTTGGATTTCGACGTCAGGCCTATAACTAACTCTCCTCCTCTGATGTTTCAGGTCCTTCTGCCACCATATGAGGAGGCCATCGCCCTCCCACCCAAGGAGCCTCCTCCACGGTACATCGAAGCATGAGGAGACGCCCTGGCGTCCTGGAGACCTTAACCCCCCTTAACGTGCTCCCCAGGCCCCACCACAGACCTCTACATTACTACAGTACATCTCCCCAGGCCCCACCACAGACCTCTACATTACTACAGTACATCTCCCCAGGCCCCACCACAGACCTCTACATTACTACAGTACATCTCCCCAGGCCCCACCACAGACCTCTACATTACTACATCTCTTTCCACTGCGGGCTCCACAAGCACTGCAAGAAAAGTCCTATAATGTCCTCAAGACTGGTCTCAGACTTATGATGATATCTCCCACCCCACACCCCCTTCCTCGCCACTGGTAAGCATGAGGATGAAAATCTGACAACTACACTAGACTAGATTAGGGCAGCTGTGAGCCACTGTCATCCTCTACTCTGTCCTTCCTTATGCTCCTATACCACTCCATCCCCCCATCACAGTCCTGCCCACCCACCCCCACCCCCCGCCCTGCGGTATCGCAGTGACTTTGAGATGCCCTGCTTGCCTCCCTCTCAGCAGCAGCCACTGTCCCATCACCCCTGCCCCGCGCCACGCCCAGGGGTGAAGCAGCCATGGACACACCAGTGAAGTCCCCCCATGGCAAAACAATCTGCCCCCCCGGTTTCAATTAGCACTTTTCTGTGTTTGAAATGCCCGTTGGTCTGGGCCAATAATACACTTTTTAACCCCCCCCCCCCCTCCCACTTTTTAGCCCCACACCCCTCCCCCCGATACTGTGAACCTTCCTCGTGGGTCTAGAAAACTAAAACGCAAGAGAAACAGCAGCGATATTAACGAGCGTCAGAGAGAGAGAGCGGTTATGCAAGAGCACTTTTGTTGACGAATCCCCCCCCAATGAATGTAACGACGGGGGTATTTTTGTAAGAATATTTTGTATGTATAATAGTTTAAAAAAAGAAAAAAATGGAGGGGAAAATAATTGAATAGTGAGAGGATATATATCCTGTTGTTTGTGATCAAATATTAATTTGCATAACCAAGTAGTAATGTGTCCCAAAGGGAATCTGGAACAGAGAACCTTGACTAACAGCCACTATGACGTCTTCCGTTTGTACCATCCATGTAACGTCTGTGAAACCTCAACACACCCGACTGAAAAGAAAGATCGCAACTAATCTATTCCAGTTTGCCCTCTTGTCATTTCGAGCACTGTTGTTGGCAAGTGAAAACAAAGTATCAAAAGAGTTGCAAATGATTAATGTTTAATCCTAAATGTATGCTTTGGCGAGAAAAAAACCCGGAGCGCAACATGCTTCTCCTAGCCTTGCACAATACTTTTTAAATGAATTATCTTTGTTGTTTAAGCACTTATTAAAGACATCTTTGATTTACGCCCAACATTCAGGTATAAATTTCACATGCGAATCCCAACACACATTCAAAGCAATAGACGGTAAATACAAACATTATGTAAATGTTCAAAGGTAAGAACTGTGTGTCCATCTTAGATATCTGTCCCATGGACTTGTGTATTCACAACAACGTCATAATTGTGTCTTTTCTTTTTACATGGAGGTGTTTATAATGTGATCTTTTAGCAGAGCTAAACTTAGCAGGACTGAGGTGTTTTAGGTCATGACGTTACTCCAAGGGTCCTCGTCTGTGGAGACAAATTGTTTTGCACATTATTATTTTTTGTTCTGTGCTTTTTAAATGGTTGGATAAGAATCTGCTCTTATTTACGGTAGTGTAGTATTACAAGATGCAGCTGGTAAATTACTGCCTAGTAACTATTTGGGCAAAAATGGTCCAGGATTACTAAAACTATGTAAGAAATACAATTAGCTATAATATTCTATAGCCGACTAGTTTCCCTTAATCTACAAATAGCATTGGCTCTTTGTAGAAAATATTACATTAACAATAAAAAGCTATGCAACCAAGAGCTCCTTCAACAATTTAATTTGTTAGGTTTATTAGTAATACAAGCACTGTAGTGGTATTATTATGGCGTTTAATACAAATAGTTTATTTACAAATAGTATTGAGCCCTCTTATCGTCGTACCAGTGTGACCACACCGCTTCAGTAAATACAATGTTTGAACAAAGCTGTAGACAAAATGTGCACTTTATAAAGACCATGTGAGCTTATTGGAAATCTGTTAAAATGCTGTATATTCCTATATGTGATTGATTTTCCATCATGATGCTGTCTGTCGCCAGCTCACGGCATGTTTTTAACCACTTAACCCTAGCCTCCCTATTTGGGGGGGGGGGGGGGGGGGGGGGGGCTCATGCCGTGCTACGAGCTTGTAGCTCTGCTATTTTTGAAAAATCGTTCAAATGTGGCGCAAATCTTTGAATATGTATTTCAGAGCGGTTCCTGGAACAACATATTTTGAGATGGGGGTCCGTGGCCCAATAGAGATAATTCTGGGGGTCCTTGACATGAAAAAGGTTGAGCACCACTGACATAGAAACATAATTATCAACTAATTATTGGGTTTTAAGTGGTTAAAGATCTACCATGTGAGCTCATTGACAATATGTTTGCTGTATATTCCTTATTTGATTTTTTTTTATCATGATGTAGACAGCGGGCCTGGGTGGGCTTCTAAACTATGAAAGGAACAAAATGTCTCAACATTTCATGTACATTATTATCTAATCTAATGTGACTGACACTCTAGACATTGTTTCTGATGTGATTGAAGGTTAATCTCAACCCAGTATGTGTGTGTGTGGCACTTCCTTTTAGAATCTTAAGGCTCCATCACTGTCCATTCATTGTTGATTGTCACACACGCCGATCTTGTTTGATCTGCATCATGGGTCCATGATGTCTACTTCAATTCTTACAAATAAAACCCTCAAAACAGTAGATGTTTTGGCCTTATCTGTTTGATCACTAGTTTATTCATTTTTGTTTTCACAAGACTTGTGAAAAATATACATTAAAGGACCACTTCTCAACCTATCTTCATATAATAGGTCCTCACTTATAATCATGATAAAATGGCACGATTTTTTTTACTCAGTCTGTGTCTCATAGGAGGGCTGTGGGCAGTTTAGAAACCGTCCTCCAGTGATCATCATTAGGCAGATTCTTTTTTAAACAAGATTTTTAGATTTATATTTTCATTATTGTGAGAATGATGGCTTCCATTTTCGCATTGCAACTTTTCAGGACTAGAAAGCCTGCAGTTTCTATTCACCGGAGGACGGTTTCTGAACTGCCCACAGAGAGACAGACTGAGTAGAAAAACTTTGCGCGAGAGAGATGAGAGTTGTTTAGAGTTTACACTAGAGAAAGTAGGAATGCTAAAAGTTTAAACACCAAAGTACCGAAACAATGTAATTCATTAGTCAACAACATCCTGAAATGGTAGGCCTACTTATCATTGGTATTCACCTTTTTATCATCATCTAGCTGACCATTTAATTGCACAAAATAATTTGATCACTTTGGAAATGAACTATAACATCTGTGAGCTTGACATACTACACTGAGGAAGACAGCATGTTAGCATAACGATGAAGACATTGATGGAGAATTTCCACCGTGGCGACTTGGCAAACTGGCGAGTTCTCAGATATTCGTATCTTTTCACAACCAGGATCCGGATGCATTCACGATTAAATAAATAGCCTTGGAGAGACTAACCTCACTAATGTTGTTGGGTTTTGGTCTGATCTTGTACTGGACTGTTATCTCCAGCTGCATAAAGATAAAACACAGGTCACCAGGTAACGGAGAGGACTTTGTCATGAAATGGGGTGCACGATTTGTGTTTCGCTGACAGGGGCAGTAGCATATCATTTTTGAGTGGTGCAAAGGCGAAAATAGCGTTTGTTCACCACCATGTGTCACAGGAGGAGGGCTTGAACAGTACAGTACAGTACAGTACAGTACAGTACAGTACAGTACAGTACAGTACAGTACAGTACAGTACAGTACAGTACAGTACAGGGCCTCATTAAGAATGGTGTATGCTATCGACCTTTGACCTTTTTGTATTATGTATGTTATCAACCTTTGACCTTTTTGTATTATCATAAAAAATTGTTTATGCCATTAACCTGTTGACCTTATGTGACCTGTTGACCTTATGGAGTTGGGCAGATATGCCTCATGGCTGAGTTAAACATGGCCGTCTGTCTGCTTTGCTCCAAGGCCTGGTTTGCCCATATGCCGTCAGCAGAAAATACTATTTCTGCTAACGTGAGGGTGACATGCCCCTTTTCCTTTGAACTGAGGTTGATTCATGTGTTATCGTGTGTTTCAAAGGAAATCAAAGACAATCGGATATCCTTTGAAACATACAGGACGGATCGTGATTGGAAGGGAGCTGACCGGCCTCCAGTACTGTGACTTTATATATTGACAATTACTTGCATGAGAGGGAGAGAGGTGGTGGAGTTATCTGCTATATAGCAGACAGTTTGAGAACGCAATGGAGTTAAGAGGTTTGGTTCAATATGTATTTAACCAACACACAGACGTAAAGTGTGTTCACTCAATAGCATTGATGTATGAAGAAAAAAACAAATTATGGAGTATATACTGCACATAACGGACTGTGTTCAAGCTGCTAAAAATCACTTGACCTCGTTCACAGAGCATCACTATAATTCAGTGGCGCTGTCGGCTTGTATAGCCTCGATCAGCCTGCGAGTTGACTTCCACAGAATGATGAATTGAGAGCCGACCTCAAGCTCATCCGCACGTGCCCCGCTGCCCTGGCTGACCTTTATGCCCTGAGCCGCGGCAGGCCAACGACAGCGACCAACAGATCAACAGGGATTTACAGCTTCCATCTCTTCTGCCACAAAATGGAGCCTAGCCTGCATTATACCGTATCGGGCCTGACGGGAGCCAGACAGACACACTCACCTACTTTCTGCCAGCGGAGCTGGGGAATAGAAAGAAGTAGGTCACACATGTATGGGCCATTTTCTCTCTGGGATGTTTGTCCAGCAATGGTCAACCCTGAGGCAGTAAGTCATCTGCGGTCCAGTTGGAACAGGCATCAAATAAAATTTACTATGTTCAGTATCTCCTCCCAGAAGCTATAAATAATATACTATGAATAATAGATATGATGTGACCTTAGGGGTCATGACTCATGTTACCATTACAGACACTAAATATTATTCGCAAGATCTCTATATGAATTACAACTGTGCTCCTGTCCAGAACGGAACACTGCCCTGCTCTACGGCTATAGGACAACACAGTTCAAAATCAATAATGTAATTATTTGTGTGAGTGTGAGTGTGAGTGTGTGTGTGTGTGTGTGTGTGTGTGTGTGTGTGTGTGTGTGTGTGTGTGTGTGTGTGTGTGTGTGTGTGAGAGAGAGCACTGAGCACATTACATCCAAACTGTCCAGTGAAATGTCAGCTGAGGCATAATAATCAATAACAATCATCAGTCAGTGTTGTGTATGGGAAACGTAAAGTTACCAGTATTAAATCTAGTGCAGTAATCTATATTCCATGCAGCACGCTGTAGCACCCCGGGACATTATTACACAGTGTGTGTTGCTGGGGATGTCTGGACTAACTGCTATACAGAGTATAGTGGTGTATAGTGGGAGCCATAGGCCAATTCTAAGTTATGTTTGCTATTGATGTCGTTTGTTGAGTCACTGATGAGTGTCACTAGCAGTGTTGATTTCGTCCACTAAAACTAAGACGAAAAATGTTCGTCGACTACCTTTTTCCACTGACGAAAACTAAATGGAAACTAAATAAAAACTAAGCTATGGTGACTAAAACTAAGACTAAATATATTGACAATTTCGTCAACAAATAAAAACTAGACTAAAATGTTAGGAAGGGACTAGTGGACAAGAGATCCAGTAAAAGTCATTTTACACTTGGTTGCATGCTGAAAATAGCCGATCCACAAGCTTTACGACGACATCAAGGCCCACCAAAATACATTTTAGTCGACTAAATCACCTGTAGATTTAGTCGACTAAAATCTCATGACATTTAGTCTAGACTAAAACTAGACCAACAATAAAACATTCCAGGTGTCTAAATGTGACTAACTAAATACACTATTCAAGAGACTAAGACAAACTAAAATAGAAATTTGCTGCCAAAAACAACACTGTTGACCAATATGCATAATGGTCTTCATTCATACAGATTTACACTTTTGCATGTTGCATACAATACATACGAAATATATTTTATTATCTGCTGTGGAAAGTAGTTTCAAACCTCCTGCTCTTAACCGCTATGCCTACACACGCATCACAAATATCTGAGTAACTAACCAGTGCAAACGTTTGGTACTCTTGGTGTGAAATGCCACACCTATGGAACCCTACTCCAAACGCCTTCACAAAATAATTAGTTTCTTCAATTGCCATTGTATATAACAAGGGAAGAATAGGCATTCCTGTAATGTTGCAGATCATGATATGTTGGTAAATATATTATTAAAATGGTGTATAAACCCAGTTTTTCCCCAACAGAAACATTTTACATTTTTGTACATCATCTTCACATGTGTACATTTATCCATTCATCCATTGCGGATAGCTATTGCTCAAAAGAATTAAGGGAACAATTGGTTCCCTAATTCTTTTTAGCATTTTCCGTGCACACTGTTGATAGATTTATTAATATTGTCTATCTATCTATATTGTCTCTGTCATTTCTCTACCGTTTCGGACACGGGGAGGCTTGCCGGAACCGGGCCGGCACCCTGTGTGCGTTCCTGTGGGTCTGGAACCCCCACACGGAGTTGCACCACTCACTTCACACAGGTGTGATTTTTCTAGATATTTTATTGACCACTGATGTTGTGTGTTTGTCGTTCTTACCGTTTTATTACGAAGCCTTATGATGTCAGAGACGGAGCCAGCCCCGCAGTACTCCATGACGATCCACAGGTCTGTGTTCTTAAAGTAACTGCCATAGTACTTCACCACGTAGGGACTATGGGAGGAAATGAACAAAGAGTGTGCGTCAGGAACAATTTCCATTTTAGGGACAAAATAGGAGAAGTGAGACAAGACAGTGACCACAAATGTCAAGTAATCCCAGTGGCTTTATCTGTGACCGTCTGCTGGCAAATATTACCTCTGTTAAACCTAAACCAAGTGTAATACCTGTTTTACACTTGGTTGCATGCTGAAAATAGCAGATCTACAAGCTTAGGTCACAATGTAAAATCAGCCATTACGACGGCATCGAGGCCTGCCAAAATACATTTTAGTCGACTGAATCAGCTGTAGATTTAGTCGACTAAAATCTTATGATATTTCATCGACTAAAACTAGACTAACACTAAAACATTTCAGGTGACTAAAATGTGACTAAAACTAAGTGAAACTATTCAAGAGACTACGACTAAAACTAAAACAGGAATTTGCTGCCAAAAACAACACTTGGTATTGGGTATCCTCTGCACATGCTCAGATCATATGGGGATAAGCTCAATTGATTTAATTGGACATCAAGAAACAGGATTAGGTGGTAGCGGAAACGAGTGTAAAAACTAGGCCAAAGCACTCAGTGGATGATGGTGAGCTTATATTATCTCTAAACTGTAACTATGTATTTATCTGCTCCCTAGTGGGGCGGTCAGGGTTTCAATCTAGGGCGGAAAATCCTTCCACGACTAATCCTGAAAACTTTGAATTTCCCTGCAACAAAATGTATTTTGACAGCCTTGATGCTGTAGTTTTTTCACTTTACTGAAAATAGCCCATCTACAAGCCCACAACATGTTTCAAATTCAAACCTAGAGTGAGCATCACTCAAGGATTAACTGTAAATGTATTCAGCAAAAACGTAGTTCATGTACTATAATAACAAAAATTAATTCACAAAGTGCAATTTAACCTAACCATGGCTGGTATATTCACCAGATAGATGACGAGACTTTAATCTATCACTTTCTATAAATTATAACAATGGTTCATATTGAACTGCATTTTCTTTAGACCTGTGTGAACAGAACTGATTTTCATTTTATTTTATATGCATAAAAAGTATAAACCGGTCTTCCCGCGTTGCTCATTTGTGCTGTGTGAATCATGCATAGGCTACTGTCTCTGGGGAAGGTGAAAAAACAAATATCCCTCACTGTTCCATGGATAAAGTAAGCAAATCATTCTAGTAATTACCCTATTATGTTACAAAGGTCACTACTCACTGCTATTCTGGCATGTGTCAACATTAATCTAAATAAAGCCTTGACTGGGAGCTTTACAAAGTTACAGTGTGTGGATTGCCTTTATCCACATGCCTATTTGTACCACACACATGCCATGATGAGCCCTCAGGTTCCGTGCCTGCCAACTAGCTGGCCTGGCACACAGACAGACAGGCTCAGGTATTATGCAACTGCTGCTGCTTGTGATTGTAACATTCCAATAGCTCTGGCAGGAAACTTCATACCAGAGGTGGAGGAACATAATTTGAATGGGATCGTTTTAGGCCCAACAGTTATATAAGTGTTGGAAGACCCGAAACCCCATTGACCTCAGGATACATCACTGAGGATACGTCCCAGGTGCATCCATGCGATGTTTTTTAGTTTTGGTTATAAATGAATGACACATTAAAGTAAAAATCTGAATAACCGAGTGAAGAAACATGACAAATGCATTAGTTTCCATACATTGGCCATGTTTCATCACTTCAATTTTCACTTGTTTATCCTGTATGCCAGTGGTTCCGGGGACCCCCAGGGGTCCCTATAGCTAAATGATAGTTAGGAACCAAATGGACCCTTATGAGTCTGTAACTCAAGTGTACAAATGGAACCAAATGGACCCATTTGTACACACAGAGTTAAATTAACTTTGATATTACAATATAAATTGGGGGTCGAAATGCCATTAAATGGGGGCTCGTAGCCTAATTAAAGTCAAACTGGGGGTCCTTGAAATTAAAATGGTTGAGAATCACTGCTTAGAGCCTTAAAAATCTTCTTATGAGGGTCCCTGGCATGTTTTTAAATGGGGGTCTGTGGGCTAATTAGCGTAAATTTGGGGTCATGAAAAGGTTTGGGAACCACTGCTGTATGCCTCCTGATTGGATGAAACCTGAAAGTATCTTGTTTATTAAGCTGGAGACCTGTTAGCTAAGAAATATCACTTACATCAGCTTTGGGCAAGTCACTAACAATGTAGTTTCTGAGAAGTCACCATACATACTGTACACTTAGTCCTTGCTGCCTGAGACCAAGGACTCTAAAGATGCATATGGACAGTTGACCATAGCACAGTAAAGCTCTTAATACCTCTAAAAGGACTGTGTCCTTACTCGATTAGTCAACAGGCTGCATCCAATACTGTGGTGTTGTCGAAAATATCTTGAAGTGCTGACATAATGCAAGTGTCTAAGTATCTTCTACAAATATTCTTGGATTTCTAAGCCGTTGACCACAGTAAAATTAATCTACAAGCTCACGTGTGGCACTGGGAGTTTGTGGATCCATTTTCTGAAAACTTTCACCTTTGGCCAATATGGTTAATATATGGATTTCCAAGTTGTTCCAACAGCTTTGCCAAGGCTGGAGGAAAGGGGATAGCTGCATCAGAGCAACCAGGTCTAACCAATGCTGCTCTCTAGTGGGCATACTGCAGAATGACTACAAACAGGAGGGAAATAAGTCTTACATTTGGCCAATTTAAATGACAGAATTTTGTATAGCAGATGTGTACTTTGAACTGTATTGCTTTCACTTGTCAGACCACCCAATGCTTGGTTGAACAGATGTACAATTAAAGTAAATTTCATCCTAATTGTAATGGTGGTTGGTTGTATGCCTTTATTTAATACAGAAGGATGGTCTTCCTGCTTTCTTTGTCGCACCTCCAACGGTAACCCACAGACATAACGGTTGCATTCTCTTGTCATGCTTTTACTGCAGGCTCTTTTAGTTTAAACGTATTTGGGTTAGTCTTGTGAATACTTAGGGATTAACTTGGACGGACCCAAAAGCCAGTGTTTGTGTCGTCAGTAGCATGCAGGGCTTAAAGCCAAATAAAATCCCAGAACTATTTTTTTCTTTTTTGCAAATCTGCACTGATCTCATTAAATGACCCCTATGAAATGCTCAGGACTGAAATCAGTCCCCAGGACTGAGCACTTTAAGCCCTGGTAGCATGTTCAATACTTTTGTTTCATCTTAACCCATTCTGGACGGGAACTTATGGTGTTTTAAGCATTAGGTTATACTTATGAGGTTGAGGATCTGCTATTTTTGAAAGATCGTGAAAAATGTAGTATGAATCTTTGAATATATTCTTTCAGAGCGAACTTTTTTAACTCAAATCTTTGTTTCTGGAGGGGTCCATGGAACATTTTCAGATGGTCAGCGGCTTTTTTCAGAAAAAAGATTTAGAAGACATTTGTAGAATCATCCTCTGATCTAAACGGGTTAAATTATTGTTCAGAAATGACAGGGCAGCAACAGGTACCATTTCACCAACTTTATTTATAACAACGGGGACAGAGCTCTACTGGGGAGGCTGCTGCTGATCTGGCATGCTCCTGATGATGTCAGAATCACCTGCAGGAGGAAACAAGGAAATTGATTAAAAAGATGATAGAACAAAACATATATCTTCATATTACAGCCCATATTCATATGGGGGAGTGCTGCCCTTGTGAGATATGGGTACAATGTCGCCTGAACATTTGTGAAGTGACCAACAGTGTGGTCAGCTCACTCTGGTAAGCTCTAGCTTTAATGTAGCGAACCGCTGGTGCCAATTAGGACCATTGACGGGTCAACCAGCCCTCCGTACTGGGTCCGCACACAAGGAGTGACAGTTTAAAGGATGTTTGTTCAACTGCCGGAACAATACTCCCAATTATTCTTCATAGGAAAATAGGAAATGCCCTGCATTTTATGCCCAAATATCACAATGAGCTGAATCTCTTATGCTAGCCATTAATTGATCTGATCTAGGGTGGGATTGGCTACTAGTTCATAAACGATAGTGATGTACATCAGTGGTTCCCAAAGTGGGGTGATAAGGGACCAAATGGACCCTCATGGGTCTGTAACTTTAAAGTGTACAAATGGAACCGGTCCATTTGTACACACGCAGAGTTAAAATAACTTTGATTTTACAATATACAACATTAGGGTCCCAGAGATAGAAATGCCATTTATGGGGGCCCGTAGCCCAATTCAGGTCAAACCTGGGGGTCGTAGAACTGAAAATCACTGCCAGAGCCGTAAAAATCCTTGGCATATATTTTCTAATGGGGGTCCGCGGGCTAATGAGTGCCAATTTGGGGGTCCTTGACATGAACGTTTGGGAACCACTGATTTACATGAAGAAACACCTGACCAGAAGGCTTGTTTGATAAGGTTCAAATAAAACAATGGAGCTACAAATAGCACAACTGAATAGTCAGATGTCTTTGACACATGATCAGTCAATGAAATTGATGACAAATACAAAAATACAAATACAAAATGTACACTTTACATTTCTTTGCCTGAAAGATAAATCAAAGCCCAACGCTTAATCCTTAGTGAACATTCACTGCCATGTGATTCATTTATTCCTCCACCAGTGCCACGAGATCTTTTCAGTGTTTAACGCTTTAGTTATAGATCGTGAATAAAGCTTGTTTTGAAAGAAAAAAAATGCAATCTGGGAAAAGATTGAGATAAATGTATTAAAATAAAAAATTGAAACGACGCTCACTTCGTTTTAGCGATGGCCTAGCAACAGTGAGGAATTCATACATTTAAGTTAACTCATGATTTACTGCCCAGATAATTTAACCAAAATAGCCCAGACTGCCACCATTTCTGTCCATGTGTTTTGACTCACCTTCAAGTAGTCACAGAATATTCATCTTCACTATGATCACACACACCAGATCGTTGGTATGAGAGCCGTTCATGAACACCCCGAACGCCCGGGGGTATTTAGGACCATTAAATCAGTTCGCCCAGCGATTAGCAGCTACGGAGCACATTTCTAGGTGCACCAGGCGCCATCTTGAATGTAGCTGAAGTAGCTAGATGTAGACAAAACACTGCAGCGGCGATCAACATGATTTACGTATGATTACTTCTAACGCGACTAGTTGACTAATTTATTTAGATAAAGTTATTTGCGTTTTAAGATTTGCGACCTCATCCACTAAAATGGGGAGGGATCACTTTGGATGATGTCCCAATCGGGAATGACATCGAATGTTGCCCAACAGGCACTCCCAGCCTGTGGAGCGATGCGCTCTGTAATGTTCCATCCTGAACTCTGATCGTTATGATTTGATAGGATGGAGACTGTTTGGTAAAACCATCCATGTGTTCAGTAGTTGGATCCAATTGAAGATTGAACGGTGGTCACGCCAAAGTAGAACGATACAATATGAGGAAAGAACCGTGGGAGTAGAGCAGGAGCAGGACCACGTGGTACCTTGCGTCTCGCTGCACGGGGGTGGACTTGAACTGACGAGTATACTCATCAATGGCAGTGAATGTGTGCTAAGCAATTCCCTCCTAGACCATGTTAACTGGCCGACCATTTTTGAGTGAGGGGTGTACAATATCTGCAGCATCGTGACAAAAATGTATACCGTAAACACTTTCACAATCCAGATTATGTATACAGACCCCCACCATCGTGAATCAGCTTCTGACAAAAAGTGGAATAATGTGGAACAATTCCATAATTTATGTAGATGCAATTTCTTTGTTGACAAAAAGTCATGTCTAGTCCACACCCTTCAGGAAGGGAACTCACCGGGGTCAATAATGGCCAATGTGCAAACCCTGTAGTATTTGCCGCAGGCTGTGCCAAGCTCAATGTTGTTGCCGCTGTAGTGGTGCACGCCAGTCTTGGCCAGCATAGCGTAGTACTCAATCTCAGATTTCCTGGAAGGACAAAAGGATTTGACTATTAGAAACATCAACTTGGTGCACTCACTGCTAAGAGGCAACCAATTCATTGTACGAGATGTGAGGTCCAATAAACAAATGATTACACATAACCAAACATTAATACACTTGTGTACAGCACATTATATAATACACTTCTGTATTCAGCTTTAGTTTATCAGCTTGTGAGGTACAATGTCGTAGAGCTTTGGTGAACTGACCAACAGTGTGGTCGTCAGCTCACTCTGGTAAGCTCTGGCTTTAATTTAGCGAACCGCTGGTGCCGATTAGGACCATTGACGGGTCAATCAACCCTCCGTACTGGGTCCGCACACAAGGAGTGACAATGATAGGATGTTTAACCAATGGGAAACGGTCCTAAATGAAACACTGATAGAACAGGACTCCCAATTATTCGTCATAGGAAATAGTTAATGGATATAATCTTAACGTTTACATTTAGTCCAGCTATTACGATGTTAAACTGCCATTTAGATACCTGAGGGCAGGACAGTTGTTAGCCAGGATTACCAGCTTGGCTTTGCCCTGGCGGATCATCTTCTGGGACTGTTTGTATCCCAGCACGTATTTCCCACTCTTCATCACTAGCTGGAGTCTGGAGTTGATAGACTCCATGGACTTTTTCTAAAGACGGGAGGAACAAAAATAGCTCAGTAACCACATGAGATGCTAGCCGAAGGTGAACACAAATCAGAATCTTACAGCAAGTTAAATCTTGTATTAATGTATCCATTTGTAACTCAAGCGTATACAAATACAAAAGGAGTCCCTTACAGTTAATACTCAAGTTAAATGTAATAATTTAATAAATACTTGCATACTACAACTACCATTCAATGTCATGATTAATGTCAAACATCTGTCATATAATGTCTATATACACAAGTATGGTGGTGCCATTGTGTAAAAATGATTACACATAAGAACCACCAATTATTACACTAGTGTACAAGCGTACAGCACATTATAAATAACACACTTGTATTCAGCTTTAGTTTATCAGCTTGTGAGGTACAATGTCGCAGAGCTTTGGTGAACTGACCAACAGTGTGGTCGTCAGCTCACTCTGGTAAGCTCTGGCTTTAATGTAGCGAACCGCTGGTGCCGATTAGGACCACTGACGGGTCAATCAACCCTCCGTACTGGGTCCGCACACAAGGAGTGACAATGATAGTTAAACTATATTATAATTTAAACACGTGTGTACCATCATGTAATCATTCATGTAAATATAATGTCTATACACAAGTACATCACATATCCATGGAGAATTGGTGAACTGACGAAACAGTGTGATCAAAGAGACTCAAGTTGATTTAAATGTAACTATAATTGAACACTTGTGTACCATGCATCGTCATCATTCATGTCCGTTTTGTGTTTGTTTTTTAATTAATGCAGCGACTTTGAGTCTATGCGTCAAATAATCTGACAGTACGTCAATTTAGTAAGGGACGTCCATAGTCCATAACTTAAAAAGTCAACATTAGCTGCACATGCTAGGCTAACTACAAGCTCAAGTGCGTGCATCGCTGGCTAACATCAATAAGAACTCATTAACACTTTCGGTACAACTAATTTAGACACGGCAAACATAACTGGCTTATCAATACTGGGAAGACGAATGCGACGTTTTAAAGCAACGTGTTTAGCTACGGAGCTAACATGCTAGCAAAGGCCCCGGTAGGTTTCCACGTGAAGACATGCAGCCATTGCTGGAACTCGACGGATGGGGTTGGGGACTCACCGCCTTCTTTGCAGCCACCATTTTTGCGGTTTAGTCCGTTCCGGCCAACCTGAATTTAACACAAATGGAAGCAGAAATGTGTCGTTAACACATAAAACACCAACACAGCGACTAGCTGGACAGATACGGGGGTTGTTTTATACTAAAACTCAGAGCTCCATCTTACACAATGTAGCGTCCCCAATATGGCCTCGGAGAGAAAGGAAGTTCCCGTGGTGCATTGCGATTTTATCCCCACGCGAGGAGGAAAGCACTGGTTTCTATTCGCTGTACAAACTGCAGATCTGGTCTAGCTCCAGTCCTACTGTATCCGGTTATTTACACGCACACATCTATATATATACATGCACATCCGCTCTGCAGCGGATCTGCAACCTGCAGAGATGATTGGTCCCAGTTCTAGTCTGCCCGTTCTACTGAGTCTGCGTGGAGGAGAACTAACTGCGCTCAAGACTCCAATAAACATTGCACTATTTACACATTTGCCAACAATAATAAGAATAATAATTGTGAAATGTTGTCTGTTACATTTAAGGAGTTTTGTCAAGTCATCTTTATTTATAAAGCACTTTATAATAAAGTATTACGAATAAAGTTTAAAACAATTTTAATCACTTTGAATTTTAATAGCCTTATGACAATAATAGCTATAATAATACGAATAAGAATAGTAATTTAATACACTTTATTTGTAGACCTATAGCACATTTAAAAAACAATTACACTTTTTATCAGTAGGCCTAAGCTAAGCCTATAGAAGAATACCAGAACGCCGTAAGGATAAAACCAGAGACATGTTCTAGTTCTTCAAAATAATGTAATAATTATATTACTACCGTATACTATAATATCATTATCATGTAATTGTATTGTAGCCTATTTATTTTATATCCTGCATCCAGCCATCAACCAGGTGGGCGTATGAGCCAATTTAGAACGTTTTTCTTGCATGCATGCCTTCTCACCAGACACCAGCAGAGCAGACCAACAGACCAGTGCAACAACAACCTAACCTAACTAATAATATCCTGAGTATAGAGTCTGAGTGTGTGTGTGTGCTATAACTGCTATTAACTCTGAGAGTGTACAAATGGTCTGGATAACCCCATCCATGGGTGAGTAACTCTGAAGGTGGAACAGAATGGACACGAGTGAGTAACTCTGATCGCGAGAAAATGGAAACACGTTTGTTAAATGAACACTCCGCATTTTACAGTGTGAACAGTCTACACGTGCAGCGCGCGCTCGCGTGCGCGCGCACACACACACACACACACACACACACACACACACGTCACGTCAACGATTCACTTGAGTCGAGTGAGTCCAGATCGAGTGTGTCAAGCTATCGAGGCACTGAGCAGCAGCAGTGTGTGTCCATGTTGAAACACACCTTGGCTTACATTATTCTTCGGGGACCTAAAGAGATGCGCAATTACGCACGGGACTAGTGGAATTTAACGACAGGTCTATTTGTCCAGGTGGATTTTTTGAGGACCTTTGCATTTTTAACTGACACTATCAATGCAGGGCGTCCTCAGGAACGCTGCCAGCCAAGTCTTCTGAGAGCACTAACTTCTTTTCTTTTTTCTTCATTTTTTTTAAACCTGCACCCGATCCACTTCTCTATGTGCTAAGAGACAGAATAATGGGATGCTCAACATCTACAGCTACAGCGGTGGATACGACCCGGCCGAGCACCAAGCCGGAGGAAAGCAACGGCGCCAGCACCACGGGTAGGCTACCCTTTTTGGCCGATTAAAAAATGTCTTCTAAATCCTAACAATTTTCTGAAAAACCCATGTTTCTATGTCAGTGGTGCTCAACCATCTCAAAATATGTTGTTCCAGGGACCCCCCAGAAGCAAATATTTTGAAATATAGCCTATTCAAAGATTTGAGCCACATTTGAACGATTTTTCAAAAATAGCAGATCTACAAGCTCGTGCGTGCTGCGCTATGTAGATCTGCTATTTTCCAATAGCTAAAGTATAACCTAATGCTTCAAACACCAAAAGGGGTTCACGTTCTGAGTTAAAGGACAAGTTATTGTTGACTAACTTTCATTTAGATTTCCATCATGGCAGACTTTGAAAGACGTTAAGGATAGAAAAGTTCCATAATGCATTTCAATTTGGCTCATATGGTATAACATATTATGAATAAGATCCAAATCAATGTTAAATGTAAAAAACAATAATACTTTTTTTTTAAATAATTTATTTGTCTTTAGCCTATAATGCAATTCTCACCTCTAAGTCCATAAATTGTGACATGATATGGAAAGGGTGTTTCATCGTTCACTCACCCATCTTTAATTAACCCATTCTGGGTGGGAACCCCTTTTGGTGTTTTAACTAAGCATTATGTTATAGTTTAGCTATTGAAAAATAGCAGATCTACAAGCTCATAGCTTGTAGGTCTGCTATTTATTTATTTTATCGTGAAAATGCGGCACAAAGCAACATTATGGAATTATTTTAGCACATGCAGTAATAATGCAGATATCCACAATGACAGGATGGGAAAGTCATCTGTCATTGTTTGGTACATTGGTACTATGGGTCTGTACTCTGTCCTCCCTGGGAGGGACAGTGGCGTTCAGGGTATCCGGTGACAGGCTTCCATTTCAAAGGGAAATAGAAGCCACCGTAGACACTAACTTCCTTGTACTGAGGCAGAGTTAGTTGGGTAGGTTTGGTGCAAATGAGCACACACCTCTCAAAGGTAAACCCCCAAACACTGCATTCTCTTGGGAGTGTTTTGCAGCATCTCTACACACGACAGCGTTCCATTTCAATTAAATAATAAATATATTATGGGCATTTAGCACATGCTCTTATACAGATTGACAAAGTGCAAGGTCAAAGTAAATGGTATGAATCCTATGGTCAACAAAATGACAGGCTCATGTCCAATTGTCCATGTAAGGCCTTTACAGTGCAAAGAAATTAATGTAGTGCTTCAAAACTAAACATCAAACCTATAGCATCTGTCTAAATAAACAACATGCTATCCAAATGACATTATTTGCATTTGTGTTCAAGCAAAACACAGAGGAGAGTATCAGTATTTCAATCAGTGCAAGAAACTTTGCGTCCCTATTTTGGGAGATGTCACAATACGCAAATATTTGGTGGAGAAAATAAGTTAACATTTGGACAAAAATAGCAGATCTACAATCTTACAGCATGTTGCATTGTGAGCTTGTATTGGCAGTTGGCTATAAGAAGATTTGGTGTAGAGGGAAAAGAGGAGAGGGCCTGGGTGAGGGTTTAAACAGTTTAACAGATTTATGGATTCATCTTTACACCAATATGCCTCTTATCATGTCCATGTGATGAGAGAAAACTCTGAAGAAGGCATTTGGTTGCCGAAACGTTGGTCTTATAATACAAAAAAATGTTTTGCATTGTGACTACGAGCTGTGCGACCGCGCCTTCCTCTTTTCAATTGAGAGAATACAAATTCTGACAAATAGAGTTTCAGATTTACAGCAGTGGTTCCCAAAGTGGGGTCCAGGGACCCCCAGGGGTAACTGAGGGAGTTCCAGGGGGTTCCCAACTAAATTATAGTTTGGAACCAAATGGACCATTATGGGTCTGTAACTCAGAGAGTGTACAAATGGTTCCATTTGTACACTCTCAGAGTTAAAATAACATTGATTTTACAATATATATTTGGGGTCCCAGAGATAGAAATGCCATTAAATGGGGGACCGTAGACTAATGCATGTCAAACTGGGGGTCCTTGAAATGAAACAGGTTGAGAATCACTGCTATAGCCGTAAAAATCATCTCTTATGGTCCCTGGCATATCTTTTCAAATGGAGGTCCGCAGGCTAATTGGTGTCAATTTGGGGGTCCTTGACATGAAAAAGGAAACCACTGTAAGTACAAAGCATGAAGTTCCTATATCTCTCCACCTATACTCTCTTACGATCTTCATAATGTCTGAAAACACGCACGGTCACATGCACATAGAGACAAAGAAAAATAGGCTTTTATCACACCAGATCTGTTTTTTGGCTTTTGTGCCTTTATTGATAAGTTACAGTGAAGACGGACAGGAAAGAGGGAGAGAGAGAGAGAAAGGGAGAGACATGCAGCAAAGGAACATGCATGAACGGGACTAGAAACACGCGACACGCTTTCAGGCCAGAGCCTATATTATGTGGCATGCGGCTGGACCACTAGGCCATCGGGCGCCCCATCACACCAGATTTCCGACAGAACAGAGAGAAAAAGCTTGAAATAATCCCCTTATTCTGTCCCTCTCAAGGTTTACTAACTGAATAAAATGAAGTGAAGGCTATGTGATTATGTCCTGTACATGTATTATGTAATGTAATATTCAGCGTAGACTCAATGATATTATGATAGAATGCATAACAATTACTATTCCGATCATAGGTTTCTCTCTCCCCACCTATTATATAAAGTAGAATTCTGTATTAAATCTAATCTGACAACAATCTTCTCTTATGGTGGTCCCTGACACCAAATCTTGTCAAATGGGGGGTCTGCAGTTTAATACAGTTTAATAAAAATGTGGGCATCCTTGCACGAAAATGTTAATAGCTTAAGCCTTAGGCAAGTTAGGCTGTACTAAAACTAATTGGGATCCGAATAGATAAAATGGAATCAAGTAAAATGAATGACTGCAACGTGCTTGTTGGACTGGAAGGTGTCCATGTTATCATTCTTCAGAGTCAGCTGGACATTTGACTGAGATATTTTCTTGGCTTTGCATGCATGCTCCTTGTGAAGGATCACATTGTTCCACCAGTTACTCTCAAGGGAGACAGAGGAGACATTTATATGATTGCAGTCATGAAAACACAACCAATTATGCCATATCCATATAGCGTCGGTCTTGTTATTAGCAGTTGAAGAAACAAAATCGGAGCCGTCTGAAGTGAGTGATGCTGTGCTGTACTGTACTGTACTGTACTGTACTGTACTGTACTGTACTGTACTGTACTGTACTGTACTGATGATGTGTGCCAGTTTTATATCTGCCTGTTATGTAAATATGTTAAATAGGAGGCGTGTTCAAAATCATCTTGGCCAGTATAAACTGAAATTACTGTTAACCTTGCCTTCACTTCAAGCTGAAATGGGTTCAGATCAGTCCTCTCATGAAACGGCTCCCTCTCGTCCCATTCCTCCTTCCATTCCTCCTTCCATTTCTCCCTCCATTCCTCCTTCCATTCCTGCAGGTAAGGTATTCCAATATGTTTAGCCAACAAACCCAACATTGAACTAATTTGTGAATTTAGCTGGTGTAATAGCCATATTCGTTAGACAAGCACTAGCTCAGGGGTCGGCAACCCAAGATGTTGAAAGAGCCATTTTCGACCAAAAATAAATTCAAAATCTATCTGGAGCTGCAAAAGAAATTACGCATTATAATGCTGCTTGCCAAGCTTTATTATCTCCCGGGTTGCAACGAAACTAGCAGCAGTGGTTAAGGCTGTACCCTAGCCCTTTTTTTAGGACTCGAACTTCGGCAGGAATTTTCGAGCGAATATCCGGACCATTTGTTTCTAATTAGTTTAAAAAATAACCTTTGAGATATCCATCTCGATCAGAGTGCCGCTCTTTATCAATCTCTCTCGTCTCTCCCAACACACACACACACACACACACACACACACAAAGCTCAAGTGCAACGGCGTCAACTCAGCGGGTGCGCAGGAGCCGAAGCACCCGCTGGCAAAATAATAAGCCAATAATAATAAGTTGCGGGGCGGGTGGGCACCTTAAAATATATAGGCTACTCTAAGGTGGGCACCCACTGTCGTTATAGGAACCTTCTGCCCCTGCTCAAGTGGCTCCGCAAAAACAGCTGATCTGCAAACTTGCTGGCAGGCAGCGTAGCTTGCTCGTTTTGTTCCACCTGTGATCTCTCTCAGAAGCACATTGAAGTGGGCACAGGGCAAAAGCAGACCCTCCGTTACCGTGACCGTTTTACTTAACAATGATCAGAGAGTTCACTGCTTTTTGGCAATATGCTATGTGATGAACTTCAGCCTGTTCAAACTGTTGCAAACTCTGACGCCTCTCTTTCTAACCACAACGCCTGGTATGATTAAGATAAAATTCTTCGGGTAAGATTCCATGCAAAGTTTTCTGAATGCAAAATGGTGAGAGGAGATATCATTGAAAAGGTAGTGATCATAATAGCGGCACTAAAAATATATTGCTTAGTTTAAAGTCAAGTGGATGGATGGTGGAATGAATAATGATAATGGTGAATGTCACGATATAGTTATGGTCTACGACTCTACTGTATAGTGCTTGGTGTGAAAATGCGGCACAAATCTTTGAAGATATATTCTTTTAGAGTGAACGTTTTTAACTCAAAACTTTGTTTCTGGAGGGTCCCTGGAACAACATATTTTCAGATGGGGATCGGCGGCCAAGAACATAATTTTGGGGGTCCTTGAGAACCACTGACATAGAAACAGGTTATTCAGAAAACTGTCAAGGTTTAGAAGACATTTTGTAGAATCGTCCTCAGGTCGAAATGGGTTGAAGGAGAATTCCATGCTAGAAGGCTTTCTTACCTTTATTTGTAGTTGTTACGTTACGTCCCCACCAAAGACGTTCAGGTGTTATTTTGTGCAAAAGCGCATTATTGGCTATTTCCCCTACCATAAGCCCTCAATGAATTGAATTGAATTGAATGGGGCTATGGGGCTAATTCGCTTATTTCCATCGCTCAACAATCAACTTTACACTTATACGCTTATAAACAAATAAGCGAATTAGCACAAAAACCCAAACCCCATTGAGGGCTTATATTAGGGGAAATAGCCAATAATGCACTTTTGCACAAAATAACACCTGGACCTCTTTGGTGGGGACGTAACAACTACAAATAAAGGTAAGAAAGCCTTCTAGCATTGAATTCTCCTTTAACGTTAGTTGAGGTTAGTTAGTTAGTTTTGGATTGTGAAAAACAGAACAATGTGTTAATGAGTCTAAAAGCTTCATTTTCTATGATAATCATTAACTCTCTGTTTTTCAGTTTATGTTTCAGGTGTAGTGAAATGGGCTATACAGCTAAATAATCACATACACTATGTTTAAATAAATTAACTCTAACAGAAGAATATAATTATTTCCCCTTATTTGTATTATGTCTGTGCTGTAAATATGTTCCATATCCTCATAATACTGTGTTGTTTCAAAGGGTTAACAACTATTATATTGGCAATGTAGGCCTCCATGGTGACCAAACAACAAGTAAAAGCAAAGATAATTACACAATTGATGGACCTAACATTGTCCCTCAGTTAAACCATGAATAGAGTTTGGTATTTGATACTTCTGACAGAGAATGTTTGTTTATGCTGACCTTAGTCACCATTATTATAATCCCAGCCTAGAGAGAACCACATAGCATGAGAAAACAAGGCTGCTGCTCTGTGTTGCCATGAGGCCATCCATTCATGGAATGAACTTAAAAGTGAGGGAGATTTCACAACATAGACTACAATTCAGTCTACTCTCTATACTCAACTCAGACATGCATTATTAACTATTCCACAATCTCCGAATGCTGTATTGAGTCTGGAACTACAGCTCCTGAAATCCGAGTAAGGAAGCTGCCATTTCCGTTCACGAAAATACATTTAAAATTATCTTTACATTATGTTTTTTATTTCCTTTTCTGCTAAGCAGCAAAGCTATATATGCATAGATGATTTATATTTATATTAGGATAAATGTGCGCGACTGTAAAGGCGAAACGGAAGTGGGGAGGAGGCTCCACTTCCGCTTTATAGTTTACTGTGCTCTTCCGTTGCTCCAGACTGTATGATGGAAGCATTTGTAAATTGCGAGAGGCAACAGTCTGGTAACGTGAGACTAGACGTGTGCACTGACTGACTGTATTCGGGCAACTCAGATGGGGTGTGACTGAGTCATGTTACGTCGCATACTCAATCAGAGTCAATCAGAACCAGACTAAAGACAGACATGGTCAATGAGGAAGTATGTTTGTGGATGTTTAGGTACAAAGACGAGTAAGACGCGCAAACGCGGGAAGCGAACGCAGCTCGTACATATTTGGGTTTTGGACGTATAGCTGCTTTGGGGACTCCTTATATGGTGCCCCTTTTGTGCCCATATATGGAGCTGAGTGGACCTGGCCCCTTTTGTGCCCATATATGGAGCTGAGTGATTGCTGATGCAACACACTCCATATTTGGATAGCGGGACAGACAGACAGACAGACACACAGACATGATCTGCTAGGTCTCATAGTAAGTTGGATTATGCAATCTTATTGTAGTTCAGGATGATCAAACGTATAGGTCTACATACATATAGTCATAGACTACAAAATAAAGGTAAAGATAGAGCAAAGAAAGAAGTACTGTTTCTCTTTAACGCACATGTCAACAACCCCCAGAATTATCTGTATTTGGCCGCCGACCCCCATCTGAAAATATGTTGAAAAATAGCAGACCTACAAGCTTGTAGATCTGCTATTTTTCAATAGCTAAAGTATAACATAATGCTTAAATAAAACACCAAAAGGGGTTCCCGCCCCAAAATGGGTTAAAGGTTCGTTTTGGGGGAAGAAAAATACTTGCTATGTACAATATATTTATTGAACAGAGATTATTTTCGACAGGGGCAGCCAGCGATCATGGCAAAGTAGCAGAGGACAGCGTAACGATCCCCGACCAGACTGCGGCGGCTGCAGCGGAAGCTAAGCCTGCAGACGATGCTGCTGCAGCCGCAAGGAGCAGCGCCACCACGCCTGCAGAGAGTACACCAGCTGCAGCGGCAGCAACAGAGCCAGCAGCTGACAGCAGCCCCCCTGCTGAGAAGCCAGTGAGCTCTCCAGAGCCTCCGCCTTCAGAACCTCCGCCTTCAGAGCCAGCGGCTGCAGAACCAGCAGCGGCTGCAGAACCAGCGCCTGCAGAACCAGCGCCTGCAGCGGCCCCAGAAGGTAGGAAGAGCAGGAAGATACTGTATATGGCTATATCTTGCGCTGGCCCCTTACCCCTTATCTCTAAACTAATCTGCAATTTAAAAAAAAACGTTTAAAATAGTTCAAATAGCTGATCTACAAGCTCACAATGTCTCGATGTAGATTGGCTAGTTGAACTATTTCTAAGTGTTTTTCAAAATGGCAAATACTTTTAGGGATGATGGATAAAGATGACACAAGTGTTTTATCCAAACCTTTTTTTTCTTCTCTACTCTCACAGACAAATTTCACAAACGCTGAAAATACTTATCGTATATCTTTTATATACCCGGGTTTTTAACCCTAACCCTTGTTGAGACAGTTTTGAAGTGAAACAGTATTTTAAAAACACAGAATATCCAGGATGAAAGATCAATTAAGACCTAAGGCCGTAGAAAAGGTTCAAGCCCTAGTGCCCAGTTTCCCATGGAAATTACATCTCCTAAATTAAGACTGGACAGTTGACACATAGATTGACTTTGCTGACGATTTGGCCCCCGAAAGTTCACCGCACTTTGCCGAAAACAGCTGCCCCCACCACCATATTCGTTAATAATAGAGACTGAGAGAGAGTCTAATGACAGGGACGTGCACACATAGACAATAACATCAAAGGGGGCTTCAGCCCCTGCCCTTTTACCCGTCTGTAAAACAACTGCCCTCTCCAGACCACGAATGCAGCATTTACTACAGTGAAAGAAATGCAAATGCCACTCCTCTCCTTTCCATGCCATACCAGAAGGCAGAATTCAGGAGAATTGCTTTTTTTCCAGAAGTCTCCTGAAATTGAACACAGTATTTTGCGTTTAACTAATTTGTTTAGAAATCCATGTCGTTACACACCGCATCTCCACTAGCTAAAGAGTGCTTTGTTTCGCCCCGAAAATCTCTGCATCCGAACCACCGAACTGCTCCGTGACCCAGTGAACACGGAACAGCCCCGGTTGAATTATGTCCCTTCCCTCTCTCTCCCTAGAGTAGACCCTCCTCCAGGGCCCGGCGCCACAGAGGCTGTAACCAGGGCCAGTATCCAACACACCAGTGTTGTTTTTGGTAGCAAATTTTGATTTTAGTCGTAGTCTCTTCAATAACTTTCATCTAGTTTAAGTCACATTTTAGTAATCTGGAATGTTTCAGTGTTAGTCTAGTTTTAGTTTAGTTTAGTTAGTCTAGTTTAAATATAATATTTTAGTCGACTAAATTACTGTTTTTACACTTGCTGAAAATAGCAGATCTACAAGCTCACAACAATCTGCTATTTTCAGCATGCAACCAATTGTAAAATGACTTATACTGGATCTCTTGTCCACTAGTCCCTGCCTAACATTTTAGCCTAGTTTCTATTTGTTGATGAAATTGTCAGCATATTTAGTCTTAGTTTTAGTCACCATAGCTTAGTTTTCATTTAGTTTCCGTTTCGTTTTTGTCAGTGAAAAAAGGTAGTCGACGAACATTTTTCGTCTTAGTTTTAGTCGACAAAATCAACACTGCAAAACACAGACATTGTTTAGGGCGTTTAATGAACACAATGGCAGCGGTGGACAAAGTATTAATCCCCAGTAATTGTCAAAAATATAGATACCCCTGGATACAACTCAACTAAAAGTGAAAGTTGCTCAGTCAAATTTTATATTGATTTTTAGTCGACTAAAACTAGACTAACACTAAAACATTCCAGGTGACTAAAATGTGACGGAAACTGAATGAAAACTATTGAGGAGACTATGACTAAAACTAAAATCCAAAATGTGCTGCCAAAAACAACACTGCATCACTGTCCACTGTGTCCAGTGTCCACCATTGCACACCTGGGATAGACACACGTACATTCATTTGCTACACAGTGACATCATGGTGGCCAATGATAAAGCTTTTCAACGAAATGGCTTCCCTTAACAGTATAGCAACATGCTTGGCTGGGTTACGTTTGTTAATTAACAGGGAAGCCTCAAAGTCTTCCCCCGAGGAGTCTCTCTGGGAAACATGTGCGACTATTTACAGTCATGTAGTAGCTTGGTTTTGATCCCCAGCTCCAGTGTCCATGAGTAAGACACTGCAAGACACACAGTCACTGCTCCTGATAAGCATTGCTGCTTTGCATAGCATAGTTACCACTGCCATTGGTGTGTGTGTGGGTGAATGTAAGTTACGTAACGCACCTTGTAAAGCATTTTGGATAAAGTCGCTGCTAGTGTACAGGCTTTAGCTTCGGCATACTATTGGTCCGACTGTCAATAGAACGACAACCTACATCAAACCCTAATCTAACCATAACCGCAAGCACGGAGCAGCGCGTGTTCGCCAACCTTAATCCGATCGTTGTTTCCGCATGTCGGTCCTATATGGTGTGTCGGATAATTGTGCGCAACCCATATAGACCATTTACAATGGACGTGAACAGCACTTCAAGTGTCTTCTTGGACAGCACAGGGACTCGGAGGGAAAGTGTCCTCATGGTCAGAGAGTCTGTCCACATTGCAGACATTTCTTTCTTTTATTTAATGTTTTTTTGTGTCTTTCGCCTTTATTGTATATTTTTTATGGAGGGACAGACAGTAGGCTGACAGGAAATGGGGAGAGAGATGGGGGGGGGGGGATGACATGCAGTAAAGGCCGTCGGGATCGGGAGTAGAACCCGTGGCACACTGCCAGACTGGGTTACCAGCCAAGGTGCCTGGACCGCTGAGCCACGGCCCAGGCCATTGCAGACATTTCTGCTCAAGAGAAACATCACAGGCTGAAGCTGCTCCTGGCATCCACGGTTCAGACAAGGATGATGTTTTGAAGATGGATTTTTAGGGAGCAGTTTTGCTTTCTATTTAGACACTAAACACTGCAGCAGAGAGACAGGACATTGAGGCAGGGCAGAGAATTCAACACAGGTCTCTCCTGCCAGAATCAAATCAATTACGGGGACTAATATCGCCATCACATGGCCAGTGATATACTGTAGTGAAGTCGGCTACCAGGCTACCATTTCATGTAGAGTCCACAAGAACGGGGTGCCTATGTGTCTGTACAGAGGTACACGACTGACCAAGCACCGTTTCCATCCACTCAGGCTATATACTAAATCTATACAGGGAAATGCTTAACAAAGGGATGATGGATGCCGTCATATAACACTGCTATCAATTCAGCAATGCAAATGACTAGCAGGCCATTGAATCGGGAAGTTGACCCATTTTCCTGTTTGTCTAATGCAAAGTATAGCTTTGTGGGTCATATTAGCTCAGCGAGGACGGCACAGACTCAAACCTAGAAACACTGTGATGACTCACTGTCACTCCTTTTGTCACTCTGGGCTTGAATCGAACTCGTAAACTGGTCCAGGGACGTGCACACACAGACATCAAAGGGGGCTTCAGCCCCTGCCCTTTTACCCGTCTATAAAACAACCGCCCTCTTCAGACCATGAATGCAGGGTTTACTATGGTGAAAGAAATGCAAATGCCACTCCATGCCACTTTCCATGCCATGCCGGAAGGCAGCATTCATGAGAATAGGTTTTTTCCCCCTGAAGTCTCCTGAACTTGAACGCAGCATTTTGCGGTGAACAAATTTGTGCTGGGTTGCGCACCGAAAATAGCTGATCTACATGCTCACTGAGTTTGTAGATCTGCTATTTTCGCTATTTTGTGTCCAAAACCACAGGATTTCAGCCCCTGCCTCTCTAACACTCTCTGCATGTCCCTGAACTGGTCTTTTCCTTATTGGTAAAGATCATCAATTTACAAGTTTGATTCAAGGGAAGGTCTGCATGTTGCCTGGGAAGTGTCTCTCTTGCCTGCGCTTTGTTTGTCAGTGTGTAGTGTGTTAATGCGATGCGGTGTGATGCAATCTGAGCCCAGAGAGAAACAGGAGTCTGCCAACACACACTGGGCTCTCTCTACGTCAACCCTGGCTGGCTAACCTCCCTGACTACGTTTCACAGCCAATGAGGAAACAAGGATAAAGTCTCTGCGTTAAGTGCAGTGAGCACACCGAGCATCATCACAGCTCATCCAGTGTTGCGTTGAAGATTCCAATTGACTAAAATGTGACTAAAACTAAATGAAAACTATTCAAGAGACTATGACTAAAACTAAATGTGCTGCCAAAAAACACAACACAAGTCAGTTGGAGTTAGGCCTGGTACAGACAGACAGACACAGGTTTCTGCAATTTATAGATATCGTAAAACAAAGCGTTTAAAATACAGGCTTATTAATTCAATAGCGACAGGGCTGGTACAGTACATGCTCATATACAGTACAGTAGTATATAGTAACATGCTATTATTCATGCTCACAACTCGCTTTCTGTCTTTCTTTCTCCTTTCAAACGGTCTTGAAGCCCCAGCAGCCCCGACAGAGCCCACGGCATAAGAGACAGCAGGTATAAGCAGAGAGATGCAGTTACAACAACATTACATAACATCATCCTGCTGTACATTACATATTCATGTCCATAATCTGACCCCACTACTGTATCCCTCTATGCTTTGCAGCTCCCGCCCCATGAGTCAAATGGAACTATAGTGCTGGTGGCTCAACAGATGAATTCTGCGAGTGTCCCATGTTGTCTTTCTGTGTGTAAATGTACTGTAATTGTGTGTGAGAGAGAGAGAGAGAGAGAACGCGATGATATGCCCGATTTATTCTCCGTCGCACATTGGTGGCGGTGCGCGCCACAAATAGACGATCTACAAGCTCACGCCGTGTCGCCTCGTGAGCTTTAGTACGTAGAGCTGTTTCCGGGACTGAGACGTGACGAAGTGTAAACCAGGCAGTGGTGGGAAAAGTAATCAATTGTTTTACTTAAGTTAAAGTACCAATACTGCAATGTATAGCTACTCCGTTACAAGTAAAAGTACGGAATTGAAAATGTACTTACAAATTTTGGCTCCAAGATGTAGTGGAGTAGAAGTAAAAATAATGGAAATTGGAAATACTCAAGTAAAGTGCAAATACCTCAAAAGTGTACAGTACTTAAGTAAAAGTACTTAGTTCCTTTCCACCACTGAAAGCAGGCGATAGAGAGACAGACAGAGAGAGATGAAGAGAGAAAGACAATGCCATGTTGCCAAGATGCAGACCCTGTGATCACTATTATGTCCAATCAGGGTCCCTCAGTCATCACTGTGCCTTCTGTCCCTTCCTATGCTGTCGTATGGTTGACCAGTGGCGTGCACAGATAGACACTAGGGGTGCACCCCCTGCCCTTTTGCAATGTGCCCCTTTGATTTTCTTTTGTACTGTGTACACTGTATAGTACGTGGACCATGGTGACATTGATCAATTCTTGATAAAAAGAAATATTCTTCTAATATATAATTTAGGCCCCAAAATCTATTAATCTCACAATATTAAGGCAACCCGCCGGTTCCAGGCGCTGCACAAGGTGCCCTTTTTTCACTTGAGCACCTGCCCCTCTAAAGGTCTGTGCACGCCACTGTGGTTGACATTTTGTGCTTGCTATTTGCTAACTGTATAGAGATGCTTTATTGTTCTTAGCATGTGTATTTATCTAAAAGGAGATACTCAGTTGAGAAGTCGAATGTTTAATACCGAAATATAAATCTACCCCTTTTATCATTGTATAAAGTTAATACATTGCACATTTTTGTGAAGTATTCTGTATTTCCCCCGTGATACAATCCATAAACAAAAGAAATTTGTTTTTTTCATGAATTTCAATGTCCGTTTGTTGACACAGATGATGTTGAATGATTCAGATCGGTAATATCAATTTCAGATGAACATCCATGAGATGTGAGAAAAAAAAACTATTGTGTTTTATTTTTTACCTTTCAATTATTAGTTGCTGCTGCTGTGTCATTTTGTCTCTGTCTAGCAAAGCAAGAAATCTTGTCAAAGATGTAATCATAAAAATGCAAAGAAAGCACAAAAATCATGTCCAGAAAATCCTTTTACTTAACATCACACAGCCATAATCGCTGGTTAGTTTTACATGTGGGGTTTGTTGTTCCCAGAAGGAATATGAAGTTCATATATGCTGGCATATCTGGTCATTATTGACCATTTTCACAATGTCTGGTGGGGTTTCCCAACTACCAACTCCGGTGTCTCACTGTCTATATTTTGGGCATTAAGGGCTTTTTTAAACGGGAAGCGAGGAACTCACACGTTGTTGCCTGGATCAACAACAGGTCTCCTCCAGGTCTGCTCAAGAGGGGCGCGACAACGCAAGCGTAAAAAAAAAATATATAAGCTAAACAGTATCCAGGTCTGGTGAGTCAGGCATGTGCAAGAAACGAGCACGCGGGAATTCACACGCTCACGTAAAAGCGATTGCGTTGTTGCACCGCGACTTCACGCAAAAACGCAGGTCTCATTGAAAATGAACTTTTCAATTTATTGTAAATAAAAGATGCTTTAAGATGATAAAATAGAATAGCAGATATACAAGCTTCATGTGTTGAGTTAGTACCGTTATGTGGTTAATTTATTCAATGGTCTGGCTCGTGCTGTGTACAGTACTGCCACCGCATCAAGCTTATTTCTACAAGCACTGCAGGGTGGTGATAAGATTGAGCAATATCAGGAAATCTTAGTCACTGTTTGGGAGACTTTTCTTCTGTCTAAATTCCTTGGAATGGAATGAGAATGTATGGTTGGCTCCACTAACTAGCCACTGTTTAGCCAATAAAACCAGTTTGTTTCCAGCAAGCAGAGTTTGGTCATTGTGTGTGTAAAGCAGGAAATTGTAGAACGTTTCTGTGGCAGAAGAACCATAAGGTCACTTAATAAAGGTTGTACTACAACTTGTGCACGCCTGGACCAGCTAGTCAGGAATCAGATAATGGGCCGAGTACCGCAACCGCTTCTATTTCAACAAGGCCACCCTAGTGAGCGAGAGAGAGAGAAAGAAAGAGAGAGAGAGACCGGCAGAGATATTAGAATAAACCAAGTGTGTAGAAATTAACCCATAGACAAAGATTACAATGTTAGGTTCTAAAGGTGTGTTCGCATGATCAAAGGAGAAGATGAGAGGGAGTGGGGGCTTTTTCCTCGCCTTTATCGACGATAACCCACAGTGATGACCTTCACTCAGTGAGTTATGAATACTGAAGGCAGTGGTAATGGTGTGTTTTATTACACTTTATACTTACTCTGGGGAGAGCAGCGACCTGATAGGCTGCTCTGGCAGGGAAGTTACTGCTGAAAACTAGAAGAAAAACACAAAGACATTAGAAAAACATCTGAAAGTTCCTCATGGCCCCCTGAAAACTATTGATGAAGTCCAAATAATAACAATAGTAGTAATTCCTCCAAGTTACAGGGGGAAAAAACCTTTGTTTTCATTTCACTATGATAGCATCTTTATTCCTTTGAAAAAAGAAATACCATTCACTTTATTCATCCGTTATAAAGACTCTTAATCCAGAGGATAAAAAAGCATGGCAATACATCACATACATAAAAGTAGTTATCATGAATCATGCGTAAGCTAAGAACGTAAAAATAGCGGAATATCTATATAATGGAACTGCATGTATACTTTATAGTGCTATGTCTACATAAAAGTCTACAAAGAAATACAGCAAACTACTTCTTATTACTAAACGTATGATGTTTATTTTGAAGAACGGGAAAGCTGAGTACTTCCCTTTTTATAGGGAGAGGTGTAAATAGTTAGGTGTCGTGTCATTTGGGACACTACGGCGTGTAGACTGGGCAAGCCGAAGGGTCGAGTCGGCGACCGTACGATTTCCAGACGGCCTCTATAGTCTCTACCCACTCTGCTACGGACGCCATGCATTCCGATCTCCACACTGACCTTGCCAGTGAAAACCCACTCGAATTTGAGCCATCCTGTGTTCCATCCTGGCCCCGCAGGGTCATGGAAAGTTCCCCTGCTTTACACCGAGGGGTTATGGGTGGGGAGTAGTTAGAAGCCAGGCACAGGCAGGCAGAGAGGGGTTGGCGGCTATGGAGGGTTGGGTTTCACCGCTGTGCCTGGACGGACGCTGGTATCTACTTACAACTCACTGGGCACCGCGGCTTCCATTACACCCGTTGCATTGTGAACGAAGAGGAAATGCCCTGGCCAAGACATGGTGGCCTGTGTTTATTCAAGAGTAGATGACTGCACTGCACTTGGGACTTGTCTTTCACGATGCAGAGGATGATGATGTGATTAAACAAAGGGAGACCTGCAGGTGAAGCCTGTGACTTATATATCGGCGTATATAATATATATACGATGGTGGTGGCGTTGGGTGAAAATAATAGATTTTCAGACATCGATGAGCTACACTGTCACGCAATTAAGTATAATTTAACCATCACGTACGTTGTGAGATTTTTCATTAGAAGACACTTTTAAAAAGGAACCGTGGAAAATTCCCCCCTCTAGACCAGTGATTCTTAACCTTTAGTCTCAAGGACCCCCAGTTTGATATGCATATGGCCAACAGTCACAGGACCCCCAGTTTGATATGCATATGGCCAACAGTCACAGGACCCCCAGTTTGATATGCATATGGCCAACAGTCACAGGACCCCCAGTTTGATATGCATATGGCCAACAGTCACAGGACCCCCAGTTTGATATGCATATGGCCAACAGTCACAGGACCCCCAGTTTGATATGCATATGGCCAACAGTCACAGGACCCCCAGTTTGATATGCATATGGCCAACAGTCACAGGACCCCCAGTTTGATATGCATATGGCCAACAGTCACAGGACCCCCAGTTTGATATGCATATGGCCAACAGTCACAGGACCCCCAGTTTGATATGCATATGGCCAACAGTCACAGGACCCCCATTTCATGATCTTTATTTCTGGGACGCCAATCTACACTGTGAAGTCTGCCGCGTTAATTTAACTAAAATGGAACCAGATGGACTGCATGCATAGTTCCATTTGTTCACTCCATGGGCCCCTAGCTGGGGACCCCCTGGAACCCCTTCATGGGCCCCTAGCTGGGGACCCCCTGGAACCCCTTCATGGGCCCCTGGGTGTGCCAAGACCCCACATTGCAAACCACTGATCTAGAACAGTGGTTCCCAAAGTGGGGTCCGGGGACCCCCAGGGGTCCTTGAGGGAGTTCCAGGGGGTCCCCCAGCTAAATGGTTGTTTGGAACCAAATGGACCCTTATGGGTCTGTAACTCTGAGATGTTACATTAACATTGATTTTACAATATAAACTGGGGGTCCCAGAGATACATTTGAGTCACCTGACACCTATTATAGTGACACAACAAATAATACATTTTAATGTAGAAAAGATTCCAGTGAAATCTCATGGATTTTACATGATTTTACAAAGAAATACATGGATTTTTATCCATGCCACCTTGTGGTACGGGCAAGATGGGTCTAAAATGAGTGTTTGTAAAGTGAGACTACCATTACATTGTGGCAGCCAGGCATGTGCCTAGACTATAGTGTCTGTGAAGTTGTATGGCGTGCTGTAGTATTGTCCGGACAAAGGGCGCCCTCATGTGGTACCTTTTTTATATTATTTTTCTAGGGAAATACTGTACTACCAGCATCCATTCCGTCCAGAAACAGAACTAGAGCTGCAACTACCAATTATTTTCTTAGCAATTAGTCTACAGATTGTGTTTTGACATTTGTTGCCAATCAAATGACGGATGTTACGTTTTGTGATGCCCACCCACCCACCCACATGCTAATTTGAATATAAATTGAAACTTTGAAATGTTTACAAGTGATTATTTTTTCATAATCTAATAAATCAATTAGTTTGATTAACTGTTACACACCAAAAACAGAACCGTGTCATTATCTGGGGTGGGTAGGTGTTTTTTTTTGATTGATTGATTGAAATATTTATTTGTTTGTAGAATTACAGTACATTTCAAGCACAAACTCAATACAAAGACGGGTGGGGGAGGTGTGCAAGATGGCCTCAGAGGGACCATGAGACCCATTTAGACCTGTGGTCGATTCTACAAGTTTTCTTAAAAAACATTCATAAAAATGTTTCTATGTCAGCGGTTCTCAAATTATTTCATGTCAAGGACCCCAACAAATATATGCAATTGGCTGCCGACCCCCAACTGAAAATACGTCTGTTGATCCCAGAAGCAAAGATTTGAGTTAAAAATTCGTTCTGAAAGAATATATATTCAAAGATTTGCGCCACATTTTCACAAGCTCGTAGCACGGCACTCGGTGCCACGCTATGAGCTTGTAGATCTGCTATTTTCCAATAGCTAAAGTATAACATAATGCTAGAAACACCAAAAAGGGGTTCCCGTCCTGAATGGTTTAAGAAACATCTACAGGTTGACTTACATGTCTTATAGGTCTCATTGACGCTGTTGAAGTCATTCATGTCCGCCAGCAGCACCGTGGTCTTCACCACTGAAACAGACATGCAAGTGTGTGTGTGTGTGTGTGTGTAGGATGGGTACAGACAGTTAAACAAAAGTACAGGTCAATACAAAAAAAGGGACATCTCTAGAAATAAGACGTGAAATGATAATTAGATCTCACCGTTGTTATAGTCGCAGCCTGCCGCCTTCAGGATCTCTCCCATGTTGACGAGTGCCTTAAAAAGAGACATAGGAGTGGGGCCAATATTTTACTGTTCCATTTAACTTAGACCTGAGGACTATTCTACAAATGCTTTCTTAATCCTGACAGTTTCCGGAAAAAAACCTGTTTCCGTATCAGTGGTTCTCAAACTATTTCATGTCACAGACCCCAAAAATGATATGTAATTGGCCGCCTACTCTCATCTGAAAATATGTTGTTCCAGGGACTTCCCAGGAAGCAAAGATTTAAGTTAGAAACGCAAAGATTTGCGCCACCCACATTGTCACGATTTTTCTAAAATAGCAAATCTACAAGAGAAAATGTGGCGCAAATCTTTGAATATACTGTATATTCTTTTAGAGCGAACGTTTTGAACTCAAATCTTTGCTTCTGGGGGGTCCGTGGAACAACATATATTTTGAGATGGGGGTCCGGGGACGGTCTCACCTGTTTGGCCTGAGCCTGCACCCCTCCAGCAACCAGCTGACCCGAGGCAGTGTCCAGACCCAGCTGACCTGAGATGTACATGGTTCTGTCCACCACCACCGCCTGGCTGGACACACAGACGGACACACACACACACACACACACACACACACACATTACTTCAGTGTATATAATATAGGTGCCAGCTAGCCCAAGAGACAAAATTTGGCATTATCCTATTTATATTCTATTAAGACAGCAACAAAATTGCTCACATAAACCTATTAAAATGTATATTCAAGCCACTCGTTAAAACAGTTTCTGTCTAGAACTAGTATATTGATTGATTGAAGTTTTTATCAACATTTTGCAGAATTACAGTACATTTCAAGCACAACTCAATACAAAAAACGGTTAACTGTGAGTGGACGACACAATAAAGCATTAGGGTCCTCCTTGTTCAATTCATCATAACAGGTATAACCGTAAACAACCACCACCACCATCCACTGTTGGGAAATGTGAGCTGAGCTTTATCACCATCTCTGGCCTCCATTCACGGCCATGGCAGCTGATTGGCTGAACAAGTAACACCCCTCATTAAGTCTGCTCTAGTAACGAAAGTATGTGTCAAGAATTAATTAACGAAGGAAAACATTGTGTTAGATAATAGTAAAGCTATAGGCTACTATTAGTTTACATTTCAAGTAGGCACATTTATAAATGAGCGTTCATTCATGTCTTGTCTTCTCTGAGCTAAATCTAGGAAAAACATTCAATAGAAAATATTAAATCCCTACCTGTAAACTCCCTGTCTGATCGGTGCTTTTGGTGTGTATGGAATTTGCCGACGAATTGCTGCCATTGTGCCCGTTTGTTGTTAGAAGTTAACTTTAACCACGTTTTCTAAGCTCCGCAAGTCTGCAGGAAACCTTACCTTTGACACTGAAAGGCTATTTCAACAAGACTTTTATCATGCATGTACTTTGACCCGCATGACCAAATTGGTCACCAACCAGTCCATTTCTATTCATTCATTCAGTCAGAACGATCACAACGAATTTGCACACATTAATCCGTTTGGAGAAAAAAAAAAAGACCACAAGTAACATTCTTCTCACCTGTATGGTCCAATAGCAGCCGGGGCTGAAGTAGTATGGATTATCTTTCTAGCAATAGTAGACATGATGTTTGTTTCCAACTTTCAGTCACCAAAGTGGTCGTGAATGAAAAGGACAACTGGACTCTCGGACAAGATTCCTTGAATCATTGGGCAGCCTTCAACTTCAAGTCCTTACCGTAGTGTTTCAATAAGCGCACGGTCATTTCTCCTAATACCGTAGTGTCTTTCAATAAGCGCATGGTCATTTCTGCAGTGCGACACCTCGCGTAGAGACACTAATATCACTTTCTGGGGCAATATAAGCATTGCAAAGGCAGGTGAACTTGGCGAGGCTAGAAGAGCCGAGGTGCGGATCGACATTTGTTCTGAAGGAAGCTCTCTTTTGGAAGAAACATGAAATCCATAATTATTCCATAGCATTTTTTTCGGCCAAATAATGAATTCAATGATTGCGTCCATTCATCCACGTCCAGATTGTTTATGGTAGAAACAGCCAAACAGGTGTTTCGTCTACAGCTCTGATTGATTGCAGTATTTATGAACAGCTTGCAGAATTACAGTACATTTCAAGCACAACTCAATACAAAAACTGTCAACTGTGGACGACCCAATAAAGCACTACACTTGTTTACAAGAGGGTCCACCGTTTTCAATTCATCATAACATTTAGAGACGTACAACTATATACTTCTATATAGCCAAAAACAGGAAATCATCATAAAGGAGGTAAAAAAGGGGGGGGGGGGGGGGGACATGTAGTGAGATAAACCTCAACCCTATAGATAAATATTAAGATCAAACGCACACAGGCTAGTGTCTCATCTCATATTATCCTTTATTATTTGCGCTTTTACAAACCTATATTTAAAGTGTAACAAACAAAAGATAATAAATTAGGAGTTTTAAACACATAGTTATACATTCCAATCTTCATCAAGTTTTAGCCTACATATAGGTCTAGTGGTATAGTGGGGTAAGGGGTTGAAACAAATTCATAATTTAAAAACTTTTTTCTATGGAGACTGAATATGACATCTTCAGTCTCTCATAATTGTGTTTTTATTGGGCTCATTGTATGGAGCAAATAGTTCCCTTCGGCTGACAAGACAGCCACCATATTTTCTCTATTACTGTATGTACTGAATACAGTGGTTCCCAAACCTTTTCATGTCAAGGGCCCCCAAATTGACAGTAATTAGCCCGCGGAGCCCCATTTGAAAAGATGTGCCAGAGACACCATAAGAGAAGATTGTTACGGCTCTAGCAGTGATTCTCAACCCGTTCACTTTCAAGGACCCACAGTTTGACATGCATTAGTACGGACCCCCATTTAATGGCATTTCTATCTCTGGGACCCCCAATTTATATGGTAAAAATCAATGTTAATTTAACTCGTGAGAGTGTACAAATGGAATATTTGTACACATTTGTACAAATGGAACATTTGTACACTCTCAGAGTTACAGGGTCAATTTGGTTCCAAACTATTATTTAGCTGGGGGACCCCCTGGAACTCTCTCAAGGACCCCTGGGGGTCCCCGGACCCCACTTTGGGAACCACTGACTTAATACACCATCATTCCACTACACAGCAAACAATCATAATAAAACATGCATAGTCTAAAACAAGCATAAATCAAGACACATATTTGACAAAGGGAAGAAAATATTACCAGCCAAATTAGCTTCAATATTTAAAACCACTGTCACAATGAGAAGTTTAGAATATTAAATAAATAAACGTGAAACTTTTACAAGTTGCTAATTTGCACTGTCTGCAGACCACAATGTAGAGACTGAGAAAAAGCTAAATGTTCGACACAAAGCAAATCCATTCTTAATTTCTATGAAAACCAGCTGGTCCCATTATTATCCCACATCAGACGAACGGGTGGCTAAGGCTTATTACTGTACATATAGCGTTTAAAAAATGTAACACTTTCAGATTTTAGCTGTTGAAAATACGTTTAGTTCATTTTGGTCATATTGTTAAATGATGACTTTACCAATATTTTACCTTCAACTTTTACCTTCAAAGACAAGGAGTTCAAGAGGGGTCAACGTTTACTGTCAGTGAAGCAGTGTTGAAATAGCAGACCTACAAGCTCGTAGCGCGGCACTCGGTGCAGCGCTACGAGCTTGTAGATCTGCTATTTTTCAATAGCTAACGCATAACATAACCCAAAAGGGGTTCCTGCCTAGAGTGGGTTAAAGTCAACCAACGATGCAACGTGCCTCCAAATAGAACCACTTATCAAGAAGATGAAGTCATTCAGTCATTTCATTCATGAACATCAGATCCCAACCTCAGCAGATATAGTGGAATAACATTTTCTAAAAGGATTTGTTCTCTCCGACTGGATTGATTAAAAGCCCACAGTAATGTTCCCCTGATGCCTGAGTCTGACCTGCAGTCTCCCATCGTACTAATATTGTCTAAAGGGAATTAGGTCTGAAAAGACAATTAAGGGGTGAATGCAATTAATTACCCATTAACAGTAAGATAAACCAATGAAGGGCGTCAGGAGAATACAATTAATTATCTGCTACAGTAGGAGAAGCATCTGTACTAATGGGTCCCAGAGGGCACTCTGTGGGAGAAACAGGCCAGCAGGCGTTTAAAACCTAGTCTACACATGCCCTCAAAGTCAATATCAGTTTATACATCATGTATGAAGTCTTAAGTACATTTAAATTATTATACATGGGGTGGGGAATAACAGTGGACAAAGTCATACTGTAGTTCTGAACTGTTCGTATCATTCAATAATTTTATTTTTGTATTTGACGAAGGCTTTTCAAGCATAATTCATTATAAACAAAAGGCCTGCAGAGATTAAAAGGGGTATTATGAACAATTTGCATGTCACTTAATTTTAAATAAGATGTTTTGGATTGCATGAACAATGTGAAAGAGTAAAGAAAGAACTGTGTATATATATTACGTTCTCAGTCACTGAACACAAATATAATATGTGTATTCTTGGAGATGACTAGAGAATCAGACATGGCTGCTGAGGCACTAAGATTCACAGAGAGAAGAGAAGAGAGTCCGTCTATAAAACCTGAAGCTTTGAATGAATGAAGCAGTTCAGAACATCATGCATGACAAAAACACACAGTGTGCTAAATGAAAGGACAGGCTGATTAACTTTCATTTGATGGACCACATACTGTACACGATCTGCTCATTCAATCAATGTTCAAAGGGATCCCACTGACTGCACTGCATCTTCTTATTCCATGTGAAGAAATGTATTGAACTATTCTGGCTTATTGTACATTTTGCTTCTTTTATTAAGGCATTCTCAACTTTTATTAACATCACGATTGTCTTTGGTCATGGATTAACCTCCACAGCTTTTATCGCGGCCATTTCCGTAGTCAGTTTATATACCATTATTTACATTAAAAAGGAAAGTGTTCAAGAAGAAAAATAGAGCACAAGGTGATCAGTGACAATGCTCCTGTAGAACCCATCTGCTGATGCGGTAGCTGCTACAGTAGATGTTAGATGGAATGTGGCCTTAAGCCCAAAACATACTTTCAGTAAAGTACATATGCAAACAACACGCATTCCTATGTCCCTTACCGCACAGAGCTAAACTTGACTACTAGCCTGAAAGATAAAGCAGGAAAGCATAAATCAAAGAAGATAGGTTGCTGCAAAGATTGAGACTGTGCTTGTGTCGCATTTTTTGTTCTAATAAACTTACATAAAGTATGTTTCGGGTCTATTAGGTGTCATGATGAATAATATCCTACCTTCAGTGTCCTGGAAAGAAAGGTCTCGCTGAGTTCAGCCTGTGTTTCAATGAAAGGCAAATCAAGTAGGAAAGCAAGAGATTAAAACCATTACCTGATGATGATGGCAAAGGCTTGGTTCACTCAAAGACAAACGATGAACCCCGCTGTGCAAGCAGGGATACGCATGTTTGAAATATGTCTTCTTGGGAACGGGTTAAGCGCTGTACAAGCAGCACTCTAGATAAATGGGACCAACGTCCCATTACTGTGGAAGGGGGGTAAAAATGGTGGACCAAAGCCCCAAAAGACGTTCAAAACCCTCTTCGGTAGTTCATCATGAGACCATTATTTCCTGTCTTCCTTCATGATCAGAACGTTAACACAATCAGCGCTGGGATTTCTTTCAAAATAGAAGCTCGGGGTGCTAGGAAGATATGGCCGCTTTTACTCTGTAAGCCGCTCCGGACAAAACCCGGGACATATTTTTGCTTGCTTACCTCGCTAAGATTACGATCGCTGATGATCGCTCGCTTCATATTTTGAACGAGAGGCATGTTGGAAGTCAGAAATGAAGAGCTTAGTATATCCATCTGGTCAAAACCACGGAGAGCTCCTTAGATGACGCGCGCCGAGCCTTTCTTTTTGAACGGTAAACAGGGAAGTGAACGACAACGCGCATGCACGAAAGAGCAAGGAGTATGGTGCAGAAGGAGGCCAACTCCAAAAGATTATTTTTCTCTCGTTTGATATCAATGAAAATGTGCTAGGACGTCCTAGAAACCCGTCGGTTGGATTAGTTATGATGTTCCCACACGTTGTACGGTCTAAATGGGTTCAGTCAGTGGGTCAGAACTGCCAAAGGGCTTCCGGTGAGAGCACTACTGTGGTCACCTTGGTTCTTCTAAAGTCAGTGGAATATAAATCATGTTATAGCACCCAGTGGAGTACTGAGTAAACTTGGGGGGGCAGATTGGATGGCGACAGACAGGGCAGGGCCATGGGGATCACTTGTTAGAAGTTCTGTTGCCGTCGTTTCTTGGCATCCATGGCGTCCAGAATGGGCTGTCTCTTGGCCGTGTAGCGCTGCCGCAGCTCTTCGATCTCCCGCTCCATCATGGGGTCGAGGGCGGTCAGACGCAGCTGGAGCTCCTCGAAGTCCAGGTTCTTCAACTGGGGGGGATGAGCACGTTAAGCCCATTTGGGACTGAAATGTCTTCTAAATCATGACAGTTTGCTGAAAAACCTCATGTTTTCATGGTTTTAATATTTCGATCAAATATTTCATGTCAAGGACCCCCACATTTTTTTTATTTGGCCACCAACTCCCATCTGAAAATATGTTGTTCCAGTACAGTACAGTACAGTACAACTCAGTTCAGATGGGTCTGATTTTTTCCTGATATTCAGACAAATTGATGTGCTATTAAATCGGTATTTTCTTCCAATATGAATCCTTTTCTTTAATGTAAGAAATCTTGACATCTATAGCATGTGTCTCTCTCTCTAGGTCGTCCTCAGACGAGCCCTCCATCGTCGTTTCCAGTCATCCCGGTTCTCCATACATCTGGCCAGTTCGTTGGTACCGCATGGTATAGCATGTGTAATCGCTCTAAACATATGAAAGTAACTTCATGCTATACTCACAAAGTCAAAGTCTCCATCCTGAGGCACCTTCCAGTTGTCCGGGAAGACGTTCTTGGCCTGGATGTGGTATCCAGGCTGCTCCGCATGGGGCTGGTTGTGGTTGTAGTTCTCCTGCTGCTGGGACACCTTGTTAGAGTCCTGCTTGTCAAAGTAATCCATGAAGGACGGCCGTAGAGGCTGCTGGGAGGTCGCATGTCCTGTGATAATAATCATTCAAAATGAAACGTTTATTTGTATGTATGGGAGGTAGCATCATGTCCTGTGATGATAATCATTCAAAATGAAACGATTATTTGTATGTATGGGAGGTAGCATGTCCTGTGATGATAATCATTCAAAATGAAACGTTTATTTGTATGTATGGGAGGTAGCATGTCCTGTGATGATAATCATTCAAAATGAAACTTTTATTTGTATGTATGGGAGGTAGCATCATGTCCTGTGATGATAATCATTAATAAATAAATGTTTATTGTATGTATGGGAGGTAGCATCATGTCCTGTGATGATAATCATTAATAAATAAACGTTTATTTGTATGTATGGGAGGTAGCATCATGCCCTGTGATGATAATCATTAATAAATAAACGTTTATTTGTATGTATGGGAGGTAGCATCATGTCCTGTGATGATAATCATTAATAAATAAACGTTTATTTGTATGTATGGGAGGTAGCATCATGCCCTGTGATGATAATCATTCATAAATAAACGTTTATTTGTATGTATGGGAGGTAGCATCATGCCCTGTGATGATAATCATTAAATAAGAAACGTTTATTTGTATGTATGGGAGGTAGCATGTCCTGTGATGATAATCATTCAAAAATAAACGTTTATTTGTATGTATGGGGGCTTCCAGTCTTCACGGAGGCTAAAGAGCAGTGTTGTTTTGAAAAAAGACATTTAATTTTCGTCACTGACGAAAATTAAATGTCGTTGATCCAGGCAACATGTGCGTTCCTCGCTTCACGTTTGCAAGGCTCACTCTAGAGCCGCTCACATGCACTACAACCTTTGAAGTACAGTGCTAGTACATCAGTCAACTTTGGCAACGCAAATAAATGTATAGGCCATAATTGTAAATGTGTAAAATATATAAGAGACAATAACATCCGTGTTACACGTCAAGCCTCCGAATGCCGACGGGCTGCGAAAAGCACACATAGGGTTTGGTTTGGTTCCGTTTCAAATAAAAAGCAAAGCTCGTCATCAGTAAAGATATAAAAATATATTATCAATCAATAAAAAGTAAAGCATAGAAACAAATAAAAGCAACATATCGTCACTCACTCCTCATGGATCCCTGATCTTCATCATCCTCTTCCTCATCACTGTTGATGACCATGGTGCCCAGGTCTGACTCCAGCATGGTGCTGCCATGTTCGATCATGGTCTGGGCGCCGTCGCTCATGGTGCCCGTGGCCCTCATGGTGCCCGCACCCTCCGAGCCGGACTTCACCATGGTGTGGGAGTCCACCTCCGTCTCCTCTTCCTGGACAACACCAGGACATGGGACGGTTCATGGACATTGCAGTGATGTAAAAAGGTTTTCAATGTAATGAGTCCCGGGATACAGGGATGGTCATTTTATGAGTCCCACTTCAACGACGTTGGGAGTCATATTTTGCCATTTTTACAAATTGCAGCATTTAACTCCCATTTTCTTAATATGTGGTTATATTAATGTAGAAAACAGAAGAAGAAATTATTATTATAACTAAAGCTAGTAAAATAAAATAGAATAAAAAAAACAGTACAGTAGTACAGAAGTGCATCCCGTGGACACTGAGGTCGTTGTTTTATTAACTATAAAACGTTTTGGAATGCAAAATGCACCCTATTTTAATCTCTGAAATTGTTAAGAAAGCATAAACACTTATTCTGTATGTACAGTTGTAGCAGGGGAGGGTGCATTGACTGCTACTGCTACTGGATACTTACAGAGTTGTCGTCCTCCTCTTCCAACTCTCTCTGCTGTTCCTGCTGCCTCTTGGCTTTCATCTCCATGGATTCAGTGATCAGCTCTCTGAGGATGCTCACTGGTTTGGCCTGGTTGATGAACGGGTGCTGGAGAGACACGCCGGGGCATGGTTGTTACGTTACTGTACGCGCACAATACTACAGTACGTAGGAGGAGCGTTGTGGTTTGTTGCAGAGCTCTTCACGGGTTCCAAATGAGTAAATGACGGACCCGAACCCTAAATGACCAATGGATTTCTTTTCCGAGACCCGACTGGTTCCGAGATTCGATTTGTTCCGAGATATCATAGACCCGACCTATTATTTTATGGACCCGTCACCCGACATATCTAAAATGGCGTACTAGGATTTGTTATGTAGAGTACTATGTAGTGAAGACCAGATGTCCTCATTGTGTAAACCATCAGGCAGCCCAGTTTCTTTGCTTTGTTTAGATTAAATTAGTAGAGGGACAGAAAAACTGAAAGGAGAAATGCAACACAGGTCTCTGTTCACACCGGCACGTCAGAGGAATGTATTGACCAGGACCAGTTATGGCTCGTACACACTGCACCAATATGCTGTCGGAGATAATTTTTGGAGCTCGCCGACAAAACTCCCGATCTGACGCAAGATCGGGCTTTGATCGCCAAGGTTTTGCTCACTGTGTGTGAAAGGAGCTGCGAGAAGATCCAGTGTCGATGAAAGCGCTTGCCGACACCTTCCAGACCGTGTCTGAATATCTAGCAGGTTTGATATTTGGCTCTCTCGCCGACTGGTCTTCATACAGTATGAACTGGGTTGCGACCGCGTCCCGAGAAATCCTGTATTACAGACAATGAGAGCACAATTTCACAAGACGGCTGCATGTGCTCAATGCTCATCAGCCACTACGTCAGTCTGTCTGTCGACTGTAGGCTATCGATATATGATCAGATGATAATACAGTATATATATAACCTTTATTACCGTACGTGAGATGTCAAAATGAATTGGAATTAAAAAAAAAGAATGATGTAGCCTGCCTATGTATCAGGTCTGGATCGCATCTTGGTGAACTCTTGCAGTGTGTAATCCCTACTATCCCTAGTCGGCTATCAATCGTTTAGTGTGAAAGCCACACAGATATAATGACAGCCGACTCCTGTAGTGTGAAATACATAACGATCTGATGACTCGCCGACAACTTTAAAACACCTACAGTGTGTAGGGGCCATTAGTGTGTGTGTGTGTGTGTGTGTGTGTGTGTGTTAAGTCCCTCCCAACCTGTAGTAACTGCGTGGCCGTTGCTCTCTGCTCCGGGTTCTTCACCAGACACTTCTTAACAAAGTCTGTGAAGTCATCCGTCCAGTTCTCTGGCTTCCTGAACGTTGGAGGAGGGTTGGTGGGGATCATGAAGATGGCCTGGTGGAGAGAGAGGTCTGGTCTTATAATCCATCATGTCAAGGACCCCCTCATTAGCCCCGCGGAACCCCATTTCAAAATATACTCCAAGGACCCTCCATAAGAGAAGAGTTTTACGGCTCTAGCAGTGACTCTCAACCCGTTTAGTTTCAAGGACCCCCCATTTAGGCTACGTACATTTAATGGCAGTTCTATCTCTGGGGCCCCCAATTTAAATTGTAAAATCAAATGTTAATTTACCTCCGAGAGTGTACAAATGGAACCAAATGGGACCATTTGGTTCCATTTGTACACTCTCTGAGTGTCAGATTTTAGTATACGGGCCCATTTGGTTACTAGTCATCAATTAGCTGGGGACCCCCTGGAACTCTAGACCCCCAGAGGACCCCACTTTGGGAACCACTGTTCTAATCAAGGTACTGCTTATCAACATGGCGTCAGATTCCTCAGGGGGTCCCCAGCTAAACTATTGATAGTTATGAACCAAATGGACCCTTACGTGTCTGTAACAAATGGAACAAAACGACCCCCCCCCCAAAAAAAAGAAAAAACTAAAACAAGGCTGAAAATCACTAATGAACACTTTAACTCTATCTCTACTGCTAGCTGTTAGCATAAACCCCAGTTCCCAGTGCCAGCATACAGTACGTGTTTGTTGGACTCACTCTCATGGGGTGGATGTCGGCATAGGGAGGTTTTCCCTCTGCCATCTCTATGGACGTGATACCCAGGGACCATATGTCAGCCACGCAGTTGTAACCGATCTCCTGGATCACCTCGGGGGCCATCCAGAACGGTGTGCCGATCACAGTGTTCCTCTTAGCCATAGTGTCCTTGAAAACGGAAAATAAATCACACCTTTAGCAACGCTATGGCAATTTTGGCAAACAGGTTGGACTAGGCAAGGTGATTCAAAGTGGACATAATGGATACATCTCTTTTAGCCACATACAGCTTAAACGAGAGTTACATTTTGAACCTCACACTCAAAATGCACTCGTTTGTGAAAACCTCATCATGGCATCTCTGGAATAAATGTAAAAAAAGATGTTTGAAACGTTTTAAATGCATGTAATTCTCATAAGTCAACTGCCACAAAGTCAATATACAGCATTTAAAGTCCACACTGAATACTAAGAATTGGAGAGTATTCAGGATCATAGAGGGAAAATGTTAAATGCGAGAGATTCGCAGATCCGACACACAAAAGGTCCGACATTTATAAGGCAGGTACAGGCTTTAGTTTAGACATACAATTGGTCCGACTGTCATTAGACGACAACCTACCTCAAACCCTAACCTAACCCTAACCACAAGCACGGGAGCAGCGCATGTTCGATCGCATGTCCGACCGTTGTTCCAGCATGTCGGTCCGTTGGGTGTGTCTAATCTGCGTGTGCGTGCGCCCCCCTCTCTCTGCATGGCTGTGAATCAGCATAACCTCAACATAGTGAATGTAAACTTTGTGTGGGAGCTACACAGTAATTTAAAATCGTCACTGTTTATTTAACCCAGACAGTGTACAAATCATGGTTCCATTTGTACACTCAAGAGTTAAATTAGAGCTAAAAATGATAGTTTTGGGACTCTTTGCAGTACCACTTGTCATTGTCAATAGTAACTAGTATTTCTACTCAAACACAATGTCTTACATTTCTCAAAAGATGAGCAGGGAGACCACTTCCAACCACTGCAGATGTACTAGTCATATTTGTATAAACATACTCTACCATACAGATTTATTGGTCAATATATATTTTGTATTTACGTAAAAACGTTCTAGATTAAAACTTTAATAGTTCTACTGTTCTACTGAGTAGAACATTACCGTTAATTGTCCGGCGACTCCAAAGTCAGCTAACTTGGCGTGGCCCTCTGTGTTGAGCAGGATGTTGCCTGCTTTGATGTCCCGGTGGATCTTCCTCATGAAGTGGAGGTACTCCAGACCCTTCAGTGTGGACTTCAGGATGGTGGCGATCTCATCCTCCGTCAGCTGAAGGAGAGAGGGAAAGAGACAAGAATGAATGAATGAAGACGGCATGAAGTGAATGATGAAATTAGAAATGCAACTACTATTAATGCTCTTCTCTGGTCCAAAATGACTCAAACCCTGTGAAATTCTTCCGAAATCCGACCGGTTCCGTCATTATTGGACACACGAAATTCATTCAGAGAGCTGATTTGTTGAGATGTAGTGTAGCGGCGGCCGGGAGGCGAACCCAGAACCTGGTATCAGTAAGCCACGTACGTTACCAATCGGCTAAAGAGCCATGGCCCGATCGGCAAGTAGTAACGCAGCCACCTATAGCCTACACTATCACAAAATTGCAACAACATGTGAAGACACTGGTACACAACCAAGTAGAAATCAGGCACGACGAGGCCAACCCACCACTCATCCATGTGTGTTCTAGATATTTTTATTGTAAAGATGGACAATGATATGCACATCCCAGTTTCAGAATACGGTGCTGGACCCAAAAAAGTGACTGAATGAAGAAAAAAGTGGAATGTCCGCACACAATATCATTCTGCTCCCCGTTACGCACCTCCAGGCTTTCTCAACGTTGTTGTATTTAGTCGTTGAAATAAAAAGGACGGGCAGCAGAACTATATCGTGTGCTGACGGACATTCCATTTTTTTAGTGGTGCAACCACTCCCTTACGGAGATATGTATGTGGGTGGGTGGCTGGCTGGCTGGGTGGGTGTCTGGGTATGAGCACGAAAACAGCATGGTTGTTCTTCACCACCTAACACACACACGGATTAACTGTATGTATGATGCTTTCGGGGGTGCCAGTACATTACAGTACAGTAGAGGGTACAGTAGAGGGACCGCCACACTGTAACTCTGTCATTTCTCTACGGTTTCGGACACGAGGAGGCTTGCCGGAACCGGGCCGGCACCCTGCGTGCGTTCCTGTGGGTCTGGAACCCCCACACGGAGTTGCACCACTCACTTCACACAGGTGTGATTTTTCTAGATATTTTATTGACCACTGATGTTGTGTGTTTGTCGTTCTTACCGTTTTATTACGAAGCCTTATGATGTCAGAGACGGAGCCAGCCCCGCAGTACTCCATGACGATCCACAGGTCTGTGTTCTTAAAGTAACTGCCATAGTACTTCACCACGTAGGGACTATGGGAGGAAATGAACAAAGAGTGTGCGTCAGGAACAATTTCCATTTTAGGGACAAAATAGGAGAAGTGAGACAAGACAGTGACCACAAATGTCAAGTCATCTCAGTGGCTTTATCTGTGACCGTCTGCTGGCAAATATTACCTCTGTTAAACCTAAACCAAGTGTAATACCTGTTTTACACTTGGTTGCATGCTGAAAATAGCAGATCTACAAGCTTAGGTCACAATGTAAAATCAGCCATTACGACGGCATCGAGGCCTGCCAAAATACATTTTAGTCGACTGAATCAGCTGTAGATTTAGTCGACTAAAATCTTATGATATTTCATCGACTAAAACTAGACTAACACTAAGACATTCCAGGTGATACTAAAATGTGACTAAAACTATTCAAGAGACTACGACTAAAACTAAAATCTAAATTTGCTGCCAAAAACAACACTGACTTGTACACTAATAATATGCCTGTCACACTGTGGGGTAACACTGTGGGGTAACACTGTGGGGTATTAATATGCGTACCTGTCACACTGTTGCATGATGGAGATCTCCTTGATGATCTCTTGCAGGTCAGACTCAACAGGAACCTGCTTGATGGCAACAACCTGACCAGACTCCTTATGGATGGCTTTGAACACGCTGCCATAGGACCTAAATATACATAGACACATCAGACACAAATTAAATATAAAGTAAACATTTTTTGCATCCTTAGGTTATCAAGGAATATCACCTCTAATACTAGCCATGTTTTGTATGGAGAGTATAGGTTGCTGCCTTCAGGAAGGAGATATGGTGTTCCAGCATACAATAAGGTCAGACTGAAGAGGTCTTTTGTCCATCAGTCTACTTTGAGGCTTAATCGAGTTTTTGGCCAGGACTAGACTGAGCTGTGGACAACGCTCTGTGCCCTTATGTCTCTATGTATGTAACTGTATTTTTATTTCTGTTTTTGTGTTATGTCAAATGTGTGTATATGTGTTGCATACAAGTCCGCTGGGCCGCAAGACAAATGTCAGTGCAAACTGACAATAAAGTACTATATCATATCATATCAGATTATTTTTCAGAAAACCGACGGAAAAATGAAGCTAAAGTCCGAAAAACCCATCCAGGAACCCCCATATAATAACACTAGATATTAGCCAATCTACAAGCTAACAACAACTCATGTCACTGCAATGTGTTGTGACTCGTGAGCTTGTCTTGTGTACAGTTCCTCATTTCCTGGGGATCCCCCTGCTTTCCTGGTAAAATACGTATTTCCGTCAGTAGGACATGCAATTTAATTGAATTTTCAAAAGTGGTCTGTTCGCCAGTAAACCTGTGGGACATTACAACAAGTATAAAGTACATGAAAGTACACGTACCCTTCACCTAGCTTCTCCAGAACATCAAAGACTTCCTCTGGTTGTTTAGTCAGACTGTCTTCACTCAGTTTTTTCAGCTTGCTGTAAGAAGGTAAAAAGTATCACACTGATGTAAATAGGTTTTCAATGTAATGAGTCCCAGGATGCAGGGATGGTCTTTTAGATGAGTCCCACTTCAATGACATTAGGAGTCATATTTTGCAATTTTTTACAAATTGCAGCATTTAACTACCATTTCATTTTATATGGTTATAAAAAAACACTACCAGAGCATCAAATCTCGCACCAACCGTCTCAGTAACAGTTTCTTCCCCAGGCAGTCAGGCTGCTGAACAGCTGACCTTGAACTGTATTGCACTGTTTTGTCACTTCACTTTTTCTGTTTTTTTGTCTATTTCTTGCACTATAGATGTTTTTTTTGTCCTGTGTATGTAAGACTGAGCTCTGAGCAAAATACATTTCATTGTATTTATACTCTACATGACAAATAAACCTGAACCTGAACCTGATAATGTGGTTATAATTCATGTAGAAAACAGAAGAAGAAATTATTATTATAACTAAAGCTAGCAAAATAAACTAGAATAAAAAAACAGTACAGTAGTACAGTAGTGCATCCTGTGGATGCAGAGGTAGTTGTTTTCTTGCGTCCCTTAAATATAAACTGCGTTTTTGGATCATAAATACACCCTATTTTAATCTCTGGTATCAATATAATGTATCGAATTCCTTCAATTCAGATGAAAACTGAGAGTCATGACATGAATACAGCCAATATTGACTCATCTGTTATATTTAAAGGATAATAGTAAGTAATATAGTAATACCAGTCCAATACCATTATTATTTTTAGACATGATTTGTTCTATATGGTCTTTACAATATACCATACTGTGCACAGTCTAAGTATATAGTTGTTTGTATTTAAGTTATTACACTACTACACTTTATTACACATTAGAGCTATGGACCAGAGCTAGATAAACCACTATAAAGTATAAAGGGATAAACTTTCATTCCAGATAAAAACCCACTAGGTGATGTGAATGGATGGATGGATCACATACTGGAACTGATAGAAAAGAAAACACAAGCACTGTTAAAAAGAAACGGTAAACAATTAAACATCTTACAATCAAATGGCTGCGTAGCTGAGAAACTATTAAGTGCAATTATAACTATTTCATGACCAATTAATCAAAGTTCTATCAAGCTTGAGGGGGGAATTAAAAGCTAATATAGCGCTAGCAAAACAACCCAAGACCAAGACTGCTGCTGCCAGCCCACCACGTTAGCATGTGAGCTAGCTGTTAGCATGCAGGGCTGCCCTGAACAATCCAAACCCACCTTTTGGGCGCGGTGGTTTCCATGGTTTATCTCTTCAAAGAATCAACCCGGAGTGGCGGAGGACTTCAATAACGTTGAAATAATATGACAGAGTTCACTGGGCTAGTTTACAGGATGTTGATATGCTCATTATTATCCACGCAGTCGTTTGTTGTCAAAAACAAAAAAACTAGTCGCCCAGCACTGTCTTCTGACTGTCTTCTTCTTCCAAGTTCCAAATGAAAAAGCTGACGTTTTAAGATACCACAGCGCCCTCTTTTACCCTGGAGTGTATTAAACCAGTGGTTGCCAAACCTTTTCACGTCAAGGACCCCCAAATTGACACTAATTACCCCACGGACCCCCATTTGAAAACATATGCCAGCCTTGCCAGGGAGGGACCCCCATAAGGGAAGATTTTTGCGGCTCTAGCAGTGATTTTTAAACCATTTTAATTTCAAGGACACCCCAGCTTTACATGCATTAGTCTACAAACCCCCCATTTAATGGTATTTCTATCTCTGGGACCCCCAATTGATAATGTAAAATCTAAGTTAATTTAACTCTGAGAGTGTTGAAATGGAACCAAATGGACCTAGACCCACAAGGGTCCATTTGGACAAATTTACCTGGGGACCCCCTGGAACTCCCTCAAGGACCCCTGGGGGGTCCCTGGACCCCACTTTGGGAACCACTTACCACTGTATTAAACTGCTTCAGTTAAGCCAGTGGTTCTCAAACGTTTTAATGTCAAGGACCCCCAAATGGATGTATTTGGCTGCGGAACCCCATCTGAAAAGGTTTTGTGCCAGGGACCCCCAGAAGTGAAGATTTATGGGGGGGGGTTTTATCCAAATTATTAAAACTGTTTTAATATATTTTTAAATGTTTTAAAAAAATAGCACATGTACAACTAAGCTTGCAGCATAGCACGAAAAAAAGTAGTTGTGATCTTTTTGAATAGCCAACATAAATGGGTAGTGGTAAAATGATTGTGATGCTATGTTAACCATTTTAGCTGAGAGGTCCCCCTGGACCCACTTTTGAGAACCAATGTGTTAAATATCCTCTCCCTTTATTACTCTATGGGTAAATAGCCTAATTACTTCATACAGTTTATATTTCACCCCTTATTATACTGTAGATTCAGAAGATGACATAAAACGAAGCCTGCCATACCGAGGCACTGCCACAGTGCCACTCCGACTTGCTAATAATACTAACCCCAACCACACGCCGTAGCGAAATGGCAGTACGTCGGAATGCCACTCTGTTCCTGTCCAATCTAGACACTCTTAATCGAGAGCGATTTGGTTGTAGGGGTTGGATCAGGCTTTGGAGATATGGGGCCTTTGTAGCCAGGCCAACATCAGTGTTTTGATTTGTACTCTGTGCAGGCAGTATCCAAGTCCTATCTATGATGCTATTGGTAGGCCTATGTCATATCGTACGGTTTTGTCATTTTAGAAAACCTTTTGGTTGAGAAAAACTTTTTGCACACCTAGAGCAGGTGCGTAGGCAAACAAAGTGCACACTGCCAAACTGCAAGGTACAAGATTGAGAGAAGATGCAACGTTTCGGTCACTGATGACCTTTTGCCTGAAGATTTTTTTGTTATTGAAGAAAACCTTTTGGGGGAAATCTTTCAGGTTGTGTATTTGTGAACAAGTAATGTGTCTACTGAAATTCAATATGCAGATTATTACAACTGGTTGGTTGTATGACTTGTTTGTAGGACTTTAAAACTGCCAAAATACTGGAATAGCCCAGAGGAATTCTCCTTTAGTCTAGTAGTGGATAAGATGTTGGCTTTACATACAGGAGACCCAAGTTCGAGTGTATGTCTTTATCATGTAGAAAGGTGCCCAACAGTGATCTTGCCTCGTTGCTCTTTGTGACATCCTCATGATAAATGCTTGTATGGAAATTGGTAGGGCAGAATGACTTGAAACCCAGTGAAGAAATCTCATGAAATGCTTTAGAATCCAAAATTAAAGAATTAGAGACAGATACAAGACACCTTTTCTTTTTACAAAAATGTACATGGGTTATAAAATGGGACTCCTAGAAATAGTTGTGCAGTTTTACTAGAGTGCCAAATATATGGCGGGCCTTGATGCCGCCGTAATGACTTGCTGAAAATAGCCGCTCTACAAGCTCACGTGTTTGTGAGCTTGTAGAGCGGCTATTTTCAGCATGCAACCAACTGTAAAATGACTTAAACTGGATGTCTTGTCCACTAGTCTTTAGTCTTAGTCATCATAGCTTAGTTTCCATTTAGTTTGTCAGTGAAAAAAAGTAGTCGACGAACATTTTTCGTCTTCGTTTTAGTCGACAAAAACAACACTGCTATGATGCAAACATTGCATTTATTTAGTGTACAATCCTTGTCGTCACTGGATGACAGAATTAGAGAAATGTTGTGCCATCTGAAGTTCTGTGGCAGCGCAGACCTCAGCCACGGGCAGTGTGGTCTCCTCAACCTCCGAGGTAGTCACAAAGTTCTCCTCAACCTCCTCCGAGGTAGTCACAATGTTCTGGTCAACACCGGGGTTGAAATCAGCGGGTTTCATAAGCCTCTGCAGCGTGCGGACGGAGGGCATAGAAAATACATCTGTCATCAGCCTGTAACACTGTGGACTGGCTCGCAACAAGTCCAGGAAGAACGCCTTGTCCCGATCGGACCACCGGAAACCGTGCGCTTTACGCTGTGCCACGTTCAACTGCGCTCGGAAGAATTTATAGGCAGTGGCCGATAGGAGCTTCTTCATCAGCTGCAGGACCGACTTCTTAGTGATTGCCACCGTGGTTCTTTTCTTCAGGCCCTTCAGCACCCTCACCTTGGTCTTCAGCTTGCTCACCTGTGCCTGGAGATTTCTGACCTTCCTCTTGAGGGCAATTTCTCTGACAGCAGCAGACTCGGGTTCTGGCTCTGATGATGTCTTTGGCTGTGATGATGTGTTTGACATAGGCAGCGGTGACTGTGATGTCGATTGCGGTTTCCGTTGCAGCAGTGGCCGTGGTGTCTGCAACATTGTTGGCGGTGGCCGTGGCAACAGAGGTGACTGTGATGTCTTTGGCAGTGGTGAGATCAGTGGCTGTGATGTGTTTGACATAGGCAGCGGTGACTGTGATGTTGATTGCGGTTTCCGCAGTAGCGGCGACTGCGTCTGCAACATTGTTGGCAGTCGCCGCGGCGGCAGTGCCCACATCTGCAACATTGTCGGCCGTGGCAGAGGCGACTGTGATGTCTTTGGCAGTGGCAGCGGTGAGATCAGTGGCTTGGGGTGCCTCGTTATAACTATGACTTTGCCAGCAGGAACTGTGAGCTTTGTCTCTGAGAGAATACGTCTTTGATCGTGTGATCGTGTGATGTACGAGTCAACAGCACTGGATCGGTGAGCATCACAATTCTGTTTACCTGAAACACAAATACATATTTTGGTAAGTACTATGTACTCAATGTATATACTTTATTAAGTGAACCCCAAGGGTTCATAATGTTAAAGAAATACATTTTGACCCTAAAGCATTGAGTGATTTAAAGACACCCTGGGCACGTACGGCGAATAGCGGGTTTAGCATGGCTACAACATGGATTAAATAATTTAAAGTCCTCAAAGTGCTAACATTATGTGTGTTCATCCCTTATGAAGGAAAACACATAGCAAACAGCAGCTTTTATTACAAAATGATCACTTCAATTGACTAATGGCATATGAAGAGATTTAGATTAATGTAACTTTTGTTTATTTGCATTTTTACTATGAACTATGTAGTTACAGTTGTGGTCACAACTACAGTAGTACAATAAAATAATACGTACTTTTATTTGGTGGTAACTCCTGATGCAGAATTGGTTGCTTCCTTCCTGACTCACTATCCAGTTGGATACTTGGCACTGCATCCCAATTCAATCCAGCATGGCTTCAATAAAATAAACATCCCAACATAAATATAAGTTTGCAATTGTCAAATCACTGTGTATTAAATTGCAATATGGGTATATCAATGTTGATGTTCTGATTTAATAATATTAAAACATGAGGATGTCAGAGGTGGTTCTCAAACCCATTACAACTTAAATGAAGCATAATTGAACCGGTGAAAAGTAAATACCTACACATCAGCTTTCCTCTTGAACTGGCTGGGGTGGAAGTGTGCACTGCACACCCTGTAGCTGTTGCTGAGACGGTCAACACTCATGTCCGCCAGATTGGGGTTCCCAAGAGCCTGCAGCCACTTGGAAGATCTGTAGGCGATAATATACAATTATAATATTAAATGGTAAATGGTGCATTAAAGGTGCTTTACTTTCACCCATTCACACACACATTCATACAACGATTGCAGAGGAAGCCATGCAAGGCACCAGCCAGCACATCGGGAGCAATTTAGGGTTCAGTGTCTTGCCCAAGGACACCTCGACATGTAGACAGGAGGAGCCGGGATCCGAACAGTCGACCCATGGATCATTGGACGTCCGACCTACTCTACCTCCTGAGCCACAGTCGTCCCCCAATTCACATTAAAATAAAGAATTCTAGTTAGAGGAAATTAGACGAAACAATAAAGGTAGTACATGTCATGAACCAGCACCATTGAACCTCTTGAGTATAAATAATATTATAATGCTAGAGTAGATCCTTTGAGAGTGAGACCAGTTACTGAATATTTATTTGAAAGTTTAAAGCACTAGCCACTAGTGCTTTAAAATTGCTTGATCGAATACTTTATTATGACTTAAGTTGGAAACAAGCAAGTGTTTTCTTTGGTTTCAATCCTTTATAAAGCATTGTATTTGTATTAAAATGTACTCTTCTCTCTCTCTCTGTGTGTGCGTGCGTGTGTGTGTCTGTGTGAAGTATTCAGTCAGTCAATAAAAAGCCGTGGATATCCACGGCTTTTCGTGGATATCCACGGCTTGGGATATATATACCCTCCCATTGTGATCCTCCTAATTATGTATTCAATTCATTAAGTAAATAAAAACATACAACATACAAGATCATTTTCATGGGACCTTCAAGACTCCAAACACGTGGAATAGTCTTGTTTTGCAAGCTCACACGAGCGAAGAATGAATGAATAAATGAACGTTTTAATAATAATACCTCTCGGGGTCTCTGGGGAAACGGTGGAAGGCTAGCTCGGGGTGTGCAGCCACGTAATGTTTACAGTTAACAGCAGAGCATCGGACTCTGCTCGTGCTCTGTTTTGTCTTCTTTAGCTCTTCTGTGCGTCCAACTCCAGGATGACCGTCACTGCCATCATCACCACCACCATTCATGTTCCCATTGTTGCTTGTTGTTGTCTTCTTCTTCAATAACTCCGTCTCCTTCTTCAACTCCTCCAGTTTACTTCTTCTCCAATCCTCCATTGTTGACGAATGACGACATGCGTCTTCTTTTACTGTTGCGGGTGCGGCGGGTTGCATCTATGGTTGAAACCCACCCCCAACCCATTGCTACATATACTGCCACCTACTGTTCTGAATGTATATATTAATAAGAAATCAGTCAGTACATAGACATAAAATACATTACAAACACAAACAAGTTATTAATAGGCTACAACAATACAACATCAGAGCCAGGGGGGGATTAGTAAAACATAATAACACAAAGCAACAGTTTTCGCAGCGTTCTTATTTGTTGAGTTATATAAATTGTTTTAATGTACTGCTTGGCCTCAATCTCAAATAAAATGAATGAAGGTTTAGAATTACTAAATTTGGATTTATGTATATGAAATTTAGCTAGAATAATGACCAAATTAATTATTTATACTTCATTAAGGGACCAATAAGTCACGAAAATCACGAAAGAAGAAAATAGCTTTAATCATTTTAACAACAGTGCACCATCTTCTTTCTTAACGGTATTGTTGACAGTGGCTGGCCAGGGGGAGGTAGTTTTTTTTAGAGACCTGGATTGGCACAGCATTGATTGCATACAGGGCGCTGCTCCGTGGATTTGTCTATACTGTAAGCTTGTCGTACGGCTATAATTATATTATAAATTGGTCATCATAGGAAGAACAGGCTCTCTTGGTATTCAGGGTGATCATCTGATGATACAATGGCAGAAAGTAACTAAGTATAGTCAAGTGGGGGGGCGGCAGTGGCTCAGGGGTAGAGTGCCTGGATGGGAACCGCAAGGTTGCCAGTTCAAACCCGGGCTCCCCCAGAGTTACTGTCGAAGTGTCCTTGAGCAAGACACTGAACCCCTAATTGCTCCCGATGTGCTAGTTGGTGCCTTGCATGGTTTCCGCTGCCATCGGTGTATGAATGGGTGAATGTAATGCACAATCTATGTAAAGCGCCTTGGATAAAGGCGCTATATAAATGCACCATTTACCATTTACCAAGTGTACAATTGTGTTGTACTTCTAGGTGGTATGCAATGTGAATTAATTGATTATATTCATGAAGGATTTAAAACAAAGAACTGAACTTCAGAGAGAATCTTGTTTATACCTTTATTTTCACCCATCATATTTGTATGAACCAAGGTATATGGACATATGTTTTGTCCAAAAACAAAAGGTTGGTAGCAAAGTGTGATATTTACATTATCAGAAACTACAAAAATGGCACACAACAAAAAAGAACACTCAAACAGCACTGCTTTCCTCTTCACCGTGCATCAAAAACCACCACTGGAATGAAAGAGTTAAAGATCAAACACAAAGGATCGATTATATATCATATATATATATACTGTATATATAGCATATAGCTTGCCTATTTGCAATTGTAGGCTATATAGGCGTAAGGGGCTTAATCATTCACCCATTTAAATAAGTGCTTTAACAGTCATTCAGGTAAATAGCATCTGGTCATCTGGGTCAGATAGGCTGCAGAGCGCTTTAATGCGAGATCATTGAGGCGGGCAGCGAATCGAGCGGGGGAAACTTTTTTATTGTCTTTTTTTCCCATCATCATGTAACTAATTTTCCATACGTTGTTCGGTCGTATTGCAGTTGTTCATGTCGCAAAGACGAGGGCCGTCACATTTATCAACGCATTACACAAGGATCAGCTGTTTGCGATCACTTCATAAATTCCGTGCCGACGTGAGCGTACTCCAAAACCGAATTTGAGGCAGATTTTACACTCCATTGATAAATGAGGGCCTATAGAGCGCCGCATGCCCGCCCCCTTTCAGAAAAGCGAGTGGCCCAGGAAATGAAACCCCAATGCATTCTTCCATCGGCACTTCTAATATAATTTATTTAAAGACGGTTACGCCGCGGACAAAGCCAACTCGGATCGTGACGAATCATGACAATGAACACAATGTTTTGGGCAGATCAAATAATTTATAAGACGAAAAACAAAACAAATAGTGTTGTCTCCTGACTTTCTTTTCTTCTTTGTAATGATTTGATCGGCCCAAAACATTGTGTTCATTGTCATGATTCGTCACGATCCGAGTTGGCTTTGTCCGCGGCGTAACCGTCTTTAAATAAATTATATTAGAAGTGCCGATGGAAGAATGCATTGGGGTTTCATTTCCTGGGCCACTCGCTTTTCTGAAAGGGGGCGGGCCTGCGGCGCTCTATATCCATGACTATACACGCTAATAAGTTCCCTACATAGTTGACCAGTCCACACACACACACACACACACACACACACACACACACACACACACACAAAGGATACATCGCTTGGTTCTCTTCTTGTACATGATTCTGTAACCACATTCTCTGCATCGGATGGGATCACGGGCCTTGATTTCGTTTTCGGTGTGGCATTCTGTAGGGAGACAGTATAGACAATTATTGCGAACGCAGTGAGCACTTACTATGAGACCTAGCAGATCATGTCTGTCTGTGTGTCCGTGTGTCACGCTTTTGTGCCCATATATGGAGCTGCTTTGGGGACTCCTTATATGGTTATGGCTGAGTCATGGTGACATGAGTGTGATGGCGTGGTCCAACTTGTGCCCATATATGGAGCTGCTTTGGGGACTCCTTATATGGTTATGGCTGAGTCATGGTGACATGAGTGTGATGGCGTGCTCCAACTTGTATTCCATTATTAGGCCATTTTGTCTACGTGGCCCTCACAACAAGCTGGAACATGCCAACGAACAAGTATAACTACGTTGCGTTCGCTTCCCGCATCTTACTTGTGATTCACAACATATACAATCATAGCACTTGATCTTGAACAAATACATGTGAACTTTGTGAAGGAATAAAGCTGCCTCAGTGGCATCGTCATAGCTTTGGCCCGACATCCATATATTCTGAAAACTAGAACTCTTCCACCATAAACAGCATTTCACTGACACAAACATGGGGGCCACTGTGGCGGCGGTAGCTCAGGGGTAGAGTGACCGGATGGGAAACGCAAGGTTCCCAGTTCGAACCCGGTCTCATTACGTCATCTTTATTGTTAATGGCGTTTACAGTTTGTGTTGGCAGTTTGTTTTACATTACCATTACATCACCTAATCAACATGAGTTAGACTTTAATATTTTAGCGCCCCTCACTTCACACGGGTGTGATTTTTTAATGTACATGTAACTACACAACAGACAATAATAAATTGACATTTTGAGGAGTTTAACTGTAAGAATCCTGGACATGATGTTCTAAGATTGACTTCCTATAGTTCCTACAAATAAAAATCTTATCAGGTCTGTCTGACAGTGTCTGTGCTGATAATAATTCATTATCATTAAAAAGTTTGAGAACAAGAACTATACTTTACCTCCACAGATATAGATCATGGGCTGTTGTTTGGGAGGCTGCACAGCGCCTGTTTTCGCGTCCATATTTCAAACAAATGACTTTATTCCTGCAATAGAAACAGAGCGACCGTCGTCAACCTTACCATCCTTTAATAGTGGCCAAGAAGTTAGAACATTATGATGTGTGTCTAACCTATACTAACATACTGCCTCAAATCACATTGATATAGCGAGATAGACAGGCCTGTTAATTCAGTAACATTTTCTATGTTACGTATCATAGTTACAGAACAAAGCATGAGATCTATGATGCCCGTGTAGCACTATAGTAGCCTGTAACATTTACGGATCATTAATAAGTAATAACAGTTACCAAGCAACTCTCGAAAACAGCATACAAAAAATATAACCAATGGGATGATTAAACATTGAAAACTAAAAGGTAAACAAAACAATGATCACCTGCAAAAGCAAAATGTTGACGAGATATTTGTGATTTTGTGCCCACATTGGATCGGCACATGCGTAGTCTGTTGCTCAATGACCTCGCAACAAAACGTGTCGTCATTGGTTGAGACCTAAGGTTGAGGAGGGGGGGTTTTGGCTGCGCAATACTGCCACCAATTGGACTGGAGTGTGAGACAAACATAGCCTCGGTACCAGCCAATGTTTCCATTCCACTGTTTATATTTTTTGGTATACCGTTTTCGAGAGTTGCTTGGTTATTCATGAATCATGATAGGTTAATGTTACAGGCTAGTGCTACACGGGCATCACCATAGATCTCATGCTTTGTTCTGACTTCTGAGGATTACCCAACGAGCTGTTGGGCCTAAGGGACCATGATCTAGGGGGGCCCTGACCTGAGCTCTGAGCCACCACGTGACTCACTCAGCTCATGGGACCCTAAAAAGTGCAAAGTGAATAACAGTGATGAGGTTTGCGTCACTGAATGAACTGCTTATTCATTCATGTAAAAAATATAACATAAGTCCTAAACTTTCATTATCATTATCATACTGTACATTACTGCAAGTGTTTAAACCCTCAGTATAAGTATTACACAGCTAAGGCTGCCTATTTAGGGCAAGACTGTGGCCCAAGAGTGCAGGGGTCACTTACGTGCCTGTGCTGGCGGAGGGAGCAGAGGGAGGCCGAGCTGGTCACTGCTTGAGTCCGAAGACTAGTTCCTTAGTTGCTTCTAATGATGTAATAATGCTATTATTCATTCTCTTCGTGCCTTTATATGAGGCCATGTGGCGTCATGCTGAGTCATCACGATCACGTCATGCTGTGACATCACGATATCACTTCATGCTGTGACATCACGATATCACGTCATGCTGTGACGTTACGCCATCAACCATTTCCGTGGCAACAACAAGGCTTCTAATGTTGTTGTTTTACAAAACAACAAAATTAGACGTTCTAATGCCCACGCATTACAACAATGATAATGTTATCTACTCCGATGTATCCAAGTGGCCCCTCATTCATGCAATAGCATCATAACACTTGACTGTAGTGTTATTAGTGTTAGGCCTTACCTGGCTGGGACAAGTGAGATTCCTTATTCCCCTATTTTTAGCTAATTTAGATGGGCCCAACTCTTTCAAGAAACCAGGGCCTGCCCAATTCATAACCGATAAAGTATATACAGGTCCATCTCAATTAATTAGAATATTTTGTAAAAGTAAATTTTCTTCCGAAATATAATTAAAAAGGTGCACTTTCATTTGTATTGTTCAGTCTTATGTCTCACACCTTCCTCTTGACAATACAGCCTAGTTTATCTGTGGGGTTCAGGTCAGGCTTGTCAGGCTGGTCTGGCTGGTCAGTTAAGCACAGTACAGTACAGTACAGTACAGTACAGTACAGTACAGTACAGTACAGTACAGTACAGTACAGTACAGTACAGTACAGTACAGTACAGTACAGTACAGTACAGTACAGTACAGTACAGTACAGTACAGTACAGTACAGTACCATGGTCATACCATACATACATTACATACCATGGTCAGTGCACCAGTTACTAGTAGTTTTGGCTCTGTGGGCAGGTGCCAAGTGCTGCCTGAAAAGGCAGATCAGCATCAACATAAAGCTTTCTAAAGCTTTGATTAAAAATCACACTTGTGTGAAGTGAGGGGCGCCCTTATCATCATACATCATCACGTTCCAGCTAATCACTTTTGGCGTCCTCACCTTTCTGTCCTAATTTTTTATCCTCACTTTTTAAGCCCTCAGCCAATCATCGCTATGGGGTACACGCAGACACACAAAGCTTGGCATAGGAGGGGCTAGCGCCCCTCAAAAATAACAGATGTGGAAGGTTCACAAACACAATACCCTCGTCCAATTGAATTGTTAATTGCATAATAAGATACCACATCAATGGGTCTATTCTATACAAATTAAATTATTTTGGACCTATAACTGAAAAGGAGGACCACACAGCACAGTTATACAGTAAGGAGAAAGTAAAATATTTGACTCAATCACAGGATCGATCCACATGCTTTTTAGGCCTTCATGAGGAAAATGTATGTCCTCTGTTCTATGCATCTCATATCCCAAGGTTTCCTTGCTTGCCCAAGAGGAATAGGTCAGCCAGGAGTTGTCATTTTATTTCCTCTGGGCTTTTATGATGAATTGAAAACAGTGGACCCTCTTAATTGTAAACAAGTGTAATGCTTTATGGTGTCATCCACTCACAGTTAACAGTTTTTGTATTGAGCTGTGCTTAAAATGTACTGTAATTCTGCAAACTGTTAATAAATACTTCAATCAATCAATGGTTTTGGGACAGCAGATGCTAATTGAATGAATGCCATTGATTCTACCACTTTACAGCCTTTTATAGCCCCATCTATGACCTCCATGGAGGGGGAGGTCACAGATGGGCCTAGCCCTATAAGGGCCTTGGCTAGGGGCTAGAATAATAGAAAGTATGTCTCTTTGATGATCCCTCATTCCAATGATGCATGAAGCATGATTGATTGAATTTAACAGTTTGCACAGGAAAGTATATAGTTCAAGCAAAAGCCTATGGCTTGTTTGTTTCCATAGGGGTCCTTCATACTCAATTAATTGAAAACATTGAATGACATACAGATCATATACAGTACTATAACAACATCATATGCATACATGCATGTTGCAGCATACATGAAACAAAAACAACCCTAAAATGGGTTCAGTGAATTAAGTCTCTCTAATCGAATGCTTCCTTATTGATATGCCATCCTAAGACAGTATGTTGCACACTGAAGATAGCATAATCAGGCTTATGAGGATCTCCCATGACCCCCCCCCAGGACTGCCCCCTGCAACACTGCAATGCTACAACCCCTCCCCCTTCTGTTACGTCAGCCTCGTTCCAAGGCTTTTTTTCAGTCTGGCTATCTATTTACTGCTCAGTGCGGCTAGAGTGTCTAGAGCCCGCCTACCGTGTTACTGTATCCGTTCATTTGCACCGTTGCACGCACACATACACATACATATGCGCACATACAATTCAATTAAATTCAAATGAGCTTTATTGGCATGAGAAAACAAAGGTTTACATCGCCAAAGCAAGTGTCACAATAATACAATAAATACAGTTGAAAATGGGGGAAGTACAGTTGGAGGGGGTACAGGTACAGTATTTTGTAAACAGAGCTATGTCACGTTGCATCGTTATGTACATGTTATAACCTTTAATAATGTTATTACTCTATGGTTATAACAGGGTATAACGCTTTAAAAAAAAACAAATAGCAGCACTTCTTTTTGCAGTCACTTTGGGACAAATGGCAGCATTTGTCAGGACTATTTAAATAGTATACAGAAAACTAAGATTTAAGAGCTGTTTAAGACAGTAGACCGTTTCCGTATGCGCCCTCCACCGGATCTGTAACCTGCGGAGCGAATTGATCCTTTGAATCTGGTCTAATGTCAGACAGACACATCATCCGGGGGGCGTGGCTAATAGAAATCCCCCAGACCAGTCGCAGTACAGTCAGTCAGTACACTACAGTTCAGCCTGCAGCTCAGAGACGGAGGATAAGTACGTCAGATGAGGAGGAGGACCGAGGGAGGCAGCAGGGAGTCAGCGAGAGAACTTGCAGTGACTCTGCGGCGATCAGCGCCAGCCCTGCTCCTACTCCTGACCCGATAGCCATGGGGAACGAGCAGGTGAAACCCCCGGGAGGAGGTGGTTCCTCCACCCCGGGAAGCAGGAGGAAAGCCCGGGCTGGAGGAGGCTCAGGCAACCCTGCGGATGAGAAGACCAAGAGGCCAGTGGTCGCCAATGGCACCAACAATGAGCAGCAGAGCCCCGCGGTGGAAGACACCAGCTATCTGGACGCCCCGGCCGGTGCTCTCCCACCTCACATAGCCCGGCTGAAGAACGAGGGCAACCACCTCTTCAAAAACGGACAGTTCGGGGACGCCCTGGAGAAATACACGCAAGCCATTGACGGCTGTGCTGACGCAGGTACGGTAGAGTCAAGTGACGCCTAGACTAGAGCTAGCTCTCTCTCTCGCTCGCTCATGAACAAGACTGTGGTGTGATGTTCCGTTATCGACGTTTCCTTTAGTTTATTTAGTCTTACATTTGAACCTCTCTGTATTGTATAAGGCATTGTTGATCAGTGTAGAACATTAAATACCAAACAAAATTAATGGCACCGCAGACCCAGTCAGTACAGTATATTCTCACATCATTCATCACATGACATGATAATCGAGTTCAAATGAGGAAACACAGTAAATGAATGGTAGTATGGCTGGGACATAAACATTAATTAACATTAGGGTTTAAACACGAGTTTGTGAAATAATTGTGCAGGATTAAAGGGTTTTTGATGTAGAGATGTAGAAAAATAGTGCAGTGCATAATAACACTGTCCTAACATCACCATCCCTTTAAAAGCCAACGTGAGAAAGGCAGCAGATGGGTGCTCATCTGCCCGAGGGCCTATTAAGGAGGGCCTATTAATTAAGGAGCCTATCACAAAGTTCACTTGAAGTGTCCCGTTTCAGTGAGCTATGACTGATGTGTGTCAGTGATTCTCAATTGTTATTGTTTTTGAGTGGTGCAACCACTCCTATAGATAGTTTTGTGTGTCCCTGGCTGGCTGTGTCCGAGGCGCGTTTGGTTGGTTTTCACCACCAAGTGTCACTGTTGCGCAGCCTAACACACACACACACACACACACACACACACCCCCTGAGCGGCAAGGACAGAGTTCTCTGTTCAATCAATTAGTAACGCCCAGCGCTCAGAACGGAGATTGTTAAAAAGGACGGAGATTATTTATATCAAAACCGATCGCATCGCTCCACAGGCATTAAATGTTATTTTCCGGTGGGACGTCATCGAAAATGTTCCCCATTTTAGCCGACGAGACCGAAAATCTTAAAACGTGAATAACTCTTGATCTATATCATTCTGTCCAATTCTAAGCAAAGATTATGTGTTAGATGGCCCACCGTGGTCCCGTCGCTAGCCGCGTTAGAATTAATCATACCTCCCGTTGTTGTCGTTCGCCATGGGAGTGTTTTGGCTACATCTAGCTACTTCAGCCACATCCGGGATAACATCCAGTCCGTCGCTAAATGTGCTCCGCTGCTATAAATCGCTGGGCGCTCTGATTTAATGGATTAAATAACCCCATGTGTTCGGGGGGGTTAACTGTATGATGGTTTCGGGTGTGACAGTAGTGGGACCCCCTGGGGACCTCCACACGGTAACTCTGTCATTTCTCAAGCATTTCGGACGCGGGGCAGCTCGCCGGAACCGTGCCGAGCACCCTGGGCGCGTTCCTATGGGTCTGGAACTTCCGGGGACCCCCACACGGAGTTGCACCACTCACTGGACACGGGTGTGATTTTTATGTTTTGAAATAATTAAAAACAAAATGTGGGAAACAAAAAAAGGGACCAATAAAAATGTGTCCGCGACCCACAAATGCGTCCTGAGAGTCCGACCGACCCAGTGGACGTGCAGAGTGTTAGAGAGGCAGGGGCTGATCTACAAGCGCATGACGCGAGCGCTGCGACGCGCTGAGAGCTTGTAGATCAGCAATTTTCGGTGGTGCAACCCAGCACTCCATATCTACTGGAGATGCGGTGTAACGACATTGGATTTCTAAACAAATTTGTTTAACACAAAATGCTGCGTTTCAAGTTCAGGAGAATTCGGGAAAAATTAGTGACATTAGCATTTCTTTCACCATTTGTTGTCTGGAGAGGGCAGTTGTTTTACAGACGGGTAAAAGGGCAGGGGCTGAAGCCCCCTTTGATGTCTATGTGTGCACGTCCCTGCACGATGCCATGCTCCACACAGTCTGTCTCCACACTTCACCTCAACATTCCACAAAAAAAGATATGCTAGCACAGTAGACTGCATGGGGTAAGAGGCCAGGGGCTCCATTTCTGTCACCGCTAAACCCCTTATCCCTAAACTTTTAGGGATTTTTTTTTTTACTGTTTTGAAAAACATTTTTGAATAGTTCAACTAGCCAATCTACATTGACACGTTGTGAGCTTGTAGACTGGCCTTTTTAACAATTCAAAAATGTTTTGAAAAATAGTAAAAAGAAGATGTTTAGGGATAAGGGGTTTAGCGGAGCCCCAGTTATCCAATCTGACCACAGTGAGCATCATTTTATTATGTTTTGGAGGTAATCACAAGTCACTATTATTTATAGACAAACACTCTTTTGACTTTTTAGGAGCTGGAGATTTGGTAATGCAAGGCTAGTACGGGGCTCAGAGTGCTTCCACTAAGGAAAGTAGGCTTTCTAATGACACAACGCGCATTTGTATTGGTGAGAAGCAAAAACGTTCTTTTTATTTACGCTAAAGACGAGAGGCTGGTCTGCATTTATGCGAGCCACGGAAGTCATCGGTAACATAGCTCTAAATGCAACGGCATTAGAGCTATGGACCAGAGCTAACTGTAGGTATTATTGAATATTATACCAGGCCATGATGAAGTGCACTCGGGACAGTAGCTGGTAAGAGACTGTAATGGCTATTTTCTTGTAGCAGCATGGCTGACTTGCCTTTCAGTGATCTGAGAAAATCGAGTCTTGTTTTATTTGAATGTTTGTCTGCCTGCCTGTCTATCCATCCATCCATTCATTTATCTGTCCACTCACCCACTGTCCCACTCAGCAAAACTGTCTGGTTTGTTTACCATGTTGATGCAAGCTGTTCTTACTCTGAGTCTACGTGGCTCTGCAGGGGGCGAGCTGTCTAGAATGGGTTTGTCTGTGTGTCCCGGGCTAATCTTTTGCACCCTTCCAGTAAGCCAAGGAAGTAACTCCCCCCTCATAATGATATACGTTATATATCTTTTGAATTGAAATATTTAACTTTCATGTTTATTTTTATTGGTGGCCGGATTGGACTGAAACCTTGCCCTTGTGTCATACGTCAGATATGTCCGATGACTTGCAGTACTTGATCACAGGCTGGCCGCACGAGATCTGCATGGAAGCCACGCTGTTATTAGACCTTGTCTTGTTTAATCTAGGGTTGGAGGATTACAACTGCTAAGCCTTTAGAAGCTACATTTATCACATTAATGTAGGCTCTTGTGTCCTACTGTTAAATCCTGTAAATGAAGAACTACCATTTGTCTAAATCTGTTTTCAGATTAATAGTTATGCTTCATTGTCCCCCCTCTGTAGGTGTCGAGAGCCCAGAAGATGTGAGTATTCTCTATTCCAACAGAGCTGCCTGCCTCCTGAAGGATGGAAACAGCCTGGGCTGTATAGAAGACTGTAACAAGTAAGGACTGGGGATTGGTGTGGGTACAAACACGTAATGGATGAATGGAGTGTACTGTATGATGACTGACAGTGTTTTGTGACCATTAGTGATGTGCGGGCTGGCTTTTTTTTTCATAACCCGCCCGTCCCGTTCCCGAAGAACAATATATTAATCAATGAGTCCGCCCTGCGGCCCGCATAAATAAAAAAGTAGCCTACCAACTGGTTTTTCAACACGCAGCAAGTCCAGTCCATTCAATTGCTTTCGATGGGGAGAGAGAGGGGACTGGGCTATTTCCCCATCAATTTACATCTGTGCAATTCAATACATGAGAGAACATTAAAACGACAGTGAGTGACTGTCCTGTCCTACAACATTACATGGGACATTCAAATTAAGTTGACGTGCAGCGGCCAGGATATTAAGGATAATGACATCTGTGCACATACATGATCAAATAAGCAACGCATTGAACAAGCTAGATGATTTCAGGAGGAGGAGAGACGGGAGAGCAGGAGAGAGGGAGACAGAATAACAGTGTTGTTTTCGTCGACTAAAACTAAGACGAATAATGTTCGTCGACTACCTTTTTCCACTGACGAAAACTAAATGGAAACTAAATGAAACCTAAGCTATGATGACTAAAACTAAGACTAAATATACTGACGATTTCGTCAACAAATAAAAACTAGACTAAAATGTTAGGAAGGGACTAGTGGACAAGAGATCCAGTATGAGTCATTTTACACTTGGTTGCATGCTGAAAATAGCCGATCTACAAGCCCACAACGCGTCGCAGCGCGAGTCATTACGACGGCATCAAGGCCCCCCAAAATACATTTTGTTCGACGAAATCAACTGTAGATTTAGTCGACTAAAATCTTATGATATTTAGTCGACTAAAACTAGACTAACACAGTACTAAAACATTCCAGGTGACTAAAATGTGACTAAAACAAAATTAAAACTATCCAAGAGACTGACAGAATGCCTGCAGAATAAGCTACAGGAATGCTTCCCCCCCCCCCCCATCTCCTTTTATGGGGGGGTTGACCCGCGCGACCTGCGGGTAACAGGCCGGCCTGAGCATCACTAGTGTCCATGCAATCATGCATGTACCATTAGTTGATTAGCAGCTCTGTTGATTACTAGGCCATGTCCTCTCCACCTCACTCATGCTTAGTTTTATGTACATTTGAAGACACAAGTTAACCGTTATGTGAGTTACACCACTAAATTACATTAGTATCAAATATCATTTTTATTAATTATTATCATGTCTTTATAGAATATAATCCATGGTTATCCACACCACAGTATGGTAAATGAAATGAAATCCCACATGATGTCTCTGTAGGAAGGCCAAAGCATGTTGTAATAGACATGATGTAATACCCTGGGTGTGATTGTCATAGGCTGCAGCTTAGCACGTGTCTGAGGGCTTAAACAGTTAGCGTGTCTAATGTTCCTGCTCACGGTGAGGTCAGTACGTATAGGTTAGGACTGGTTCATGGACAGAGCTGACTTGGGTGCACGATACTGTATGTCCTTTTGTTGTTTTTGATGACACGGTGACATCAGGGACGTGCACGGCACGCATAGACATCAAAGGGGGCTTCAGCCCCTGCCCTTTTACCCGTCTGTACAAAAAAACTGTCCTCTCCAGACCTCGAATGGAGCATTTACTACATGGTGGAAGAAATGCAAATGCCACTCTTTTCCATGCCATACCGGAAGGCAGCATTCAGGAGAATAGCTTTTCCCCCCCCGAAGTCTCCTGAATTTGGAACGCACCATTTTGCGTTGAACTAATTTGTTTCACTGCATCTCCAGTAGATAAAGAGTGCTGGGTTGCGCCCCGAAAATAGCAGATCTACAATCTCTCAAGCTTGTAGATCTTGTAGATCTGCTATTTTCGCTATTTCTGTTCAAAAGTCCCCTCTTACGATATTTCAGCCCCTGCCCCTCTAACACACTCTGCACGTCCCTGGGTGACATGCATACATGCAGGCACACAGAGGAACGTCCTTACGGTTAGCTTAATTAATAAGATAACAAGATGGAGTCTATTAACGGCATGGCTTTTATGTGGATTTCAGAATTCAGAAGTCTGTGACATCAGTCACCTATGAAGTTGGCACAATGACGTCAGCCAACTCCATCATTTGGAGTTTTGGACAAGGTTCCAGCCTCAATCACATGTCGAGAGTGGTTTCATCAACACACAGCCAAAAGCAATTCCATTCTCATCCATAGGGGGCACCGCAAATGCGAAAAATTATAAACGTTTGTTCCAAAAAAAAACATGATTTTTGGGGGGGGGGGGGGGGGGGGGGGGATAAGTCCCCTCCAAATTACTTACGCATTGTAATGGGAAATATGAAATTGTGCATTCACACCACTAATTGTTAAACTGCATATTGGTCATCCTGATGTCTGGTCTAACTGGGTGTGGTTTACACTTTGAGTGATAGGCCTGTCTTGACTTAATCAATCATTTTTGCACATCAATAGGTTTTTGTTATGACCAGGGGCTGTCCCAGTCTCTCCTGTTTAGTAGTAACACCTGCCCAGCTCTGTGTTTTGCATGCTTTGTCCTGTTTACTCCTCACTCCTATCTTAGAATTCAACCTTTTGTCATTTTAATTGGATTTGTCCCATTGTCCGATGTGGAGGCTAACTGTCTGGTCTTGTGACCGACAGTTACTCCTCCTCCTCTGAGTAAAACTGTATAAAACTGACACACATGTATTGTTCTTGAGTTCAATCATGCAACATGCTGGAAGATGGTTGTGCTCTAGAGATCTCTATTACATTGAACTGAATGCCTCGTATCATCTTGTCCTCACCTTATATTTTAGTCTAAGTATTAGTACAATTTCTGCCATAACAGCATGAACACAGGGATGTGTAGCAAAATCAGAACTACTTGCCCCTGAGATCAGACTGATTACACCTCAAAATACATACGTACATCAATAATATGATCTATTAAATCGCATTACTCACACTGTACATCATTTGGTGTTCATATATTCGAACGGGTAACAATGTAGGCATTTAGCAGACCCTCAATCCAGAGTGATTTACAGTAAGCAAGAACAAAAACATATGGCCATACACATAAAAATAGTAAGGACTAATTAATTAGATTTACCAATTAAACCACACATTATTTGCATACAGGGAAAAAAATATATAGTGAACATGCTCTCTTTTAAATCTGCAATATTAGAATATTTTAAACCGAATACTAGTCCCATACCCGTTCAGTGATATGAACATATGTCTTTAGTTCAATCATTGGCTGATCGCCCCATAGCGATGATTTGATTGGCTGAGCAAAGTACATATTGAAGATAGAAGTGAGGGCAGAAAAGTGATTGGCCTTTGTGATGATTTGATTGGCTGAGCACCGGAATGTGATGTATGATGATAAGAGCGCCCCTCACTTTGTGTGATTTTTGTTTTTGCTATATCTGATTCAGGGAGCTATGCTCAAAATACACACACACAGTTGAACAATTTATTTATGTCCACACACAGGGAAAGCATACAGGAACACAAATATTTGTCTTTGGGCGGGCATCCCAAGTCATCGAAACCTTCCGACAACCAGTCCGTGGGTATTTCCTATAGGCTGGATCACCAGGAAACAAAGTTCTTAGTCTTGCACTGTTGCTTGGTGTTAAAGCATGCATGTTCTCATGTATGTGCCTGGAAGTACACCCATTGCTATTCCAGGGTTAGTCCAACAGCGGACGGACATACCGCTGGAAGGCCGCCGGGTCTATATTGCCTCTCTCCCCAGTAAGCTGTTCATGGGAGGGGCCGTCGGGTAGCGTTGACTGTTGGGAGATTCCACTGGTGAATAGTGCCTTCTTGTATGCAAGTTACATAGTCCACAGAAATTGCAAATGCATCCATACACCTACTACGTTGACGATGGTAGTTACAACGGGGCAGTTTGACGTCATGCCCGTTAAACTGGACACACACACACACACACACACACACACACACACACGCTGCAGATTGGGTCTCGTTACACCTGTGGCACAATGTTCATGTCGGTCCCTCCCTCTCTCTCTCCGATCCTCTTAGGTCTCTGGAGTTGCAGCCCTTCGGCCTCAAGCCTCTGCTACGCAGAGCGATGGCCTATGAGTCACTGGAGCGCTACAAGAAGGCCTATGTGGATTATAAGACCGTGCTTCAGATAGACAGCGTGCAGTCTGCCCACGACAGCGTCCACAGGTGGGTAAATCAGTGGTTCCCAAACTTCCTCAGGTCAAGGACCCCCAAATTGACACCAATTAGCCCCCATTTGAAAAGATTATGCCAGGGACCCCCCCATAAGAGAAGATTTTTACAGCTCTAGCAGTGATTCTCAACCCGTTTAATTTCAAGGACCCCCAGTTTGACATGCATTAGTCTACGGACCCCCCATTTAATGGCATTTCTATCTCTGGGACCCCCAATTTATATTGTAAAATCAATGTTCATTTAACTCTGAGAGTGTAGAAATGGAACCAAATGGACCCGTCAGGGTACATTTGTACACTCAGGGTTACAGACCCATAAGGGTCCTTTTGGTTCCTAACTATCATTTAGCTGAGGACCCTTTGGAAATCCCTCAAGGACCCCTGGGGTCCCCGGACCCCACTTTGGGGACCACTGGGGTAAAACATTCAGATAGACAGACGGTGTGCAGTCTGCCCACGACAGCGTCCACAGGTGGGTCAAACACAGACCGCATCAGAACACAGTACATTTAAAAAAAAAAAGAACATAGTGGGCTGGTTTGTTCAGCAGTCACGTGATCCGTTTTGGGCGGGAACCCCTTTTGGTTTTTTAAGCATTCTGTTCTACTTTGGCTATTGAGAAATAGCAGCTCTACAAGCTCATAACGCGCCACCGAGTGCCGAAATAGTTTGAGAACGACTGACATAGAAACATGAGGTTTTTCAGAAAACTATTAGAATTTAGAAGACATTTGTAGAATCGAACTTGGGTCTAGAAAATCTAGATAAGTCAAAAGTGCGCTCTGTGACATCGGATAATGTAATAATAACACCCGATAATGATAATGTAAAGGATTTTATCATTTTAAACCACTACTACCATTTAGACTGCTGAAAATATTTTTTACCACTAGAACTACGGTATCTTTACGTGTAGCCCATCTATAGGGTTTTTGTGGAGATAACGTCCATGCTTGGTATTTTCCATTTGTGGATATTATTGCTCTAAAGCCAGAGTATAACGGTCATTATAAATCACTAAAATAATCTGATTTGTTTTTTAGCTGAAATGTAAACCCAAAACACAAACATAGCTTCAAATAACAAAATATTCACTTTAACAAAACAAAATAAAATAACAGCATTAAAAGATTTACACTAAATCAAGTAGTGCCCTCCTGGCACTGTCCATAATCTAAACTTCAAAATAAAGCAAATTGCTAAAGTCTAGGCAGTGAGTATTATGGTAAGGCTCCTCTTCTCTTACCACCCTCTGACTCTTCCGCAAAGTCCGATCCCCAAACCGAAAGCCTTGATCCGGGAAATTTGCACTTCAACCAGTGGTATTATATTAGTACATCCAGTAAGATCCAATAGAAATAAATTAGCAAGACATGGGAAATAATCCTCCAGTTGTCTGTGTCTGACTGTTCACACACCCAACTGCCACAGCTGCCTCACTCAGGTGCCACAAACGGTGTGAGTGCCAATCAACCAATCGGCACTATAGTCTGACTAGTGGTGAGTCTTGGGCCTCATTCAGGCCACCACAATGGTTTTCCAATGCTAATTAGTGTCAATTTGGTGGGTCCTTGTTGACATGAAAAGGTTTGGGAACCACTGGCCCTAAATTGTTAAATTGTTCCTCTGGCAGGATCACCAAGATGCTGATTGAGCAGGACGGGCCCGACTGGAGAGAGAAGCTCCCAGACATCCCTGCGGTTCCGCTGGACATCCAGCAGCGACACCGAGACAAACCCGTCAGCGCCGAGCTCACCGCGGCCCGCGCCGCCAGGGCCGTTAACGAGGAAGGTCAGTGTGACATCACTTCATCTGACAGCATGAACAAATGTGGGCAAGTCTGAACCAATGTGAATTCATGTGAGGGTACACGGTGTACATTTGTGGTATACAAAAGTGTGTGTGTGTGTGTCAGTGTTGTTTTTGGCAGCAATTCTTTTTTTTGTTTAAGGGCCGATTCATACTCCTATTTTAGAGCCGAAATAAAAGTCGGTTCGGCGCTGTAGAGCCTAAACAGCGGTAAAATAGGAGTATGAATCGGCCCTTAGTCATAGTCTCTTCAATAGTTTTAGTCACATTTTAGTCACCCGGAATGTTTTAGTGTTAGTCTAGTTTTAGTCGACTAAATCTACAGTTGATTTAGTCGACTAAAATGTATTTTGGCGGGCCTTGATGCGGTCGTAATGACTGTTTTTACACTTGCTGAAACCAATCTACAAGCCCACAACGCGTCGCAACACGACACGTGAGCTTGTAGATCTGCTAGTTTATTTTACATGCTTGTACATCTGCTATTTTCAGCATGCAACTAATTGTAAAATGTCTTGATGTCTGGATCTGGATACCTTCCTAACATTTTAGTCTAGTTTTTATTTGTTGACGAAATTGTCAATATATTTAGTCTTAGTTTTAGTCACCATAGCTTAGTTTTTATTTAGTTTCCATTTAGTTTTCGTCAGTGAAAAAAGGTAGTCCCTTAGTTTTAGTCGACGAAAAAAAAACACTGGGAAGAAGTACATGTTTTGTCAGTCACATCCCACTGATACTTGGACAAGCCTGACATCATCGACATGACATCAGAGAACGACTAGGAAGCCACGCTGTTATTAGATACTGTCCCTGTTCTCCCTCTCTCTCTCTCTCTCATACACAATTCAGACAGACCGATTTCCCTCTATATGTCCAAGAGATTGTAAGTTACGCAATAATATATCTGCGTTCAAATCCATGAGGCGTCAGCAGTAGCAGAAGTGTTGCTCATTTTCAACACATGAACAACATTTGACTGAGGGACTGCCATTGGATTATTTTTTTAGAATTTTTGTTTTGGAGTTGTGGCTTATAGAGTAATATCTTGCAGAGAAACAGCAAGTTGCGAAAACAGGCTTGAAATGTTCACTTCTGTGGTCTCTAACATTACACCTAGCTACATGTTTAAGCATTTATTTAATACATTTCAGCTCTGATATTTATTTCAGACATGCTCTAGTATGTGAAGAGGCTGCCTGTGCTATTAACACATTTGTACATATCTGTCAAAAGGATAAAACACACAAAAAAGCTTGAGAGCTTATTTCCGTTGTGGTTTTTTCCTTTGTTTTCATTGTGAATCTTCATTGTGGTCTCGGTCTCGGTCAGAGTATCTGTGTGTCTAAACGCTGAGCACTGGTGAAAGCAGTCCTGCTGACTGTGACTGGTGTGTGTGCGTGCGTGCAACGTGTGTGTGCGTGCCTGTGTGTGTGCGTGTCTGGGAGCACTATCAATAATGCACAGGGAAGATGATCTTCACAGACTGTAGTGCTGCTGTAATGGAACGTTTCGGGTCAGGTTTCCACTGGTACGCTGACAAAATAAGGCATTGTATGTCCTGAAATACACTCGTATACATACAGTATATTATGGCATATGCACACATTGATAATGAAGTGCATTTTTATAGCGCTTTTCCAAGGGATTTTTAATAATTTTTATCCCACGATTTTGTAACCCATTTTTCATCCCTGTGTCAATGATCTAATGTGATCCTGGGCTCTACACACCCTCCGCCAATCTGGGGAGAGCAACGGACTTGAACTGAGTGTCGAAGTTGCTCCTTTACACCTGACAGGGGGGAGTTTCCCTGGTTGGACGTAGTAGCGCGTGGAAGGAACACGTTATTCACACTCAAAGCGCTTTACAATGGTTCATTCATTCATACATTGGGAGGTGAAGTGGCGAACAGTCGACGCCAGCGTCGACTCACTTCACACATTCACACACCAATGGTGGCGAGCTCACACCGACCGACTCATTGGAGGCAATGTAGGGTTCAGTGTCTTCTTGCCCAAGGACACTAATTCATGTAGGACAGGAGGAGGAGCTGGGATTCGAACCGCCGACCCGCAGGGATCATTGGACGACCTGCTCTACCTCCTGAGCCACAGATGACACACACAAACACAAATTCTGGGGGTCCTTGACATGAAAAAGGTTCAGCACCACTGATATAGAAACATAGGGTTTTCAGAAAACTGTCAGGATTTAGAAGACATTTGTAGAATCGTCCTCAGCACTGGGCGTGTTATTTTAACTTTAAGTGTATTATAATATGGCAATAAAGTGATGCAATTATTGTTCAGAACGGTCGATTTTCCATTGCAATTACAGTAAAAGCATTAACCTGTATGAATGAGTCGTCAACTTGTTTCATCTCGACAAAGGCCCATGTGGACGTGACCTTTTGATTCATTAAGACTAGAATAAGCAACATGCCTTCTTGTGTCACATAAGCAACATGCCTTGTTGTGTCACATAAGCAACATGCCTTGTTGTGTCACATAAGCAACATGCCTTGTTGTGTCACATAAGCAACATGCCTTGTTGTGTCACATAAGCAACATGCCTTGTTGTGTCACATAAGCAACATGCCTTGTGTCACATAAGCAACATGCCTTGTTGTGTCACATAAGCAACATGCCTTGTGTCACATAAGCAACATGCCTTGTTGTGTCACATAAGCAACATGCCTTGTTGTGTCACATAAGCAACATGCCTTGTGTCACATAAGCAACATGCCTTGTGTCACATAAGCAACATGCCTTGTGTCACATAAGCAACATGCCTTGTTGTGTCACATAAGCAACATGCCTTGTGTCACATAAGCAACATGCCTTGTGTCACATAAGCAACATGCCTTGTTGTGTCACATAAGCAACATGCCTTGTGTCACATAAGCAACATGCCTTGTGTCACATAAGCAACATGCCTTGTTGTGTCACATAAGCAACATGCCTTGTTGTGTCACATAAGCAACATGCCTTGTTGTGTCACATAAGCAACATGCCTTGTGTCACATAAGCAACATGCCTTGTGTCACATAAGCAACATGCCTTGTTGTGTCACATAAGCAACATGCCTTGTTGTGTCACATAAGCAACATGCCTTGTTGTGTCACCATTGCTCTTTTTCATCATTACTTTTTTTGTTGTTGCTACTTGTCCCTCATACAGTCAGGAGAAAAGAGGCCCGTTTAAGCGCACTGAAGAAAGAAGGCAACGAGCTGGTGAGGCAAGGCCAGTTCCAACAGGCCTTGGATAAGTACAGCGAATGCCTCGTCTTGAAACCAGACGAATGCGTGCTCTACACCAACAGGTATGCAGTGATGCACCATGGGAAGACTTAAACTACTTAACTGGCGTGCCCTTTTTTGGGCATGATGTCGTCATAGATGCGATTTTCGCCGCATGACACCATCGTACAATTAACCCATTCTGGGCAGCGGGAACCCCTTTTTTGCTGTTTTAAGCATTATGTTATACTTTAGCTATCGAGAAATGGCAGATCTACAAGCTCATAGCGAGCTTGTGGGTCTGGGTGGTCCCTGGAAAAACATGTTTTCAGATGGGGGTCGGCGGCCAAATACAGATCATAATTCTGGGGGTCCTTGACATGAAAATGGTTCAGCTCCACTGACATAGAAACATGGGTTTTTCAGAAAACTGTCATGATTTAGAAGACCTTTGTAGAATCGTCTAAATGGGTTAAAGTATAGACTAGGTTAAAGCCACATTGGATAACATGTTTAGGTAAAATATTAAATATTACTTTTAGTCAGTCAAGATAGGGTTGGGATCAATCAAGATTTGGTTTGAGATTTATTTTAGTAATATTGTCTGTTTCAATGTCATTGTAATGACAGTAGAGGGTGCTAAATGATCAGCCAAGTAAATGAAACAGCATGTGACTCTGGTCTGATAATCTAGATGTAAACTGTGACCCTGAATCAAGGAGGGTGTAAGTATGGTGTTCTTTTATTGTTATGTTCCAGTGTTGTTTTTGGCAGCAAATTTCTATTTTAGTTTTAGTCGTAGTCTCTTGAAACGTTTTCATTTAGTTTTAGTCACATTTAGTCACCCGGAATGTTTCAGTTTAGTCGATTAAAATGTGTTTTGCCGGGCCTTGATGCCGTCGTAATGGCTGATTTTACACATAGCTTGTAGATCTGCTATTTTCAGCATGCAACCAAGTGTAAAATGACTTATACTGGATCTCTTGTCCACAACAACACTGTTATGTTCTTTTTGTTTTATAAAAACAAATGTGCAATATTCTGCTATTAATCCTTGCTATATTGTTCAGTAACAGATGACTCCGGCTGTCTTTCCAGCTCTTTCGTGAACAGAATTATACATTTTACCACTTTTATCCAGTCAGGAGTGACTTGTTCCATTTTGTCAACATAAGTTTGTATAACTTCCAATTCCACTTGGTTATCGACGTATATATCCTGTTTTAAGTTCTCTCTCCTGATTGGATAAAAAGAATATCCTGACCTGACTCCCTATTTATAGCAAATATTTTTATTTGAATATACAAAAATATATCACTTACACCACGTTTAAGTGTTGGACCACATTGATACATAGCATTAGCAGGTAATCTGGTTTAACCCATTTAGACCCGAGGACGATTCTACAAATGTCTTCTAAATCCTGACAGTTTTCTGAAAAGCCCATGTTTCTATGTCAGTCGTTCTCTAACTATTTCATGTCAAGGACCCCCAGAATTAGCAGAATAATGCTTAAAACCTCTTAAACCCCAGGGGGGTCCAGGGGGGAAATCAAAAACATCGGAGTTGGAACCTGAGACCTTGACCAGACCCATTTACCCGCTGAGAGCTGTTCATGAGGTGGACAGCCGGCGGGGGCAAAACACCAAAAGGGGTTCCCGTCCAGAATTGGGTTAAACATCGTAATCTGTATGATCTGTGAAGAAAAGTGGGCGATGCAAAAGGAAGGAATCAATGTCACCCTCTTTGATTCATTCATGTTCCATCCTTTACCGTCCCTCCCAGAGCCATTTGTTTCCTGAAAATGAACCGCTATCAAGAGGCCAAACAGGACTGCGACTCGGCCATCCAGATGGAGCCGAAGAATAAAAAGGCATTCTACCGAAGAGCCCTGGCATTTAAGGGCTTAAAGGTGTGTTGAGGCTTCTTGCAGGAAAATATTTCTGCGAGGTATTAATAACTAAATTACATCATTGCAAAGAAACCTTGGCATTGCTTTGCCAAAGTTCCTTTCACACAGAGTGTAGAGTAGGAGAGTAGCGACACGCTTTGATCTCGCCGCAAAGTGGGTGCCTATGGGCTATAGTTTCAAACATTGTAACTATCCCATTGAGATAGAATGAGCACTTTCCGCATTCCATTGTTACAATGGGAGTCAACGCTCGTGTCGCCACTCTCTTCCTAGACTACTCTGCTTTCACCAGTTCAAGATTGTATAACTAGCTGAACATCACTGCAGATTATGTTAAAAATTGTTGTGTGATTGGTCAGAAATTAAAGGCTCGTCTGATTGACTATTAAATAATAGATGAATATAGCACACACTTTGTCCACTGTGTCCGTCGCTAGAAATGGTGAAATATCCATGACAAATTATCGAGCATTGACGGTTCATATATTAACAAAGAGGAGAGGTGTAACATTCAGAACTCAAAAAGCATGCATTATCTATCTATCCACAGATAACATTTTGGCAAGCTGCATCATTAATGCGTGCTTTAATACCAGGGGCGTGCACAGACATTTAGAGGGGCAGGTGCTCAAGTGAAAAAAGGGCACCTTGTGCAGCGCGTGGAACCGGCCGGTTTCCTTAATAGCGCGAGATTTATAGATTTTGGGGCCAAAATAATATATTAGAAGCTTTTTATCAAGAATTTCAAGGGCAGGTGCTCTAGCACCCCCTAGTGTCTATCTGTGCACGCCACTGCTTAATACACAGGATCAGTTTAGGAGAACTATTACACCCGAGAGCATCGATTTATTGTTTCTCTCCCACCGTTTGTGTGCACGTGTGTGTCCCTCCCTCCTCTAGGACTACCTGTCGGCCAGTACTGACCTGCAGGAAGTGCTCCGCCTGGACCCCAACGTGCACGAGGCCGAGCAGGAGCTGGAAGAGATGACTGTTCTACTGAGAAAGAGCCTAGTGGAGGGCACCGCACGCACCTAGGGTACGCTACTGATACGGTTATAAGTAGCTGTCTGCCTTCCTGCCTGTCCAATTGTCCATGAGTAGCTGTCTGCCTGCCTGTCCAATTCTCCATGAGTAGCTGTCTGTCTGCCTGTCTATGAGTAGCTGTCTGACTGCCTGCCTGTCCAATTCTCCATGAGTAGCTGTCTGTCTGTCTGTCTATGAGTAGCTGTCTGCCTGCCTGCCAGCCAGCAAGTTGGTTAACAGAAAATAAATTGTTATGGCTGAGTAAAATAAAATACAATAAACACAATTTGCCTGAAAATAGATTACCCAGCTATGACCTTTTTCATGAAAAAAAAAAGAGTAGTGATATGGCTGACTGAGTAAAATAAAACAATCTACCTGAAAATAGATAGCTATAAGTGAAGAGCAAGTTCCGCAATTTCCGCAATTTCCTCAATTTCCATAATTTCCATTTCCCCCCCCCCCCCAGCTTTTATTTTCGTTCGAGTGATAGTACAACTCTAATAGTATTACTTATAATAATGTAATTAAAGATAACTTCATTCAGATTTATTTATTTTTATTTCATTTTCCAGATATTTTTTTTTCTTCTTTTTTTTTTAGATTTTCATTGGTGGGCCAGTCATAATGGTCCCGCGGGCCTGATGTGGCCCGCGGGCCTGAGGTTGAGTATCACTGATTTAGATGACATTCTTTAAATTTCGACGTCAGGCCTAAAGGGGTTAAATTCATGTGAACACACCCACACAAGTGAGAGTTATAGAGGTCTGCTTTAACAAGGGCTAACATCCATTGCAGCTCACATCATGACTCGTATGCACTACTATGCATAATGCATTGTGCTACTCTCTACAATAATAACAAACTTACCCTAGGCTGTTTATTACATTTGTCTAGGTTTGAATGGCTGACTGTTATTGCTGTGGGAGCAGAGAGGAAGAGCTGAGTGCAGGAGGAGCACTGCTGTTGCCCCCGAGGATGAAGGTCTATCCCCGTCTCTCCGTACTCGACCCCCCGTACTGTACGCACAACAGTCTCCGTACTCGACCCCCCGTACTGTACGCACAACCCGGGCAATAGCAAATGCTGAAGAGCAAATATATGTTGACCTTGGACTGCCTCAGACAAGGGACCAGCTTATTCGACTATGTGCACCATTTGCAAAATGCGTGCAAACAAATCACCCCCACACTTCCATTACCGAGAACACTACTCTTGATAAGAGGGGCAGCTTTATTAATAAAAAGCTGAAAAGAATAAAAGTCAAGCGACAAAGTGACTTTGCTTGCAGAAAACCAAGTCATGATCAATGTGAAATGAAAATGCAACTACAGCATCGATGGCTGGACGGCCGTGCACCCCACCGTCGCCAGCACCAGTTACGGAGGGGGAAAAAAAAACAAGACAGCTGTGTGTGCCTTATTGGTGTTCAGACCATAAATGTGATGAACTTCATTGTCATTTGTTATTTAGAATTCATTGCCTAAATGAACACATTTTTCCACTCCCTTAGGTGAAAACTTGAACTATAATTTGTTTTGTTTGTAAAATTGTTATGTTGGGGCCTGCATGGAAAAAAGAAAAAAATATACATTTTTATCAGCATTTTTCATCTTACCCTCCTCTTCAAAAGCCGTATACAGTAGATTCCAAAACCCCTTATTGGACCCTTTGGAAGCTGTTTAACCCATTTTGGGCGGGAACCCCTTTTGGTGTTTTAAACGTTGTTATAATTTAGCTATTGAAAAATAGCAGATCTACAAGCTCATAGCGCACCACCGAGTGGCGTGCTACGAGCTTGTAGGTCTGCTATTTTTGAAAAATCGTGAAAATATTTCAAAACCCTATACAGTAGATTCCAAAACCCTTTATTGGAAGATGTTTAAGTGTTAAACCCTTTATTGGACCCTTTGGAATCTGTTTAAGTGAAACGTAATAGTCCGTTTGTACATCTTTGCTCGATCATTAAAATGCAACGATCTAAGTTAGGAACTCAAGCTGGCTGTACATCATGCTAATTTACTTCCAGAAGAAACAAAACAAGATGTAGAAAAGTGTAGAAATAAGAACTTAATGAGGTTTTTGAACATATTTTTAAACCGGTATGGGACAGCACAGCCTATTGTGAACTAAAAGTGTCAAAACAAACAATTTTTGATCAAATTTAGCCAATTATATTATCCGACATCTGTGGTAAAAGTTTGTCGAAATAACCATTACCACCCGTCTTGAAATCACGAAGTTGTCAACTAAATTGGTATAAGATGGTTTGTTTTTTCTTCTTCTGAAATTCAAGGTAGGATTATAGATTACTAAATCACGTACTGTATGATTCTGGTCTCAGGTGAAATCTTGAATGTAACTAAGATGATTGTCTAGTGTCTGTGTGTGTAGATAAAAGGGAAGTATTTCTTTAGGTTTAGCAAGTTTCCAATACACATCTCTCCATGATTATTTTTACAAAACGATGTTTTGTGGCCTACTCTTATCAAAAAGCATTGCCGCATCGAACATCTGACTGAGCATGTACCGAATGTAAATACATGAATGCATTGTAAATACTTTGAATGCAGAAGTAAATTATAAATTGCATTGTGAATGCTTTGATCGGAGACTTGTTTTTCTGTATTCACAATGTAAGTGGTGGGACAGGCTCGACCATAGGACAAAACCATAGGACAAACAGCAAAGACCATAGGACAAAACCATAGGACAAACAGCAAAGACCATAGGACAAACAGCAAAGACCATAGGACAAAACCATAGGACAAACAGCAAAGACCATAGGACAAACAGCAAAGACCATAGGACAAACAGCAAAGACCATAGGACAAACAGCAAAGACCATAGGACAAACAGCAAAGACCATAGGACAAACAGCAAAGACCATAGGACAAACAGCAAAGACCATAGGACAAACAGCAAAGACCATAGGACAAACAGCAAAGACCATAGGACAAACAGCAAAGACCATAGGACAAACAGCAAAGACCATAGGACAAACAGCAAAGACCATAGGACAAACAGCAAAGACCATAGGACAAACAGCAAAGACCATAGGACAAACAGCAAAGACCATAGGACAAACAGCAAAGACCATAGGACAAACAGCAAAGACCATAGGACAAACTGCAAAGACCATAGGACAAACAGCAAAGACCATAGGACAAACAGCAAAGACCATAGGACAAACTGCAAAGACCATAGGACAAACAGCAAAGACCATAGGACAAACAGCAAAGACCATAGGACAAACTGCAAAGACCATAGGACAAACTGCAAAGACCATAGGACAAACAGCAAAGACCATAGGACAAACTGCAAAGACCATAGGACAAACAGCAAAGACCATAGGACAAACAGCAAAGACCATAGGACAAACTGCAAAGACCATAGGACAAACAGCAAAGACCATAGGACAAACAGCAAAGACCATAGGACAAACTGCAAAGACCATAGGACAAACAGCAAAGACCATAGGACAAACAGCAAAGACCATAGGACAAACTGCAAAGACCATAGGACAAACAGCAAAGACCATAGGACAAACAGCAAAGACCATAGGACAAACAGCAAAGACCATAGGACAAACTGCAAAGACCATAGGACAAACAGCAAAGACCATAGGACAAACAGCAAAGACCATAGGACAAACTGCAAAGACCATAGGACAAACAGCAAAGACCATAGGACAAACAGCAAAGACCATAGGACAAACTGCAAAGACCATAGGACAAACAGCAAAGACCATAGGACAAACAGCAAAGACCATAGGACAAACAGCAAAGACCATAGGACAAACTGCAAAGACCATAGGACAAACAGCAAAGACCATAGGACAAACAGCAAAGACCATAGGACAAACAGCAAAGACCATAGGACAAACAGCAAAGACCATAGGACAAACAGCAAAGACCATAGGACAAACAGCAAAGACCATAGGACAAACAGCAAAGACCATAGGACAAACAGCAAAGACCATAGGACAAACAGCAAAGACCATAGGACAAACAGCAAAGACCATAGGACAAACAGCAAAGTTCTTCATTTCCAAATTGCTGTGCCACACAGGAGTCAACTACCATTAGAAAACGAGACCCAGTGTGTGGGGATAGGAGGGCACAACCAGTGTCTAGTCACAGGAGATATATTGAGTTAGGACACTCCGATGTATATCCAATGGATATTTTTGGAATACATGTTTTTCCTCCAAATCATTCTTTCAAATTCCAAATCAACTTGCAGTCGATTTGGAATTTGTTTAGGTGTGCTCAGATAAAAAAAGAATACCAATGCTTGCCATCCTTAGAATGGCGTTGATGAAGCAGGTGCGATACATGAACCACGTGATTGCATCAGTGCGAGGATGATCAAACTGTGTCGTAACTTCATTCAGCCCAGTTAGGACTACTCGTTATGTAAATCAGCCATCACCCACCATGAGTAAATAGGTTTATGAAAGGGGTGTGTGGTGTGGTGGGGCAGTATGGGAGTCCAAAGAGAATGGAGTTACAATAAATAAATAAAAAGCAACCAAGCTTGATTCAGAAATGTATATATTCTTTTTTAAAGATATGCATTTACATGCATATTATAAAGCAACAAATTAGGAAAACACATTTCAATAGTTATAAAGTATACCTGGCACTAGTCTTCAAATTACAATATAAAACTTGCAGATATTTTCACAGAAATTAAACAGGCCTCAATCTCCACAGAGCGAATAAGCACATGGCAGTGAATTCTTTAAGCTGAAAATCGAAGTGAAATCCAGATTTTCAGGGTTTCACTGACAAGTGTTGGATGCTTCTTTAACAAAAAAAAGAAGCCGCAACAAGCACAAGTTTGCCAAAAATGTACAGTGTATGTGAAACCGTGTTGGCCCTATTTGCTGCAGATAAGGTACACAGTCCTTTCACCTACCAAGCTTTTAGCTATAGTAGAGAAGTATTTTCTGTTGGTTCTAAAACATTTTAAACCCAGAACCTCCTAGAACCCTTTATCCAAATAATGTGCCTGAAGTTTTCCATTGCATTAGTTGTTTTGTCAAGTAATGTCTTCCAAGAGAGCAATCTTTGGTAGGCCACAACATTTTAGTGTCCGTTGCCTTCACTGAGGGATGGGTCAGCATTTAGCATCAGGCATTCTTTATTCTCCTATTTAAGTTTTATATATGCATCATTTGAAGACAGTCAGGGAAAAAAACTAACTAAAGCTCCCCTGAAAAAAATAAAAGGCACTGTGAGACCAATGGATATATAACGGCATCCATCGTTAACTGGATATGTAGAACACCTGGATACATAACTCAGATTTACAGGACAGCGTTGAAGAAGTGGTGAAACTTAATTAGATTTATACATAGTCCTCAATCAACAGATTAATTGGCCATAAAGGGATACAGCAGCATACATTTAGCTAAACTCTCTGATTAATCTAGTGCTGAAGACAGTGAAATGATCAATTGTATCGTCTAAAAATGCTGGTGTATTCCTTTACAAGTGTCATCTATCCTTGATCGATACTAGGCATCTCTTTATATTTCCAACATGTGCAGTGAGTCAGGTTGAATCTCCCTCCTTCCTTAGTGACACTAAATATATCAAACAATTGGTTTAGCCGTCGTATGTTTGTCTGCAAGTCAATATTCAAGAGTTTAGAGTCCATTTTCATACCGGTGGAAAAAAAGAAAGTGGGATGATGGGAAAATCCTCTGTGGTGCAGAACAAGCTGAATGAACCAGACACTCGGTTAGCTCCACCAACAAACCAAAAGACACCCTCTGCCTCCTTAAAGTGCTGCTGCATCAACGTTATTGAAATGCAAAGCAGCCTCAACCATTCTTGGACTTTCAAAGCTTTGGCCCATCTCTGAGGGAGGATACCCCCCTACTCCCATAGCTGGAGGATACCCCTGCTCCCATAGCTACCTATGAGGGAGGATACCCCCCTTCTGCTCCCATAGCTGGAGGATACCCATGCTCCCATAGCTACCTGAGGGAGGATACCCCCCTTCTGCTCCCATAGCTGGAGGATACCCCTTCTCCCATAGCTGGAGGATACCCCCCCTGCTCCCATTTCTCCCTATGAGGCAAGGACTATTAAATAAGGTTAGGAAGCGAAGGCCGTACGATGGACTCCATGTTGCTCCCTGGAAGGAAAGAAACATGCGCAATTGAGGCCAAGGAAGCTCAACGTGGAAGTGTTGGCTGCATATAGCCCATTGCACATGTTTCTGTCCTTCCAGGGAGCAACATGGAGTCCACTGTACGGTCTTCGCTTCCTGTCCTCATTTGATAGTCCTTGTTATGAGGGAGGATAGCCCAGCTCCCCCAAGGAGGTGAGTCAAATATAATGTGTGTGTGTATATATATATATATATATATATATATATATATATATATATATATATATATAAATTAAAACAAATTAAATAAAATAAAGTTGAGAAGGAAAATTACTATTTGGGATTAAAAACAAAAAAGGTAGATGGGGTGTTTTCTTAAACCAAAACGCCTGGGTTCTATAGTTAGTATAATTACACCACCAACCAATTTCAGAAACTGTAATGGGAACCCTTGGTTACACACACAGGCTGTCAATCATTTTTCACCAGTGTCATACACTGGTGAAAAATGTGCATAATGTGGTTACATCTGCGCGCGCACACACACACTCAAGAGTTAAATGAACACAGGGATTTTACTGTGTAGGGCTTGTGGCAACCACACATTTCTTGTAATTGAAACCTTCCATTTCTTTACATGTTGAAATAACATCAGAGGAGATATGTGGGCTATGGTTCAACTTTGAACTGAGAGCTAGTCAATGCAACCCACCATGTTGGTTAGGCTGAAAACATACTGTAGGCCTTGACCCCAAACAGGGCTTCAACACGAAAAGCCACTTTCCCAAAATGGAAAATAAAACAAAAACATAACATGAAAAAGAAAGAAAGATCAACATCTTAAACCATGAGTAACATTTTTGTTGTTGAAAAATACAGTTTTGCTATTGACTGGTCCCTCTTTTAAGTTTAAACATAAAGCCATTGACTGGTCCCTCTTTAAAGTTTAAACATAAAGCCATTGACTGGTCCCTCTTTAAAGTTTAAACATAAAGCCATTGACTGGTCCCTCTTTTAAGTTTAAACATAAAGCCATTGACTGGTCCCTCTTTTAAGTTTAAACATAAAGCCATTGACTGGTCCCTCTTTTAAGTTTAAACATAAAGCCAATAAAAAAAGACTGAAAAATGGAAAGCTTGATAATGTCGCTGTGGTGTATAACTGTGGCTGTATATAATAATGGATGGGTGAAATCTGCACGCCTCAATCTCATATTAACCACCATGAATACCACATAGATGTACATCTGATGAAAATGTGTCAGATAAGACAGGGGTTCTCTACCGGGAAGGTTATTGTAGCGGACAATTTGTATTGGTGGTGGGGAGGGGGTCGCGAGACATGGCCAAAGCATTTCCGGGGGTCCCCAGGCAAAAAAACATTGAGAACCCCTGAGCTAAACCGTATAATAGCAGCTAAACTTTTACAATTCAATAGACCATTTAACTTAATCCCATCCACGTGATTATTTTGGAGCTGGCATATTGATATTAACCTGACTTTGCCAGCTGGGGGCGGTATTGGGTAACCATGTTCCCCAACACCACATCCATCTGGAATCTCGCAGGGAGTTGAGCTAACGCCGAACCGCTCCGTACCGAACCAATCAGCGTGAGCTAAGGGCGGGATATGTGCGAAACCGGATGTGAAGCTATACAGACACGTCAATATGATTGGTTGTGTTTGCACGCCCACACGGTGATAGACAGACGGTCCCATCCAATCATCTACCACGTATCTTGAAAAAAAGGAACAGCCCCGTCATCGAATTTGCTTCCGCGATCCCAGATCCCAATAAGCTGTGAAACAAACATGTGTAGCAAGCTTCTTGGATCTGGCAGCGTCAGGTTATATTGATATGGGGAAGAAAGATAATTACAACCCAGTCTTGTCATGGCTTTCTGAGGAGACCATCTCTAGTCTATCATATGGTAATGACTAGACAGACTAGAAGCCTGACTTGTACTTAGTTGCACGCTGGTGTTGCGCCCCGACAACAGCCCATCTACGAGCTCACTCACAGCGCGTTGGGAGTTCGCAGATAATTCGCTGTTGTCGGAGTGCAACACTGCCCCACCACGACCAAATATAAAATCAGGTATAACATAGCCTTCTGAAACGCATATATCTAAATCCCGGAGCGGTTGCGCAAGACCCGCCCGCCAGCACTGTTTAACGCAATGTATTTGTGTGTGTTAGAAGTTTTCTTTCGTTGAATTACTCATGACAAAAAAAATCAACAGTATGTATTTATCCATAAAATAAGCAAGGCATATTACATATTAATTTTTGGGGTCCTTGACATGAAATATTGAGAACCACCGATACAGAAACATAAGGTTTTTCAGAAAACTGTCAGGATTTTGAAGACATTTTTTAAATTTCAGGCCTGAATGGCAACCGCTCCGGCATTGTAAAATAAGCTTGTGAAACATTAACATCACTCAGATATTCCTGCTTTTACAACCACTCCCATGTACGCTCAACTCTACCTACTGTAATCCTCGCTGCTCCAGTCACGTTCTCAACCAATAAGCCGTCTTAACCAGCACGCAGTGTCAACCAATCTGCTTTCAGCTTACTGGGCTTTGTCAGTGCCATCGACCGATCTCCCTCTTAACTTCACCCCACGCCCAACTCTTGTTGCTACGTAGACTCGTAGACATTCACACAGAATTCATGCCTCCATAGTAGACAAAAATAATTATAATAATAATTGGACTCGAGTGTTTTTAAGCCTCAAGCCTAATTTACACTTTGTCGCACGATAGTGTAGAAAATAACAGATTTCCCAAAGAATTCATGCTATCCTGAACATCAGATTGTTGGCCGATTTTCAAGGTGACAGGCATCAGATTTATTTTCCGAGCTTTAAAAAAAAAATCGGTTATTTTCAGCACACAACCCTATCGTGCAATGAAGTATAAATTAGGATCTGGCCCCGCCCCCTGTTCCTTATGTGCCACAACCGCATGAATTAAGGCTAACTGAGCTAGTAGTGTCTAAGGGCCACTTCACCCCCTATTGTAACCACATCTTATTTTAATGATGTTTGGGAGACAAACACTTTCCTAGTGGTTTTTATGTGTAATACGCGTTTTAGACATATTTTAGTATTTCTAAAGTGCCAGTAGTGATGTCATGGACACAGGTGACTACATGTTGTCTCAGTATATGCAGTAGCCGTTGCCAGACTTGACTGTCTAGGCGCGGCCGTTTTCCGCTCAGAACCCCTTTTGGTGTTTTTAAAAAAAAACACCCAAATTACCCACATAAGAACCCCAGGAAAGTGTTTCTCGTCTCCCAAACATCATTAAAATAAGACCTGGTTGCAAAAGGGGGTGAAGTGGCCCCGTTAACAAAGCCAACAGCAGCAGGGCCATAGTGGGCCTTTCCTTTCAGATCTCGGTCTGTACACAGCTCCCCCTACTGGTGGGACTGACAGCACGCACACCCCTAGCGTCGTAGTTACTGGTCTCACCGAGATCCTCGTCCCGTGCCGCCGGCTCTAACGAAGCGGAGTCGAGTTCCGTTTCTCCGATAAAATTGGCACTCTCCTCCTCGGCGATGTACAGGAAGGTCCCACCGCCGCCGCCCCCTTCGGGCGAGGCAGGAGGAGGAGGCGAGGGCGACGAACAGGAGGAGACGCGGCGGAAAAAGGCGGAATAGCCCGTCATCTGAGACGACGGGTAATGCTCCAGCCGGTCGTGCTCCACCTCTGGCATCGGGGTGACGTTGGTGACATCGTTTAGGGGATGAGGTCGGACGTCGGCGGGCGGAGCCGGCCTCAGGGTCTCGGGGTCGGAGCAGCTCAGCTCCGACGAGAAGCGGCTGCAGTGGGAGCCCGCCACCGAGGGCAGGCTGCCGCTGAGCGAGGGCGAGTCGAACTCCGAGGAGTTGGTGCTGCGCTGCTCCAGGAGCCTGGCGTCCATGTCCTCCTTGATTTTCGTCTCCTCTTTCCCATTTTTCCAGAGCTTTCCTTTGCCCTTGGCGGTTCCTCCGCCGCCCCCCGAGGAGGAGAACGTGGACGGCTCTTTGGAGCAGCAGTGGGTGTCGTGGTGGTGGTGGTGCTGCGGGCAGCAGCAGGTGGACACTCCCCCCGCCGCGCCGCATCCAGACCCAGCCTCGCTGTCACACCCGCCGTCTTCCAGGCTGGCGCTGGCACTGCGCTGGCGCAGCGTCACCTCCTGTTTGGAGTCCACGTCCGACTGCGCGTCCAGACTGCCGTCTCTGAAACGCACATTATTAGTATTTATGCTTCATCATACATTACAATTATTACAGAAGAACTTTCAGACATTCATCCCTTTCAGACCATTCTAAAAACAGCTTCTATATTCTAAGTTCTCTGAAGAAAAACTAACAGAATCACCAAACAATTATTTCTCAGCCTCTGTAGCAAATAGAAACATGAAAAGAATATTCATCGTGCGTCAAATAGCTCACATGTGTTTCCCTATTCTAGGGTTGATCTACAAGCCCACAACACATTGCAACGCGACCTGTCGGACAGCAGTCAACCTAAGTTAGGTGGTTAAACATTTCAGTATTCTTGGGAAGCTGACCTTTCCAGAGGCATGTAAGCATTAAGGATGGATCCAGCCATGGCTTTGGTGCTAGCGTTGTCACTGATGGTCCCCAGGCTGACCGTGGCCGACTCTCCACTCAGACTGCACCTCTCCTTCTGAACGTCAGCCTGGACCTCCAGCCTGGACGGGGGGGGAGAGAGAGAGACAGACAGACACCATTAGCATTTCATGGACAGGTCATTGACGCTTCCCCGTTTTTCCTACCCGCTTTCACACCAGTGAGGGTGCGTCGTTGATTAATACCCTGAGCGCACAGGACAGAGTTCTCCGCCCTATCAATTAGTAACGTCCAGCGCTCAGGACAGAGATTGATCAAAAGGACGGAGATTATTGATCAAAACCGATCGCATCGCGCCACAGGCTGGCAGCGTCTGTTGCGCAACATTCAATGTTATTCTCCGGTGGGATGTCATCGAAAATGTCCCCCCCCCCATATTTGAGACGCTCTCTGATATTTTGAGTATTCATATTGACCCCGATCCTGTACTAATTATTCTGGGTTTGTCAGACTCCATGCCTATGTTGACGAGAGCACAGAAACAACTCTTCTCATATGGTCCGATTACAGCGAAAAAACTAATTTTGACACACTGGAAGGAGGAGGCTCCTGCATTTAAGCACTGGTTAAATTAAATGACTAGTACACTTCATCTTGAGAGAATAAGGTATTTCCTGAGAGACAGTTTGATAAGGTTTGGCTGCCCCATGTCCATTACCTGAGTAGAAACAATTAATAGACAGGATACCATTGATATGGTTAACTGTACACCATTTTCTTTTCAGATGTTTTCCATGAGCTTTCAATCATCTTATTATATAGTATGCAGTGTCACTGAGCAGTATGGGTGGGAGGGTTAAGGGATTTCTTTCTCTTTTTTGTCTTGTTTAGGGTTTGTCTTTCATTTTGTTTCATATCATAATGTTTAACAATTTATAATCTGTTCAATAAAAACATATTTGACAAAAAGAAAATGTTCCCCCCCATGGTGGTATGGGCTGGCTCCCATGACGGGCTTGTTATGAAAAAAAGCCGGCCAGCGCAACACTACTGGATGGCATATAGCAAAAGAGAAAAAAAAGAAAAAACATGCATTGAACAGAATTTAAAATAGGATAGGAACCATAGCTTAGGCCAGTGGTTCCCAAACCTTTTCATGCCAAGGACCCCAAAGTGACCACTGGCCTAGGGAACAACCGGTATCGATACGTGGAAGATTTCAATGTTAAGATTCCTCATCGTTACCTGTTGTAGCGCTCTCAGAGTTCCAGACCCATAAAGGGTCCATTTGGTTACCTGTTGTAGCACTCATAAGGGTCCATTTGGTTACCTGTTGTAGCAGCTACCAGACAGGTTGCCGGTGATAAGGGTCCATTTGGTTACCTGTTGTAGCAGCTCCCAGACAGGCTGCCGGTGATGCTGGCCCCGGCCAGGGCTGTGGTGCTGGCGTCGTCGCTGAGGTTGTCCCTCTGGGTGGAGCCCAGGCCACAGCGCTCCATGTGGCTGCCGCTGGCACTGAGGCTCAGCCCCGTGAGACCCCCCACACTGGCCCCGTCGCCCAGGCTGGGGTTGTTGAGACGAGTCTCAGCCACGGACGTCGTGTCTAGAAAGAGAGAGGGAGAGATATCAGAACAGGGTTAGGCCTCAGGACGATTCTACAAATGTCTTCTGAATCCTAAATGTTTCTAGATCAGTGGTTCTCAAAATATTTCATGTCAAGGAGCCCCAGAATGATCTGTATTTGGCCGCCGAACCCCATCTCAAAATATGTTGTTCCAGGGACCCCCCAGAAGCACATATTTGAGCTAAAAATGTTTGCTCTGAAAGAATATGTATTCAAAGATTTGTGCCACATTTTCATGATTTTCCAAAATGGTAAATGGTGCATTTATGTAGTGCCTTTATCCAAGTCGCTTTACATAGATTGTGCATTACATTCACCCGTTCACACACACATTCATTCATACACCGATGGCGGCGGAAACCATGCAAGCCACCAACCAGCACCTCAGGAGCAATTAGGGGTTCAGAGTCTTGCTCAAGGACACTTCGACACTAACCCTGGGGGAGCCCACAGGGTTCGAACAGGCAACCTTGCGGTTACCATCCGGCCACTCTACCCCTGAGCCACCGCCGCTCCCAAAATCAGATCGAATCAGAATATCAGATCTACAAGATCATAGCGAGCAGAAATCCTGCTGGTCTCTGTGGCGAGAGAAGGCGAGTCAATCGATCAATCAGTCCCAGGTAGAGCTACTCACCCGTTGCGGCTGCTCCACTGCCCACGTTGATGTCATTTTCGTCGTCAAACTCGATGCGGACCCCTCTGCCGTTGCCCGCGGACACACCACAGCCCCCGCTCCGACACAGGGAGATGGGCACCACCCCGTATACGTATGCCAGCATGATGGGCACGCCGATACCTGCATGGAAGCAAAACATACACTTAGTAAAATCCTCAGAGTTCACCAAATTCCAACCTAATTCCCCATTGTGTGGGAGATCAAGAATATAACTGTGGCAATAAATAGATACCCTATGTTTTGTTATTTCGCTGTGAAATGTTGACGTCATGAAACGAGCACACAGAATGTATGCAATGAAAAAGCAAATCTTTGCTACAGGATTATTTGCCACGCGTAAATATATGGGATTCATGATGAAGATTGCTAGAAGCTATGATGACTAAAGCCAAGACTAAATATACTGACAATTTCGTCAACAAATAAAAACTAGACTAAACTGTTAGTGGACAAGAGATCCAGTATAAGTCATTTTACACTTGGTTGCATGCTGAAAATAGCAGATCTACAAGATCGGCTATTTACAGCAAGTGAAAATAAATAAATAAAATGTGCCTATTACGACGGCATCAAGGCCCGCCAAAATACATTTTAGTCGACTAAATAAACATTTTAGTCGACAAAAATTGTATGATATTTAGTCGACTAAATCTAGACATTCCAGGTGAAATGAAAACTATTCAAGAGACTGACTAAAACAAAAATGTGCTGCCAAAAACAACACTGACAAAGACAACAGTAAAACAACATTTAATTTCCTACCGACAGTGACGGCAGCGACCACGGGTGAGACGATCACAGACAACGTCACCCCGCCGGCGATCACCAGGTTCCTCTTGTGTTTGGAGACGTCCTTCCCCTCGTAGCGAGTATGGATCTGATTGAAGAGGACGGAAGGCTGTTATGACTATGAGAGGTCACAGTTGTACACACAGCTGCATAATAAAAAAATACATGCAAATAAAACTAATAGTTGCTGTTGTGCATCATTCAAAAAGGTACATTATATTAGAAATGTCTATCAGAGTGAGTACCGGTAACCAGGATGACTTTCACTACTAGTGATTTTTGCTAGTTGACTAGTCGACTAGTTGTTTAACTACCCATTATGTAATAAAAAAAAATATATATATATATATATATATACACACACACATTGGTGACTATAATATCATTCTAGCTGATCTTGAGGCCTACAAAAACGAGAAAAAAAACACAAAAAAAAAATACACCTTTTGTTTCTCATCAACCAGTCAACTAGTACAAACAAGGTCGACGAGTGGATTTACTAGTCGACTAGTTGAATAGTCGACTAGTTGCTTAAAGCCCTAGCCTGCACATCATCAAGGCATTTCATTTGAACATGGAGACCTCCATATGGGATTGAACTGTGGGTATGCTATTCCCTCTAACACATAATGCAAACCACACCCTGATTGTCATTGGCTACACTGTCCTCTTTTACTGCTTGTTTGCAGTTTGCATTATGTAGCTAAATAGGGCACAAATGTTTGCTAGCTTAAAGCGTCAAGTACGAGGAGCCATATATAAATGGCCGAATACATATTTCATCCACCGCGGATGGCACGCTTGTTGACGAGCGAGTCCATCAGGTAATCGCCGTGCCACTGGCACTCGCTTTGCCTAGCTCACGAGCGAGCCTCAAGGCCTTACTGTCGGCACACATGCCTTGTCGTCAAGTTATGTAAAAATGTTAGTTGTTGGAGAGAATGACATTCACACAATGTAACTGGTTGAACCCGTCCCACACCGCTCTACCATACATCAGTGGTTCTCAAACTTGTTCATGTCAAGGACTCTCCGAATTAAAGGGTATTTACTATTTAATATTTGGCCACAGACCCCGATCTAGGGTGTGGGTTAAGAGGATCACCTTTCTGCCCACGTAGACGGGGATGCCGATGATCATGGCAGGGATGGCGATGCCAGCGATGAGGGCGATGCCCACCGGGGCGCCCACCAACGTGCCCAGCTGCCACAGGATCTTCTTCTTCCTGCTCCATGGCTTCTTGCCCCAGAAGGTACAGCCTGACGGACTGAGAACGGAGAAAAAAAAGGTGTTTTCAGAAAATGGATTCATACGAACCAATTGGTTCCATTTATACACCCTCAAAGAGTTCCAGAAATGTTGTGGTACATTTGGAAGGAACCCCCCCCCCCCCCCTATAGGAAACGTAAAAGAGAACCACTAAGGAATCGGACCGTTAACCATTTCAGCGCTAGCATTTATTGAAAAATTAGGATCCAATTCATGCCAGCATTTTTTCCGGTCGAGCTCTTATTTTGAAAAGCCACAGTTCCAGTCTACCGGAGGTAGATTATCCTATGATGCTCAACGGAGCCTAGACAGGCCATGTTTACAATATGAATCCAAACCGGGGCACTGGAACGCTCCACATCACTTGCCGGATGATAAAGCTTGCCATTAATCAGCGGCGGTAAGCGTTAGTATCAAAATTAGGCTTCAATTGGCATTAATCAACGGCAATGGCGCTGAAAGTAGAGAATTGAAAACAGACTGCATGCAGTTGGCAGAATGTCAACACTCGGTAACTGGGCTTAAGTGTACACACCTGTGCGTAAACACTGGTGGGAATGATCAAGCGTGTGTAGTAGGGTGGTCTCACCTCAGGTAGTGTTACATACTGCATTGTGTCAGAGCCACCTAAGCTAAATGTAGTGACAATTTCGTCAACAGATAGAAACTAGACTAAAATGCTAGGAAGGGACTAGTGGACAAGAGATCAAGTATAAGTCATTTTACACTTGGTTGCATGCTGAAAAGCGCGTGTAAGGTGGTCAGGGTGGTAGGTAGCGGGTGTGTAGCGTGGTGTCTCACCTGAGGTAGTGCAGGTCAGAGATCTCCTTCATGCACAGCCAGCAGAACTCACAGCCGCAGACGGCGCAGGTCATGTGATTGCAGCTGCCGTCGTTCATCTTGATGATGTAGGCGGCGCAGCGAGGACACGGCTTGATGTCGTCAGCTAGTAGAGAACCCAATGTTGTTAACCCATTTAGGCCTGACCTAAAAATCCTCCAGTTTTCTGAAATAAATATTTTCACGATTTTTCAAAAATAGCAGACCTACTATTCTTGGATATTACGGTTGAATGTTGAGCCTATGACATTAAGGTTCAATCTGGAATCTAGCTAGGAACTTTTAATTCATTTAAAAAATATACATATATTTTAACATATTTTAGGGGGCAACGCAATAGTCAAGTGGATAGGGCGCATATTACCACATGGGCTTTCACATATTATAGATACAGAAATTGTAGGAGAAAACTTTCGCACACCTAGAAATTCGGCGTATGCACAGGTGCATAGGCCAGTGGACATCAATGAAAGCAATAAGGTACACCTGCACACTGTGTATTTTCTCAGTACATGAGCATTTTCTTATTTAATGAAGCAACGTTTCAGTCCCTCCGGACGCCTGAGGAAGCTCCGGAGGGACCGAAATGTTGCTTCATTAAGTAAGACAATACTCATGTACCGAGCAAATACACAGTGTGCGGGTGTACCTTATTGCTTTCATAGATACAGAAATTTTAATCAAAATGTGACTCATTGTGAGCTTATAGATCTGCCATTTTTAGAACATTTGGACAAATCTCATCTTATGGGGCTTATTGGCATGAAACATTTTCAAAAGGGCACAAAACATTTTCAAATGTGGCCAAATACACATGTGTCTGCGTGCGTAAGTACCTGCGGCTCCACTCTCCTGGCTGTAACTCAGAGACGAGGACCTGAAGGTGCGCAGGCGGAGGCTCTGGGCTCTCTGCTGCCGCGCGGCGTCACACGTCTGGTTGGGATGCCACAGCTGCTTGCAGTGGTAGCAGAACTCCGTGCCACAGCCCTCGCGGCCGCATGTGATCTTTGGACAGCTGGCACAGCCGAAGGCAATGACGGCATACCTACAGCGGGGGGATTGGGGACAACATGTGGTGGTCAGCAGTTAAGGTGTACTGGTAGGTTAGTGGGGATGTGGAGGACCTTTTCGTCGATTAAAACTAAGACGATTTTTTTCCTGACGAAAACGAAATGGAAACTAAACTATGACAACTAAAACTAAGAATAAATATACTGACAATTGTTAACAAATAAAAACTAGATTAAAATGTTAGGAAGGGACAAGAGATCCATAATAAGTCATTTTACAATTTAGTTGCATGCTGAAAATAGACGATCTACAAGCCCTAGATTTGTTTAGTTTGTTAAGTGAAAATACGTCATTACGACGGCATCAAGGCCCGCCAAAATGCATTTTGTTTGACTAAATCAACTGACGATTTAGTCGACTAAAACTAGACTAACACTAAAACATCCCAGGTGACTAAAATGTGACTAAAACGAAATTAAAACTATTCAAGAGACGACGACTAAAATTTGCTGCCAAAAACAACACTGATGTGGGGACCAGACACCAGGGCGTAGAAAGATAAATGTTGGACCTAGTTAGAGAAACAGTAGGGCAATTTGTTGTATGTAGAGGAAAATACTAGTGGCTCTAGTATAGCGCCCGGAGGGACCCCGGTCAACTAAGTGTGTGTTTTGGTACTGCATCCCTGAACAGCCTCCATAAATCATGTGTTACAAATAAGCAAAGCAATATAATCATCGTTATGAATGATATGGGCGAGACACCGTTAACTTAAAATCTGGGAAAGCGCACTCAATGATAGTAAAGTGTGGATTCAGTGTCTCATGCACCTTATTTTTTGTCGGGAGTCGGTCTGAATATTTATCAAATCAATAAACAAGAAGTCGAGCCCACCTGTATTCTGGGTAGGAAACTAGGAAAGACGACCTATATTCTGGGACAGGACAATAATGATCTCACCCAGGTTGAACCCCCGGGACTGTTGCGGTCGATCGGAATGAATTAACACACTTGTGCTCTTGTTTACTGCGTTGTACACCGGTCACCATGGAAAACATCACAAGCAGATGCTAAGAAAAACAGAACCGCAAGCAGTGGACAGAATGTCAACACTCGGTAGCTGGGCTTAAGTGTACACAACTGTGCGTAACACTGGTGAGAATGATCAACACGCATTCTGCGGCTCGCCTTTCTCCAATTTAATCCATTCAGAATGGGAACCACTTTTGTTATGCTTTAGCTATTGAAAAATAGCAGATCTACAAGCTTGCTGCGCTACAGAAAACTGAAGACATTCTCTACATTTCTATGTCAGGCCTGCTACTCAATAATAAGACTCACAACATAGTGGAGCCTGTTGAGCAGGTTTACTATGCAAAATAAAATAAAAATATGTACGCAAGTGTATATAATAATGAAGATTCTGGAATCCTGTGTGGAGTTTATTTAATGTTCCATGTTAGAAATATACTGTAGGCACTCTTTAGCAGCTACCAAATTGTTTAAGATTTTTATAATCCTGTAATCCAGTTTAACTGTCTGTAAGAATATTGGATGTCTATAAAAACAAAACTGACACACCGAAGGGGCTTACAAACTCTAAACGTCGGGTTGTTTCTCAAAGCTCAAGCAAAATGTGAAAGATTCACTTACTTGCCAACCCTAACTTAACCATAGATGACATACTCCAACTCATTCATGGGCAACTGGCAGCCCGCGGGCCACCTTCACTTCATGTGGACCTCAGATTAATTTCGGAACTGATAGGTTATTGATTTCAGGCTGCGGTTACAAATTCCAAACATGCAAACATGACCCGCTTTAATTACTAGAAGCTTGCTGAGTAGTATTACAAATAATGTTATTGTCTTTTTTATGTCCAATTTTATTTGTATTTAGTTAAAATGACTTTTCAGGATCCCAATAAAAAAACAATAGGATAAAAATCTGGATTTTGCGACGCGTTTTGAACTTGTAGATGGGCTATTTTTGCTAGGACATGTATGCAATGTGGCGAGTATGTCAAAGTGTCCCACCCCTGCTCCAACTCTACCATCTGATAATGTGACACAGACAAGATCACAACAATAGCAACCAATGTCTTGGGAGAAGGAGAGGACGATTATACAACAGGCGAGAACATTAACCGGTGGAGTGTGGTGTGGCAACGAGCCAGATCCAAATTGATTAGAAGATGAGAGAGCCTGTTGGGTTGAGAGCATTGATGAAAGAGCCATTATTCCAAGAGACACAGGGTCACTATTGTTGAATCGCTGTTGTACAAAAACATTGGGAGAATGTGTTGGGTAAAAACCACAACCATTATGGAACACTTCAACTGAGCCCACAGCTCATAATGACGTTTCCACAACCACTTCAGGGGCAAAATAAATTGGACTACATTTATTTCTTTTTTTTTTTACTATAGTTCATTTTACAAGGAGCAGCTGCTGTCGTACCCTGTTGTACGAATCGTTAATAGTGACGAATAGTGATTGATCCAATGGCCCAGTGTTGCTTAATATAATTGTACAACCTGTACAACAATAAAATATTAATTTATCAACTCACTCGTGGCAGTGACCGCCGTGGTACGATGCGTTACCGGCAGGCTATAAAGACACCATTTCCTCATATCTTGGTGTCACAAATGGCTGACTCATTAAGTTAACAACATGAACAGATGCATTAGTGACTCAGCCTGCCTGATATTTATAACCCAGACATCAATAAAGGAAGGAAGTTAAGCTGCTGTCATCCACACAATGTCTACACAAAAAGCCAAGATGTCAAACCTTTTGAAGTGCGCTCAATTTAGCAACTCATTATGCTATTTTGGGAACATGCATACCGGTATTACCGGCCCCACGTCACAAGGCTTCTAAAGTTCTGATTTACAAGTGATATTTTCAAACCTTTTCTTAGGATAGACTTTTGTTAACCACGTTCAACCCGGTGCCCGTATTTTGAAAAGAAACAGCTCTACAAGCCAACACCACATTGCGGCACAGTGAGTGTTATAATCATGATCTCCCATGTCTGTGTACTTGAACGTGAGACACAGTGTACTTGATTTGTATTGTGTACTGCCTGAACTGTAGCATACTTTATAGTTAGGCTACGAGAGACATCTCGGTGACAGCAAGGTCAGCCTTGCTGCAGTAGGCACGTTATTATGTCTGATATCTTGTTGTCACGTCATTATGATCCAGCACTATATATGTTCCTGTTTGTGTAATAAACTTTGTGAACCTTTAGCGTGATACTGTCTCGTGTCACGTTATATATAAAATATAGCGTTGTTCCGATACCGATATTACTCGGGCACTGAAGAAAATCGCCAAAAACAACCGATCTACGAGCATAAATGACAAGTGCAGGCATGACAATGACATTAAATTGGACTTGTACTCGTACTCGGTCTGACAACAATGGTATCGGGACAACTCTAATAAAATAAGTACTTTCCTGAAGGCAAATGACCCATTCTGACAAATAAATCGGAACCCATTATCTTACCCACAGTCCGGCGCGGGGCACCAGCGACAGTCCGGATCGGCCACCAGCCACCTCCTCAACATGAACTCCTCGTACTTCTCCATGAGCGCCCGGTCGCCCAGGATCATCCGGATGTCGTGGGGGTTGAAGCGCTCCGAGCACTCGGGGCAGCAGATGTTGACGCGGGACTCCGAGATCTCGATGCGCAGGTACTGACGCAGGCAGTCGGCGCACGAGCGGTGGTGGCACGTCATGATGTCCGGGAAGCGCTCGCGCGCGTGCCGCAGCAGGCACAGCGGGCACTCCAGCAGCTCCGACGACGACCCCGTGAAACACCCGGCCGCCGATGTCAACTCCGCCACGCCCGGGGCGGAGGCTAGGGACGACGGTTTGTCGTGGCACGACTCCGATTGGATGCTCTCCGTGCTCGCGATGGCGTCCACCCCGACGGCGGCCTGGAGGGGCCGCGCCTTGCGCTTGGGGTCTCGATCCGGCCGCCGGTGGCGCCCGAAGAGCGAGTGGAGGGACAGGCGGCGCTTCTTCTGCGTCTTTCGGACCGAGGGGAGGCTGATGGAGGAGGCGGCCGAGTGGAGGTCTCGCTCCGACCCCGAGCCGCCGTGATACTGTTGCTGCTGGTGGTGTTGGCGTAGACTGCCCATGGCGGCAGAGGGTGGTGGCGGTCCGTTGGTGCTGGAAGACGTCACCACATCTGGTGACAATGCCGGGGAGGAGGGGGAAGGGGACGGGGAGGGGGGACTGGGTTGGGGTAAAGGGGACAGGATTGACAGAGGGGGGGAGTTGAGTTGGATGGCTGTTAGGACATGGTGGTTGAGGCCGATCTGTGGGTCTGTGGTGTGGTTTTGGCTCCTGGTCCAAATCACAGCAGAGGAGGTTCGGTCGGCTGACTCAGTCAGGCGTCAGGGGTCACACACAAACCTATGGTGGGGGGGCAGAAGAGAGAGACGTTATCATAAACTGATGCAAGAACGAGCTGTGGAACTCATGTCAAGGTCTTGTTTTTATGATCCAGTGTGTGTGTGTGTGTGTGTGTTCGCTGTCTGCTGTGTGGCCTGCCCTATATCTCGTCATCCCAGACACATAACAAACAGGTGGTCGACTAATAGACTTCAGGACAAATCACACACATAGCCTACAAACCGTAGTCTGACAGGCTGCGGTTAGCCTCCCTAGTCGGGAACCAGATGCAGAGAGATGGCGTTAAAAGTTTTACCAGGGAGCCAGTTTAGTTTGAGAGAAGTATTAAAAACACAACACAGGGTGTGCACTCTGCTCCACACAACTTTCATTCTGGTGGTACAGTCCAATGTTTGGATGTTGTTGCCCCACTCCCCCTTACTGCAGCTAACCCCGACACTTCAAGCAATGGAGTCAGTGTGAATCACATCATTTCATCTGCTGCTGCTTAGCCCCTACCATTTGCAAAAGGCTAAAATGGCGCCTTTATCCACACCACTTTACAACATACATTAACAATCACCCAGTCGCACACCGAATGCATAAGCAATCATGCAAGGAAGCTGCTTGGGTTCGGGATCTTGTTCAAGGACACCTTTGAACCGAGAACTTTCTGATTCCCCTGATGGCCACTCTAGGTTCTGAGCCAGTGCCACCAGTGATCAGGGTTTATATAACAAGCTCTTGGCTCTGCTGGAATTCTGAACCAAAAGCAATTAGGCATTGCGCCCGTTGTATTACGCACGGTATATACAGCTTTTATACAGCAGGGTAAATCCAGCACTTTATTACACCCCTTGACAATTCTTATGCTACGCTCGTGCATACAGTAATTGGACACAACTTTGACACTGAACACTCTGTGAAACAAAAACAACCTCTTGAGCAAAAAACGTCCAAATGCTGAGCTCTGTGATTAAAGCCTAACCAACGCCACTCGTTACGTTTTAACAAGGTAAGATATAGCAAAGTAGCTTTTACACCGTTGTGGAGAATCCACATGTAGGTTGAGATGGAAAGATGTCACCAGTAAAGAGAAGACAGAGAAGAGAGTCAGTCTGACAATAGCCTATGCTTTCTATGGCCTAGGCAGCTCCCGGCAGGATCCGCCGGGAGAATCTAGATGCAACTGCGTGACATCAGACTAATTAATTAGAGCGACAGAGAGAGGAGATGTGAAGCTACAAGAACCACAACTGCTCTCAATAACCAACAACAATACCCTAGTAGTCTATAAATATAAATAATCATTTGAAATGAAGAAAATGCCAGCACTCATTACATCCTTTTTGCATGATTTGAAAACTGATTTGAGGAAGGCCAACGAGGCCGAAACGCGTATGTTGTTCACTCTCGTCAGATGTAAATAAAGTCATGCAAAAAGGACATGTATGCTGGCCTTTTCTTCATTTCAACTTGCACCGGAGTGCTGCAGGTTGTCTACTTCGGCAGTACTTTTTTTTCTCAGTCAATAAATACTATGCATTCTCTTTCCAAATAACCACTTATTAGCCTGCGGCCTGCCTATTCTGCTACCGACACAATATATTGGTAAAGCAATGCTACAAAATGCATCGTAACTTACCACAAATAACTCTCTGGCCTCAGGAGCATGACTCCGAGCTTCTTATGCCCACAACCAGTCCAGCACCGAGACCAGGACTACAATTGAGAACGGCATGGATCACCCACAGAGCCAATGTGTCACCCTGGGCATAATACTGACACAATGCTGCTATTGACGCGGTCAAAGGGTGCCATTTAGCTGAGCTAAATCTAGGCATCTGACAGCATCCTCATGAGACAATTGCAACAAAGACGAAAGAATCATGTACAGTATCTAAGAATCTATGTACGGCACCAGTTTGTTTTTCTTCTTCTTATCCGCAGGTGCATCGTTGTCATCATCATATACAGATGCCCTTCAATGCATGGCAGATTTTAACTGGGTAGCATGCCTTTAAAATATTAAAATTTATATTTATGGACAAAACACCGATAATCAATGTCTTGATATTGTTAGTTTCGGGCGGCCGTGGCTCAGGGGTAGAGTGGCTGGATAAGGTTGCCAGGTCGAACCCGGGCTCCCCCAGAGTTAGTATCGAAGTGTCCTTGAGCAAGACTCTGAACCCCTAATTGGTCCTGATGTGCTGGTTGGTGCCTTGCATGGTTTCCGCCGCCATCGGTGTATGCATGTGTGTGAACGGGTGAATGCACAATTTATGTAAAGCGCCTTGGATAAAGGCGCTATATAAATGCACCATTTAGTTTCTCTCTGGGTACGCACATGCATAAAGTGTGTGGTTAAAGTGAGTTTATTTTGTTTGGCTGTATGGGCTGTCAAAGCCAGAAAGTAGTTTGTCAGTATAGGCGTTACCGCATAACTGTCAGGTATGATGATGACACGCAATCACGCATACCCTCTATTGGAAGACACATACAAGACACAAGAAAGAATACACAAATTCTTATCTCTATTTATTATCAACTTAGGGTTAGTTCAGATTTTTGGACTTTGCCCGAGTCCTGTGATGGGAGTTCTGGTCAATCAATTAATACCTTTGCAACCACTATATTAATGACGTATTTCGTATGAAGTAATTCCTGCAGCTTTAAGTCCAAAAATCTGAACTAACCCTTTAGGATATAACATTTAGGGATGTGCACAGCGACAGTTAAATTAATTTTGTAAACCGGCATTAAGTCAATTCTTTAAGTTATAATTAAGCAGATGTACACCAGCTCACCACGTGCTGCACAAGCTAGTGGATCTGCTTGTATATCTGCTATGTACAACCCAGCGCTCAACTAAAGTATAAAGTAAACAAAGCCAGCCACCCATAATCACTTGGGAACTTTTGCAAGCCAAGATACAGCCAGGGCACCTTCAAACAAAGCTATATCACAGGGAATGATCTTTGAGCTTATGGCAGAGAATCTGATTCAACCATTTGATGCATCATTTACATTCGGGAGTCCCCATCTCATAATCCACTGCTCCAGGGTGGCTACTTAAAAAACAGAGGATGCTGTTCTGTCGATTCAATCTAGTGACCACAGAAGATAATTATACACGGTGGGCTTCTTCTCTACCCCTGGCTAATGGTTTGGTCACTTCCTTACCTCATAATTCCACGCACGGAAACTCCACCGACTTGCAGCCTGGCTTGAACCATACATAACAACTAGGTCTGATGATAAATTGGACTTGGAGAACTTAAGTCATGTGAGCTGGAGGAAACTTTAACAGGACAGAGGGGCAATTTCAGGCAACCGCGAGGCAATGTGAAATTACAATCCTGGACTGCAATTAAATGACAAAAGCCTGCCTCTGACTGTGCTGTTAGCTTGGCATACTAGGGTGAGGGTGAATGGGACTTACTCACTGTGTGACTGTGGTCACAATGTGTGTGTGCGGGCACATGCCCACACGCGTGCATGTGTTGAAGTCGTGCTGTCCTGGAGCATACAACCACCGCTCACGTGCTGGGTTGGTGTCCTAGTTTCCTTGGACACTCAAATCATAATTCTTCCTTTCATCGACAGAGAATTCTGGTCTGTAAACCCATTTAGACCTGAGGCAGTTTTCTGAAAAACCTATCTTTCTATGTCGAGGACCCCCAAAAATATATGTAATTGGCCGCCGACCCCGATCTGAAAATATGTTGTTCCAGAGACACACCAGAAGCAAATATATGAGTTAAAAGCGCTCTGAAAGAATATATATGAAGATTTGTGCCACATTTTCATTGGATTAAATCTGTGCAAAATGTGTTTTGCAGAAATCTGCCTCATGACCTATAACCGGCAGATGTGGAGGGCTGCAGGTAAAATGTTTTTCTATGGCCTGCCCTATAGTGTGCATACAAAGTTGTACACAGGTCGATGCAGTTATAGGTAAAACAGGAATTGCCCTAGGCGCACGCACGCACACACACACACACACACACACTCTCTCCCCCCATGCCTTCGGCCTGGTGGAGACAATAAGCATGCAAAACAAAATGACCATGGTCTTCTGTCTGCCAAAGTAATCATAAATAAAAGCAAATAATGATGGTGAAAAGAATTTCCCACTACCACTACCACTACCAAAAACATCCTGGAAATAGATTGCATAACGTGCTTAGTGCTTACTGGGCCGTTTGTTTTGTCAACAATTCCTTCCATCATTAGTATCGAGACTTGTAGAGAGAATGTCTCAGTCCTAGTTATCCAATGAGGCCTTTCTCTTCTTGTGAACAGAAACTGAAACGTTGCTTTAATAGATTAGAAACGTTGCAACAACTACAGTATGCAGTTCTCCAGGGATACCATCTAGTCGCACAAAGCCACATTTAGATAAATCCAGTCCGCAACCTAAATTAGTTGACAGTGACATATTTACATGCATATTTATATTAGAGAGTCTAGCACATATGCAAGTAAGTATGGATGTATAGGCCTGATCGAGATCGAATCCTGGACTGGTTGAGTGTAATGAAAGTTCCTGGTGAAGTGTATCTCTATTCTCTACTGAAGTCTAACATTACAAAAGCTACAAAACACACAACATAAGTGACATTTTAAGTTGTTAACCCTACCTCATGTCATGTAAGACAGGTCCACCATGCCATGGTATTCTAAATGCAAAACGAAATTGTTACAGACAGTTCAAATCACTAACACTGTTATACAACAGTTATAGCGACCGGGTAAAATGTTTCTTTAGAAAGTGTTCCATTATAAAGTGTTCCATTGTCATTTCCGGTGACATTCCAGCCACAAAACAACTTCCTGTCCATGACAATGAATTCAGTTACTAACATTTAGGAATTAGGACACTGTCTGCACTCTGCAACTGCCCAGACACTGGACAGTGAACACAAAGTTCAATCTCTATTATACAAAGTTATTCAGGAATTTTGAATAACTAGCTACCATGTTGAAACAAGTGACTAGTATGTCAGCTCTTCTGTGAATGTTGCTGCCAATCACAGACATACTTCTACATCAAAATGCAAGCCTTGGAAAAAATACTCTTGGCTTGTTACTACTCACCCCTATCCGGTACCCATTCAGCTTGGGCCAGAATTCTGTCAGCTGGGATCCAAAATAACCCTGTACTACTTAATGAATCTCTATTTAGCCTGTCATTGGGCAGCTCAACCAGTGTAAGAAGGCATTGAGCTCACACAGAGTGAAGACAGGAGGCTTAGGAATGAATGAACACCTCCCTTTCAACACTATTTACTAAACACTGCGAGTGGGCAAGGTACTTTTCCACAGCATCTTGTCCACTGGGCCTGTAGTTACCGGTAATCAAACTAACACAATTTAATAATTAGAATCGCTAATCAATAATTTCATAATTGATTAATAAACCATCCCTATTAATATTGTGTCATACGAGAAAAGGGAAGAAAACAAATAATGAAAATATCCGATCCACATGCTCAAAATGCTATATGCTATCGATAGATGAAGCCCAACGGTGCATGTGCTTATTTAGATTTACATTAAGATGGAATATCCGTTTCTCTGTGTTTTTTCCGTCACAAAAGCCATTCCGTTTCTAAGGAATGGAATACTATAGTATCCATCCATCACAAAGTGGGAAACAGAGGATTTAAACAGCAAAGAGTGAGCTGAGTGACAGTGTGTGGGGCCTGCCCTGGGCATCGGGAAAATCCACCCTATCGCTCCATCTATGCCACACATCTCTCACATCAGAGTTGACCGACAGTACCTTCACTGTCTGCCCTCTCCGCTGAGGCAAACGGCTTTTCACCCCAAACAGCGGGGGTGTAGGAAGCAGATGGGGATGTGAGGGTTTGGGGTCACCCCCTTCCGCTCCAAGCCACAATGAGGGAGGAAAAAGACACCAACATCTATTCACAATCCTCCAGCAGTGCTGCTGGTGCCTGCTTTTCATCCAGATTTAAATAAATGCATTTGTAATTATTTCAGATACGTGAAGCGAAAGTGACAGAAAGAGACAGGCGTTGGACCAAACTCGGGTCCGAAAAGCTCAAGTTGTATAAAGGTGCATCAACTGACTGAGCAACCAGGCACATTCATTACCTCTTCAAATGCTCCAATGGGGAGTCTTTATTACACATAATGTTAAACAGATCCCGTGACCTGAGGTAATAGAATCTGAACCGACCCAAACTTGATTTGCTCATATTCAAAAACGGAAATCAGACCCATGTGGGTCGGCTGTGGCTCAGGAGGTAGAGCAGGTCGTCCAATGATCCATCAGGGTCGGCGGTTCGAATCCCGGCAATCAGTGTTTGAATGTGTGTGTGAATGGGTGAATGAAATTGGATAAAAGCGCTATATACTGTAAATGCATTTTCAGTTTGGGGTGACCTGTGAAGACCTCTAGTCAGGGCAGGGTGAGGGCTGGTTTGGTTTATTAGAAAGAGATTCTGTGTTATTCCTACACCAAGACTGTTTAAGCTTACCAACAGTAGGCTAATGAATGAGCCAAACCTACAATCCACATAATTGTAGTTAAAAAGGTGAAAATACAAGTGGGAATAAGTGGGAAAGGCATGCTTCAAAGACTAAAGAACAGCTTATCAAACTTTACTTCATTCAGCATAGCTCTTGAACCACAACTCAGGTTTAACAGGTTTACGGAGATTTGAGTATGAGTGACAGACAGCAATTGCAATTCATACTCAAATGAAACGCCAAGTACTTGTGCGCAAGCAGAGCGTGCCATGAGGTGTGCTCACCACTGCTGGTACGACTGCTGCTCTGAGTCATAAAGCTCTCTGCTGCTGTCTGGGTACAACTGCTGCTCTGAGTCCCTATAGAGCTCTGTCTGTCTGGGTACGACTGCTGCTCTGAGTCTCTATAGAGCTCTGTCTGTCTGGGTACGACTGCTGCTCTGAGTCATAGAGCTCTGTCTGGGTACGACTGCTGCTCCGAGTCCCTATAGAGCTCTGTCTGTCTGGGTACGACTGCTGCTCTGAGTCCTAGAGCTCTCTGCTGTACATCATTCGTAACCTAATCGGAATATATGGAGCCAGCCAGCAACTCCACATCTGACCTCAAACCCTTAGATCTTTATGGACTGGCATTCCAAATGTTGTTCCCTCCCCTTTTGACTGATACCCGTCCACTCAACAGGCCCGGTCCTGCCTGGGCCCTCATCAAACCCTGTACACTCAAGACACGCTCCATATATTCCAAAGCGCCAGCGCTTGCCCAGCAGTCTAGTGCGTAGTGGAGGGAGGAGTCTCAAGTTGGTGCCGACTAGTCCACATCCTCGCATTGCAAAACATATTCTATTCAGCACGTTTCCTACTGCAGTGCATAATCACAAACCAAACCATACACTTATCTATAATAAGACATCCTCGTTAACCTAAAGTACATGTAGGTTCCAAGTCAAGGCCATCTTCCCTGACTCCCTGAGTCCAAACACAGGCTAGAAGATGTGATATACATTAGTTTGACGCTGTCTGGGGTTACCAAAAAAGATTATTTTTGCATGTGATTCCCAGTATTATTGAGAAAGGCTTCAACAGTAGCCAGCCTATCTTAAACGTTTTACTTTCCTGTAAAGGTTCCTAATCCATTTAGCACAGCCTTGGAGAGAGTGGGTCAGAGACAGGTTAGCCTCGGTACCAGGCTTTCATTTTCTTCGGCGCAAAAAATGAAGACCAGTTTAAACAATAACTGGTCATTAGATAAGACATGACAACACTACAGAATACAGACAGTGCGTCTTGAATGACAGCAGTTGGGCTAGTTTAATCCAATTAAGCATGCCATAAAGTTAAATGATTTATAATAAAGGATGATTGATGCGTCCTAAACAGCCACAATAAGATACTAGACAGTATTTAGCTAAACATGCCACAGAATGTAAACAGAGACTTCATAATTTCCGTGTTTGTTTTCTTTAAACAAATATTGGTTTAAATAGTATTATGGTATGCTGCTGGGAAACGCCATGGGAAACAAGTAACAACTGTGCTGTCTACTGTGTACTGTAGTGTACAGTCACACAGGACAAATAATAAGGCTTAAACCTCTGATCGACTTGGCTGGCTCTATAGAGTATAGATGCGAATTAGTTTCTATTTACGCCCGATGCCAGTCTGTTGATTGAGATCATCACGCACTGCGAGGGGGTGATATCTATCTGTATTCTATAATAATAACCACGATGACCATTCAATCAAAAACAGATTAGCTGATTTTGAAGAATGATGTGCAAACAATACACAGCAAACCCCTTACTATAGTGAATGCTTCCATTTATAAACGCCGCATTACAAATACTTAAGTTGTTAACTCTCCGTTAAATGACCACAAATATTAATGATAATTGATTAAGAGACACCGTGTAACTTCTCCAAACTTAGTAATATTAGAGTTGAACTGCTATCTATCATCTATGACTCAACATAACAGAAGAACCCCACAGTCAACAAAATAAGGGACAGCATTTGTGTTTACATTTCCAACCATCGACCCTGTGCTGCTTGCTAGCTCCATGGCTAACAGAGGAGGCTAACAGTCTAACTTAATCGATCACTCACCTGGTCTTTAGTTGCTTTATTTGCCACACAATTTGACACAAAACAGCGCATCCAACTAGTAGTTACAGATATGACGTTATCGGACAAAATAAAAAGTAGTTTTGGTTTTCTTTGCTGACTTCGGGGTAAAGCTGTGGAGGATTTTTAGCTAGCTAAAACAGAGCTGAACGGCTAGCTAAGAGCTTCGAAGACGAGGAAGTTCTTATGTCGCTTATTTACATTTTTAACATAGCTGGATTTGTATCTGTTAGGCGGAATTATTATAGGTCAACGACTCAATGTGTAAACATCAATGTCCCTGCTGGTGTATCATAGTAAATAAATGGTTCTTTACCTTAGTAGTCGGTGAGGTGTGTCTGTCTGACTGTGTGTATCAGAGGTAAGTTGATGCTGAAAACTTGGCTGAGCAGCAACTACCCGACCGAGCGCTACTGCCTTAAAGGACCACTTCACCACTTTTCAAACCCGAAACTTAAAGGGCACCTATAGGACAATTCGAAACTGGCCCCCGTAAAATCTGAACCACCACCCCCTTTTCCCCTCACTGTATGTCTCTCCCCCCCCCCCCCCGTTATTCACTGATGATTTGGCTATATAGGAGTCAAGGAGTGAATATTTGTATTTTGTACGTCTCTAAATGTTATGATGAATTGAAAAAGGTGGACCCTCTTGTCTTGTAAACAAGTATAGTGCTTTATTGGGTCATCCACTCACAGTCACAGTTGACAGTTTTTGTATTGAGTTGTGCTTGAAGTGTACTGCAATTCTGCAAACTGTTAATGAATACTTCAATCAATCAACACAGCTTCATATAATAGGTCAGGTCCTCACTAATAATCATGATAAAATGGGACAATTATTTTCTACTCGGTCTGTGTCTCATAGGAGGGCTGTGGGCAGTTCAGAAACCCGTTTCTATTAGCTTGGCGATTCCCCATCGATGATGTCACTGGTGGACGGGTATCTGAACTGCCCACAGCCCTCCTAAAAATTGTGGCATTTTACCATGATTATTAGTGAAGAGAAGACCTGTTATGTGAAGATAGGTTGAAAAGTGGTCCTTTAACTTTGTAAAGTTGGTGAAGATTGGAGAAGTCAATTAGAATACCGGTACTTCTGGTCTGGAGGTTAAAGTAAAAGGTTTGTTGACTTGAGTAGTTCCTGGAGCCAGGCTGTTGGCTCAGGAGGACAGGGTATAGTTCATGCAGCCCTCAGACAGACTGTTGTCTCAGGTGGACAGGGTCACAAAATGTTCTAAATGCTTTCTTCTAAATCTACTGTAGCATCTCTAGATAAGAGTGATGCAATAAACACTCAATGTTAAACAATGTTAAACACTCAATGTTAAACAATAAAAAAAAATTGTGTCGACTAGTTATGGTGGTTGGGACGTCAAAAATTAACATAAACATTTAACTACTTAAGTAAAGTAGATGACTAGCAACTACACTACACTGACTCACTCGACACTTTAATTGATTTTATTTTGAAGGACAAATCAGTGAAATCACTGAGCGGATGTTTTGATTGTAACTGATGATCGCAGTAGAAGGCGAATAGAACACAAGTTGCAGCTCTTTTGCAACAGTAGGACAATATCGCCACCTTGTGACCAAGACCAATTTATTTGTGTTGCATTGTATTATAGCATTTTACATTCAATTTCACATTTGTAGCAACGTGTAAAAAAATTAATATAACTTGAAGGCAACCTCCAAAAATGTTATAACTTTGTACGTCCATTGTCCTCCTAAAGAGTGAAGCTGGATTTAACAATCTATTAGTTGAGGTGTAACACACCTACATACATTCCATTTACAGTAAGTTGTATGAATGTATTTAATATTGCACACAGGCAAAACCCTGCATGCATCATGCCCTGCCTGCAGGCTGGAACAGCGTCCGATCCTGCCCAAGCTGCCTAATCCCTAATGGACCAACAATATGGATCTGTGGTGTCAATTCCCAGTGACAGGTGTTGCAGCCACTACTGCGTTGTTAGTCCATAATAAAAAATAATTTACAACTTTTTAAGTCTACGCTTGAATGGCTTGATCCTGTGTAGAACAAATGCACACCCGCCCAAGAAAATAGCAATATAATACACTATTTGGCCAATTCTTTAATAGAAATACAGAGCAACATCTCTAAAGATGCTTTGGATCTTCCAATTTATTTGCAGTTCTTCAATGTCCTACTTCTTCCAATTTAATAGGCTATGCTTTCCCTGCCCAGCAGGATAAAGTATGTTATTACTTCCATTGTGACAACCGATTTGATAGAACAAGAAACAGAATAAGTAAACAAAGTAAAATTTTAATAAAATTTTATATTACATAATTGTGGAACAGACGCTGCATTTTCCAAGCATACAAGTGTCATGGACATGTTCCAGTAGGTGATGTAATCATACTAAAGACATTCTGCAGCTTAAGAGTGGCAAAGCTTTGACATTTTGACAACCCAACATAAACCAGTGATTAGCAGGATTAATGATCACAGCATAATAAACAAGACCGGGATTGAATACAATAATATCTACCTTCAACAACTGATATCACAAAAACAAACGGTTCTCTCTGTGATTCACTAAACATTCCAAGCAAAAGCATATTAGAAAGCCGATTAGATCCCATTTCAAAATGATTTCTATTACTTTCACAGGGGACAAACAATAAATGATAATGGGAATAAAACAAAATGTAACCAACACCACAGGCTTGTTATTTTTTATTTCCCGATGTGTTTTTCCATCAACCCAGACAAATCCTTGATTTGTAGACAGTGTGGTTAAGATAATCTTGCTATAAAGATTAGCAGACATTGAGGGAATGGCATGTTAGCTGCAGGGGGTGCATTCAGAGAGGGTCAAACCCTCACAACATTACACGGCACAAATTATTCTGTACATTTGATAACGTTTCCCCAAACAGAGTGACTGGTAACCTTGGAGCCGCGGGAAGTGTTGATGTTCATGAAACATTGTGAAAAGAAAAGGGAGAAACCTGCATTGTTCAAGAACTGTATGGGTCTCTCCGGTCACCCCGAAACCAAAACGGACCTCTGTCTTGGCACAACCACTACATACTCACAAGAATAATAGACTGGATGGGTGGAAGCAGTGTGGTGAAAAGGCAGCCTTCTTTAAACCACTTTAAGCCCTATTGCATACTTGATCGTAACGGCGGTATCGCGTGGCAAAAATACCAGGTCCACAAGCTCACAATACAGTGAGCATTGTGAGCTTGTAAGATCTGCTACGTTTGAGAAATGATGGCTATAAACGACATTCCCTAAATAGGCATGCCAGGTTGAAAAGTGGTCAAACAGCTAAATTAAACTAAAGTGTGGTTCTGCTTGCATCCATCCAATACCGTCAGATTTTAGACCAGTACAGAGTTCATGCAGAGCCTTGCAGGGGCTCGGTTCGGCATCCAGGATGGTACTCCAGTGGTTGCAGGCATTTCATGCCTCCACTCCCTCCAGCTCCGGGGGTAGTGGAGACTTGGGGTGCTTGCTCTCAAAGTGTTGCTTGAAGGTTTTGGGGTCAGGCATCTGGGACTGCAAGAGGGCAACACACAACAATGAGGATAATACAATCATCAAACATTACAGCTGGTTTTAGTTCTTAATGATAGCATTTTTAACCTCCTATGAAAGGAATAAATCAAATCATGACATACTCTGTACTGCATGAAAAAAGAATTGTTCCAAAATGACCATCATTAAAGATATGAGCTTTCTCCAATTAAGACATGCAGAAAATACTGTATGTCTACTGCCCTGTCTAATATGGCAAGTTGGCAACTGTCTGTGAATGACAAATCCTGTATCGACAGTTGACATAACATTCAGCTCTGTCACCACTGACAATAAATGTATTCCAAGTTTCTACTTGTTTGCAAGCAGACATTCATCAAGGTAACATAGTATGGGAGAAAACGGCCGATTAAAAAAAAAACATAGGTTTTATGAAATCCTTCAAATTCTCATAAAATAATGTATGTTACTACATGTATAACAACTAATAAGACAGAGGTATCTCCCAGATTGAAAGATATAACGTTTAAGTTGCAACCCTCAAAATGTTTTTTTTAAATATTATATTTTTCTTAAGCTTTGTACAGAGTGTCAGCAGGGAAACTCAAACCATGTGGACTGGAAAATCACTTGGACTGCAAAGAACCTGCAAGAGCATGTCATGAAAATTAAAAAAGCCAATGAACCCGTTTCTCTTTCTTGAAAAGGCTTATTTGAGCCAAATCTTCATCTTTTCTTTTTTATCCCACCATTTTGCAACCCATTTTTTCACCCAGTGTCAATTATCTAATGTAATCCTGGGCACTACACTTCCTGTGCCAACCTGGGGACTGACCTCATGCTTCCTTCTATGCATGAGGAGTCCAAGCTGCTTCTTTTCACCTGACAGGTGAGTTTCCCTGGACGGACGTAGCGTGTGGAAGGAACAGGTTATTCCGACCAAATCTCCATCTTGAGAATCCCTTTGTTGAGGCTAAGGGCCGATTCATACTCCTATTTTAGAGCCGAATAAAAGTCAGTTCGGCGCTGTAGAGCCTACAATTTGACGTCATTTGAGGTTCGGGGGGGGGGCGGGTACCGTCCTAAAGTCGGCTCTTCGGTGCTACTGAAAATTTCTGACGAGCCAAAATCATTTCGGCACTACAGCGCCGAAACAGCGGTAAAATAGGAGTATGAATAATTTAGAAGAAAGTTTAGAAAGAAGTTAAAACATGAGCTCTGGGTTGTCTGATACTTGGTACTTACCCTACAGACAAGACAGGTAAACACTAATGCTGCCTTGGCTGCAGTCTTCTGGTCATGCCCTTTAGCCTTCTTGGCATCTGCTGCTTTCTTGGCATTCTTCTGTTGTGACTGAATCTTCTGGTGCCCACGTGCCATGCTGACTGATACAACTGCAGACAATGAAGTTAAAGTTAACCAATATACCGTTTTTGTACACAAGCATAAAACCAGTTAAAGCCTGTTACCAGGGCTTTCACTTGCTATAATGGATGTTTCAAGTTTGAGACAGATTCGTTTTGTGTGAGACATTTCACCGTTTTGCCTGAGGTGAAACAGCTTATTATGAAGAGAATTTGGCAATGTGAAGACATTATGAGAGTTCTGTCAAATCACCAGCGGCAGCAAGAGGCAACTTTTTGTCATTAAACCTTTCATAACTATTTAGAAAGTATTAAAGCATTGGTCAATATGAGTTTTAGCGCCAGTATGTCTACATCTAGATGAGTAGGTTAAGATCTGATTGTCTGGCTACACATGACGAGACCCCACCAGACTACTACTAGACTACAGTATATTGTAAATTCTTCTATAGTCATGTTTTAACTCCACAATCAGGACTTAGCACTGTATTCATGTGGAACAGGCTATTTTATTTTGTGACACCGTTATAATGTAATAACACAGGCTAATACTGGGCGAGCGTGCCCATGCAAGTAGCCTACTCTTGCTGTCTTGCACTAACAAGTTTCTAAAGGGGGGGCCTCTAAAGAGCAAGATAAGACTGGCAAGTGGCAACACCTGATTAAAGTTGTACAGTCAGTAAAGTAAATACAATATAACCTTCCAATTTAACTTGAAATAAACCGATTCTGACTTTGGGCAAGGCTATTCAAGGCGTTGCCATCATTTAGAGGGAGCGAGTTTCATCTCATGTAATGAAAAGGTTCCATCTGGATAGGTTTGAACATGCATTCCTTAATATTATATTCTGTTCACACCACTGCTGTCTTTGTTGGTGATGGGCCCATTTAATTTACATTCATGATAGACTGATAGACCAGTGGTTCCCAAAGTGGGGTTCGGGGACCACCAGGGGTACTTGAGGGAGTTCCAGGGGGTCCCCAGCTAAATGATAGTTGGGAACTTTTACAATATAAATTGGGTGTCCCAGAGATATAAATGCCATCAAATGGGGGTCCTTGAAATTAAACTGGTTGAGAATCATTGCTAGAGCTGTAAAACCCTTCTCTTATGGGGGTCCCTGGCATATATTCTTAAATTGGGGGGATCCTCTGGCTATTTAGTGTAAATGTGTGGGTCCTTGAGATGAAAGTTAGGGAACCATTGACAATGCAAGTGCTAAATCAAACCAAACCAAAGCCCAATAATTGAATGACACTTCGTCGTTCAAACTGTGTCGATGGCCGAAAATAGCCAATAGCGCACAACGCATCGCATCCGCAAGGCTAGCCCAGTAGGTCCATGCTATTGATTTGTCGCATTGCCCATGATGTGGGAAACAGGACGCGTGGTTCAATGAAACGCGTTGCGGTATGGATTGGAAACGATACAAATAGATGGTGGCGCCGTTAGTTAGCCTTTAGCCAGCAGGCTAACATATGTGATGCTAACGAGGAGGCTAGTCAAGAAGTGGCACAAGAATTGGAACGTTTTGTTTTGCTTTCAATTCCAATTCAACCAAATCGGGTTAAATGCGGTCTGGGACGTCCACTGTTCTCCACGAGAACAACAGACCATCGAATCGAACAAGATAACTTTAAGGATAATTTAACTCAGATTACTCATTATAGCCAGCTGTTAAACAACCAGGGCTCCATGTTATTTAGCTTTAGCTTGTTAGCTCATCTTTGCTAACCATATGGTTAGCAGTGCACTTCTTCTTGGGCTGCTGGTTTCAGCTTGTTAAATATGACACACGGGTCTTGCCTACCACAGCTAGAGGGGGGAAATAATAATGAAATAGTGTCGTAAAATACTAAGAACATACCGTGTAGAAGCACCAGTGTGTTGTGTTCGTTTGAAGAAATTAATATCTCACACAAAGTAAGTGTGGCAGCGGCCGGAAATCCCACACTCACACAATAACCTCGCGTCACCAGGATTTCCACCTCGGGAGTAGTCTCGCGTAGCCAGACAACTATTCCACAATCTCCGATGATGAAGCATTTGGAAATCGCGAGACTAACGGTCTGGTAACGCGAGACTAACCTCGGAGGAAAGCACGGTACTCTACTGTTGATTACTTTATCAGAAATTATCACTGACATTAATTATGTTGAATGTAGCCTGAAAAATAATGACTGAATTAATAATGAGCCTATTACTGTCTGAACTACAGGCATGCTATGTGTGTGGTAATGATAAATATACCAGTTTACGACTACAAGGATGTTTCAAATTCAAACGCAGCACCTCTCCAAAGTGTACACATGACAAGAACAATATTGCCTCCTAGCGTCGGTGTGCTGTTAATGCATACAGTGATGGCAGAAAAGTAAAAGGAAGAAAGCGCAACACCATGTATTTGTTTATTAATTTTTGTGAAGTTGCAACCACCTGCGAATCCCTTGACTCCTTCAAAACCGCTCTCTAAGGGCATCTACAGACGGCTGCAATTCTAAACTAAAATCCGAACCCCCCACCCACCCCTTTTCCCCCTCACTGTAAGCCTATATGTTTTTCCCCCTTTTTACCTCCTTTATGATGATTTCCTGTTTTTGGCTATATAGTAGTAAGTAGTGTACATTTACGTCTCTAAATGTTATGATAAATTGAACATGGTGGACCTTATTGTAAACACGTGTAATGCTTTGTCTGTCGTCCACAGTTTAGCAGATTCAGGTCCAATCACTTTGGTTGTTAGTTTCTGCTATGGCAGATTGCACTTTTTGAATGATTTATTGAAAATTCTCTGTTGTGAATGTGAACAAAAGACCTTCAGAGAAAGCTTGATTTGTTTGCTTTCAGGAGAAAAATTAACTGAGAGAAGGTCCTGGGTTCGATTCCCGCTGGGGACACTGTGGGCACTGGCGGCGTGTTCCCTCCTCCGCGTCATCAGTGCCCATACCCGAGGCGGGGGTTGGCGATAGGGCCTTTCTGGCGTGCCATAGTATGCCGTACGATATGGGCTATAGCCCACGGTCCAAAATGATGATAAACGAGGCTAACTTTTTATTTCAAAATTTCAAAAAACATGGGCTATAACCCATCGTTTTTTTCATTTTTTTCATTTTTGTCAAATCATCAAAAATGATGAAAAACGGCGCGCTATAGTATGCCGTACGTCAGTGCTTTAACACTACACGAAGTGAAGCCAGGAGGACAGTTGATACTAGAGGCTCATGAAGGTCCACATATGGTCATGACTCATGTTCTTCATTATGAAAATGGCATATTATATTCTGTTATCAGCACTATCTAAAACAGTGACGACGAATGCTGTTGGATGTAAACAAACAGTGCAGTTGTCAACCATCACTCCACATTTGACTACATTCATCATGTATGGAAATTAACTCAATGCTCTGTTAGCCGGGCCTGTAGCGATGACACACACATTACAAGCCAACAAACCAGCCCTGTGAACCTGGAAGGAATGAAAACATAATAAGAAATGCTGCATTCATTTGTCGCGTCAGCACATTTTCATCGGTTTACATAGCTGTTTCTCAACCAGTGGTCTACCGACCATGACATAATTACAGGTGGTTCAGGGGGGAAATACTGTAGCTACTGTATATACTGTATATTATATTGTATATTGTACCTTTGTTTAATGTATAATTGTTTTTATTATAGAGGGTATGAACCCTCTATATTTGCACATGCATAAAGTGAGTGTCAAATCGAGTGGCAAAGCGAGTCGCAAAGTGAGTTTATCGTTGTTTATCGTCGTTTAATGCAATCAGATAGGCCTAGGACTTTTCTGTTTAGATGTATACGGGCTGTCAAGGATAAAACATTTTGCCAAACATAGCAGATTGACAAGCTCACAACGTGTTGTGCAGAACCAGAAATAAAAAATCACACCCGTGTGAAGTGAGTGGTGCAACTCCGTGTGTGTGTGTGTGTGTGTGTGTGTGTGTGTGTGTGTGTGTGTGTGGGGGGGGGGGGTCCCCGGAACATCCAGACCCCCAGGTCGCCCCGCGTCTGAATTGGTTGAGAAATGACAGAGTTACCGTTTGGGGGTCCCCAGGGGGTCCATCTACTGTACTGTCACTGTACTGTACTGTGTGTGTGTGTGTGTGTGTGTGTGTGTGTGTGTGTGTGTGTGTGTGTGTGTGTGTGTGTGTGTGCGCGTGTGTGTTAGACTGCACAACAGTGACAGTGGTTGTGAAAACCAACCAACCAAATGTTATTTTCGTACTCGGACAGACAGACAGACGGACACAGACAGACAGGGACACAGAAAGCTGTGGTTGCGCCACATAAAAAAAGGTTGAGAACCATTCATGAGTTTACATAAGCCACAGTCATCGATATGGTTGCTGGTAAAACGTGTGTGTCTAATAAAGCAATTGCTTTATCATAAATTGGTGTGCTAAAAAGCCACAAAGTAAACAGTTAATCGCCATCCTTACTAGAATGTTGATAAGAGCTCGTCATAACATATGGTGTAACATCCCATTAATCATTGACCATTGTTGTCTCCACCAGGCCGAAGGCATGGGGAGAGAGTATGTTTTGCACTCCGTGTGTGTGTGTGTGTGTGTGTGTGTGTGTGTGTGTGTGTGTGTGTGTGTGTGTGTGTGTGTGTGTGTGTGTGTGTGTGTGTGTGTGTGTGTGTGACTGTGTCCGTGTGTGACTGTGTCCGTAGTGCGGCCGCTATGAGCTTGTAGATCTGCTATTTTTAATAGCTAAAGTATAACATAATGCTTAAAACACCAAAAGGGGTTCCTGCCGAGAATGGGTAAACCATACAAGTCCCGGTGCCCCTTTGCCACACAGGCCCACAGGAACTGCTTCACACAACACCAGCTGACACCTCCAAGGCTTCCTGGGTGAAGGCGAGATGGAGGGACCAGTGGAAGGCAGCATACCATCCAGGCTTCACCACTACATCAAGGATCCCACAGATGTTCCTGGCCGGCCAGCACCTGCCCCGCATGGAGTGGACAACCTTCAACCGTCTGAGGACAGGTGTGGGACGTTTCAGTGCAGCAATGGGGTCTCACAGACAGTGCCCACTGACCTAGAGTAGACAAAATGACACACTGGACTGGCTTGCTGCAACGGAGCTGAAGGTCTAAGGATATACGACAGAAGAAATCCATACAACCACACATATACCCCACCCTAAAAAAACAACAGTTAAATGAATAAATGATTGAAATTGCATAAGGAATACACAGAAAAATAGAAAATAAGAATCAGGGTTTTTAGTTTGATCAACCATAATACACTTTGAACATCATCTTGTTATTTTTTATGCTGCTCTTAATCTTCTGAAATACTTACCTTTTGTTTCTTTCATGTAGGTGTTCCTGGACAGATTGTGCAGTCCAACACTTTCCTCCCTACCATCTCCTCAGCTGGCCCTCCTTGGGGTGACAGAAGAGGGTCTGCCGGTTTCCTGATGAAAAAGCTGATCCTGGTTCAGCATCAGCTTTTTCACACCAGCATGTTAGGTACCATGGGATGTGTATAGGGCAGTAACTAGAGAGAGAGAGAGAGAGAGAGAGAGAGAGAGAGAGAGAGAGAGAGAGAGAGAGAGAAAGAGAAAATACTCTGAATGGAATGGAAGCACCTTAAGGAATTCAAATCATTGTGTGTAGCCTACACTGTTTATACCTTACACTGCTTACAGCAAATGACCTCGGTACATAGCAATTCTGTTATATAAACAGAGCAAGATGTGTGTGTTTGTTCTTAAAATTTATAAAATTGTTCTTTTCTTTTTTCTGAAAATGTTGAAAGTATTTTGTTGTGATTTTACATTGAAAGAAAAAGGAATGTTGTGATATGTGCTATGATTTATAACAGCCACTAGATGGCAATGATCATGACTACATGCTGTGATCTAGACCAGTGGTTCCCAAACGTTTTCATGTCAAGGACACCCAAATTGACACTAATTAGCCCCCCATTTGAAAACATATGCCAGGGACCCCCCATAAGAGAAGATTTGCTTTACGTCTCTAGCAGTGATTCTCAAACCGTTCCAATTTCACCCCCAGTTTGACATGCATTAGTATACGGACCCCCATTTAATTACATTTCTATCTCTGGGTCCCCCAATTTATATATAAAACCAATATTAATTTAACTCTGAGAGTGTACAAATGGAACCAACGGGTCCATTTGGTTCCATTAGTACACTCTCTGAGTTACAGACCCATAAGGGTCCATTTGGTTACTAACTATCATTTAGCTGGGGACTCCTTGGAACTCCCTCAAGGACCCCTGGGGGTCCCTGGACCCCACTTGGTCATCTAGATGGAATTTATCCAAATTCATCAATTCAATCAAAGCATTACACTTGTTTACAATAGGGTCCACCATGTTCAACCAACTACTAACAAGGTAAATATAAGCAGTAATATATAAAATCAAGGGCAGAGAAGTAAGTCACAAACACAGTTAAATATGCTAATATTCCCACACACACCATACCTCTGTTTGATCACGTCGTGGCGTGAGCTGGGACTCTCCAGTAGAAAAGGTAAATCAACATCTGGAAGAGCCCGGATAGCTCAGTCGGTAGAGCATCAGACTTTTAATCTGAGGGTCCAGGGTTCAAGTCCCTGTTCGGGCGATAGTGTTTTCTTTCATGGACAGATGAAGCTGAAAGGGTAGAGCCGCTGCTCCTTCGCCTGGAAAGGAGCCAGCTTAGGTGGTTCGGGCATCTGGTAAGGATGCCTCTCGGGTGTCTCCCTAGGGAGGTCCTCGATGCACGTCCCACTGGGAGGAGACCCCGGGGCAGACCAAGGCGCAGATGGAGGGATTACATCGATTCACTGGCCTTGGAACGTCTCGGGATCCCCCAGGAGGAAGTCACTAATGTTGCTCTGGAGAGGAATGTCTGGAGCTCTCTGGTGGAGCTGTTGCCCCCACGACCCGACTACGGATAAGCGGTTGAAGATGGATGGATGATTGGATGAAAAGGATGGCAAAAAGTGTTTATTGATTTTATTAGGATCCCGAGTTAAGTGTCAAAGGTACACTTCGACACAGATTGGGTGAGCCGAACTGGGGGCCGAACCAGTAGCCTTTCTACCCTCTCAGCTTCATCTGTCCATGAGAGAAAACACTCGCCCGAACAGGGACTTGAACCCTGGACCCTCAGATTAAAAGTCTGATGCTCTACCGACTGAGCTATCCGGGCTCTTCCAGATGTTGATTTACCCTTTTCTACTGGAGAGTCCCAGCTCAGCACGCTACGACGTGATCAAACAGAGGCATGGTGTGTGTGGGAATAGTAGCATATTTAAATGTGACATTACCTTAGCCTCTTCATTGACCTCCCATGTGAAGGAGATGGCGTTGTAGGCAATCTCCTCAATGTTGCTGATGGTGTTGAAGCTCTCCTTGTAATCAGCTGTAAATCTCTCACACACACACACACACACACACACACACACACACACACACACACACACACACACACACACACACACACACACACACACACACACACACACACACACAAATATCACGACAGGGTCTAATAACGGCAGTGCGTTCATGTGGATCTCTGATTTATCATTGCTATATTATCACAGTAGAATCCTTGTGCCTTGTGTATTTACCATTAACCCTCCTACGTCTCACCAGGTCCACACTCCTGCTCTCACCAGGCCCAGGACCTGTGCGTTGCACCAGACTCCCAGCACCAGGCACTCCATTCAGGAGTGGTGGATTATAATGGCCTCACCGAGGTTTGTTGGGCTTCCTCCTCACGGAGGACACAGGCTGGGGCGCTAACCCATACTGCTCACCCGGGTTAGGGTTATACTATAATTAATAGTATAATTATAGTTATAAATAGTATGAAATAGTATAATTAACAGTAATAGTTTTTAAGGTAATTGATATGTTTTGGTTAAAAACAAAATCACAGTTGATCACAGTTTGAAGCTAGTAATCATTGCTAGTATTGAGAGTGTTTGTTCAGATCTCCCCATGCATCTCTCCAGCTCTTTAATAAAGTATTGAGAGTGTTTGTTCAGATCTCCCCATGCATCTCTCCAGCTCTTTAATAAACAGAGTGTTTGTTCAGATCTCCCCATGCATCTCTCCAGCTCTTTAATAAACAGAAAAGGCATCTTCTGGTGGGAGAGAGTACCCCATTTATCAGCTTTAATTTGATATTCCTAAAATTCCTAAAATTTCTAAAATGTTCTGCAAAATGTCTTTGTGTCATCACTTGTCTCCTGATTGGATAAAACTGGTATCCTGACCTGAAAATGCATTTTCTGTTGTGATAAAGAGCCCGAGAGACAAGGAGCATGTTTCGTAGCACAACAACAAAACCGGTGTATGTTTAATTATTGTTATGGTATAATTGGTATTCCTCTTAATACCATTTCTCAGAGGTGTCCTGTCGACTTTCATGAGGGAAATCTTATCATTGTGAGAAAAGCTTCCAGCCAGCGGCATGCATTATCTTACCTCCTCCCTGCCTTTCATATCCAAAGAAAAGCAAGACAATCCTTCTAGTCTTTTGTTATCAGGGGGAAATTTCTCTCAAGAGACAAGTATGTGGTTATGCTTTCAGAAAGCAGGATAAAAACTAGAAGAGACAAAAAAATGTCCGTACGACAAAGGCCACACATTGCTCAAGTTCCCCTGCCCTGGAGGTTGTTGTGCAGCAACTTGCTTACCCAGGCTAGGCTGGGGTGGGGTTGTCCACCCTTAGGGCCTGGTGTGAAAGGAAATCTTCCAGGTGTCAGCTTTTCAATAGTTGGAGGAGAATATTATCCGGCTGTCCATTGTGTGTGTGTGGAAAAAACAAGGGTTTGCCACAGACAGCCTGAGATTTCCCCCATTTCTCTCCTCCCCACAAGGGCTTTCGGGCTGACTTTCAACGGATAACCCACCCAGTGTTTATCAAGGACCCTTGTTTCCTTTGTCCTTAAATTGTTGTGTGCAGCTTTGCATCGACGTATTATTACCAGTAAGACGCACAAACGCGGGAAGCGAACGCAGCTCGTACATATTTGGGTTTTTTTAAGATTTATTTTTAAGTTATTATTTTTTTAAGTTAAGTTATTTTTAAGTTACGTTTTTAACTTAGCCATAACCATATAAGGAGTCCCCAAAGCAGCTATACGTCCAAATATGGAGTGTGTTGCATCAATCACAAACAAATCACTCAGCTCCATATATGGGCACAAAGGGGGGACACACGGACACACACACACACACACACACACACACACACACACACACACACACACACACACACACACACACACACACACACACACACACACACACACACACACACACAGACAGACATGATCTGCTAGGTCTCATAGTAAGTGCTCACTGCGTTCGCAACAATCTCCAGCTGGTGTACAACAGTCGAGGATTAAATCACATTTTGTCATGTTCGTTTTTTTAAATAACTTATGAAAGCTGAAGATGATTTGCTTGAACATCATTTAAAATGAACCAATTAAGCCCTATTTCTCTTTTTTTTTATGTTTTGTTTTTGACAGCATTTGCTGACAGGAAATGGGGAGAGAGGGGGAAGATATGCAGTAAAAGCCATCGGGATCGGGAGTCAAACCCGCGGCACATGGATTGACTGGATTACCAGCCAAGGTGCCTGGACCACTGAGCCATGGCCCAGGCCAGCCCTATTTCTACACAAAAGAATAGCCGATTCACAAGACGCATGTGCACATTACGTGTTGTGAGCATGTGTAGATCTGCTATTTTCACTATTCAAACAGAACATGTAAATGTTTTTAACATGGGTGGCACCTAAAATAGTGTCACCGATGTTAATGTGGTTAGAGACAAGTGCACAAGGATGCTAAACGCACACCAAAATCCTTTTTAGCGGTGCCGGCCCGCATGGAAGAGAACTTGGAAGAGGGAATCTTGAAACAACGAGAAAGTGGCCGCACACGCCAATAGCCAGAGTGCCAATATTTTATTTAGGACAGCATGCAGGTAAAACAGAATTTAAGCCTAAGATTAACCACCAAAACGTTGGATTCTGTCTTAACCTGCTGTCCTAAATAAAATATTGGCGTGTGTGGTCCACTTTCTTGTTGTTTCAAGATTCCATCTTCAATGTGGTTAGAGATGCATTTCACTAGTCAACCCGTCTGGCCGGTCGGTGTGTCGGCTGTAGGACGACACAGACGTTGAGAGGGAAAAGATGGAGAGGCGGAGTTGACCTCATCCATTTTCTCTGTTAGTTGAGGGAAGAGGAAGTTACATTACAATTACATGTTCCCTCTTGGTCACTTCCTTTTAACACACCATTGGCCTACTTACACCCCCCCCCCCCCCCAAGCACACACACACACACACACACACACACACACACACACACACACACACGCCTCTCTTTACTATATCCCTATTTTTCCGAACCAACAGGTTTGGCCACACAGTCCACTGTTGTATTCTCCACACTATACCACCATGACATGCCACAATGTTGCAAAACCAGTTGAGGCGTACATGATCCGTGACAGAGTCACAACACACACACACACGCACGCACGTGCGCACGTGCTCACGTGCACACACTGACACAACGCATACTGGTAGATTTCACCGCATTATGTCACATGGGGCGTACTTGACGTATACTGCCTAGTGCACATGGACACACACATGCGCGCACACACACACACGCACGCACGCACACACACACACACACACACACACACACACACACACACACACACACACACACACACACACACACACACACACACACACACACACACACACACACACACACACACACACACACACACACACACACACGAACCCACAATGCATCTCAAGGTGAATTGAAGGTTGGGGTCAAACGGGCTTAAGGTCACCATTTAGCCGGTCAGAGACAGAGGCTGATTGTGAGGGTGCTGACAGCCTCTCACAGGACACAGTACTGTAGTGCGCACGCACGCACACACACACACACACACACACACACACACACACACACACACACACAGTACTGTAGTCAGTACTGTACTGTAATGTACAGTACTGTAGTGCTGTAAGGACTGGCTAGTGTATCAGGTTCTCCAATATGACATATAATGACATGCACATTCAGTATATAGATAGATATTGAGATATTCTTAAATTAAATTAAATTTTGTTGCATTCGGTTATTTTTTATCAAATTATTAAAACAAAACAAAAAAACAATTAAATGGTGTTAATTTCCTGAACTTCTTTGAGGCTCTTTTCTTTCTCTTTTTTCTTTTTTAAAATCTTGATTTGCCCAAAATATGGACACCATGTTAAAACAGAAACAAGGCTGTGTTAACATCATAATGGGCCATACAATAATATAATATATAATAATAATATATAATAATAATAATAATAATAATAATAATAATAATAGGCAAAGACCTATTTCAGAAAAACTAGACTAAAATGTTAGGGAGGGACTAATGGACAAGCTATCCAGTTTTATGCTAGGTTGCATGTGGAAAATATCAGATCTACAACTTGTAAGCTTGTAGATCTGCTATTTTCAGCATGCAAACAAAGTGTCAAATATACCATTACAACGACATCAAGGCCCGTCAAAATACATTTTAGCCGACTAAATCAACTGTAGATTTAGTCTACTAAAATCGTATGACATTTAGTCGACTAAAACATTCCAGGTGACTAAAATGTGACTAAAACTAAATGAAAATTATTCAAAAGACTATGACTAAAACTAAAATCAAAATTTACTGACAAAAACAACACTGTCGCCGAAGGCAATTTTTGAGTGGCGCAAACATAGGGTGCAGCCACTCCAATGCCCAGCTATGTCCGTCCATCCCTAGCTACGTCTGTCCCTATGTCTGTCTGTCTGTCTGTATGTTTAGGGTACCAACAGGTGACAAAGTGGCGCTATTAAGCTTCACACTGTGCACAGCTGCATTCTGGAAAGCCATTACGTGATTTCGGGTGTGACAGTACAGTACAGTGACAGTACAGTAGAGGACGTACCCCCTTGGGACCCCCACACGGTAACCGTAATTTCTCGACCGTTTCGGACGCGGGGCGGCTCGCCAGAACCGGGCCGCCCCCCTGGCCGCGTTCCTGTGGGTCTGAAACTTCCAGGGACTCCCCCAGGGACCCCCACACGTAGTTGCACCACTCAATTCACACGGGTGTGATTCTTTTTTTCACCGGCAGATTCGCGTCTGGCCACTGCGAGGCTAGTGTCTATCTATGCACACGCACACACGCATGCACGCATGCACGCAGGCACGCACGCGCGCCACACACACACACACACACACACACACACTTTTCTAATCAATTCAATTCAAGGGCTTTATTGGCATGAGAAAACGCACGTTTACATTGTCAAAGCAAAAAGTGGAACAACATACAATCAAAACAAAATGTGTGTAGGGCTACAATTGAAAGTCAGAATCTCCAATAAATCAATTTCTATGTACCAAGATCTTATCTAATCTCCCTCACCTTTTCCCACTGTAGGCCTACTGCTGTCGAATTGCTTTGCTTCTCCTCCCTTTCTCTTGCCCCCCCCCCCCCCCCCTTGCCACATTACTCTCTCTCCCTAGCAGTTGGGCTCAGTGTGGCTGTGCTTGCTAGTGGTCTGCACTGGTTTCAGCTGCCAAACAGGTAGACACCACTGACACCCTATCTCAGGTCAAGTCCAGACAAGCAGCTTCTTCCAGAGGGAAAACACGCCCGGAATGTGGGATCCATCCACCGTTCACCTCTCTCTCACACACACACACACAGGTAAAGGAATTCTGTGTTTCCACACACACTCCCGGGCCCTGAATTAGCAGTCTTGCCCATGCCTGCCTGTGTGGGGGCTGTGTGTGTTTCAGCTGTCACCGCTCCACATGGCAGACATTCCAACAGGTACAAGTCATGTGCACAGTAGAGTAAAAACCCTCCATGTTCACTGAACTCTGAGACAAATGTAATGAAGTGAATGAATTGCATTTTTATAGCGCTTTTCCAAGTGCTCAAAGCGCTTTACAATGGTTCATTCATTCATACATTGGGAGGTGAAGCGGCGAACAGTCGACGCCAGCGTCCTCACTTCCCACATTCACACACCGACGGTGGCGAGCTCACACCAACCGACTCATTGGAGGCAAAGTCAGTGTCTTCTTGCCCAAGGACATTGCCACATGTGGACAGGAGGAGGAGCCGGGATTCGAACCGCCGACCCAGGGTTCATTGGACGACCTGCTCTACCTCCTGAGCCACAGCCGCCCTGTACACAAATATAACCAAATTACAGGTTACAGGTGGTGACATTTGTAGTTGTACAGTATGCTTGACTTACAAATTGATGAATTAACATGTGGCATTTTACCGCATAGAGCTTCACTACATCGCTGCATAAAAGAGACTTTTCTAAAAGAAGGATTGAACAATGCTGCATTCTCACCATTATTTCACCAACTAACTTCACCTTTCTATTAATATTCTCTCTCTTTCACCCTCCCTACCCCATCTGTCTCTCTTTCTTCTTCATGGTGTAGTGGCAGTCTGTATAGAAAAGGACCCCACCTGTATTTATCTAGGAGCTCCATTTACACACATGCAGCTCAGAAGGCCCAGGTGCACTAAAACAAATTAGGCAAGGGAGGATAGCAATCATTAGCGACATACACACATACACTTCAAATTCAAATGTGTGTGTGTGTGTGTGTGTGTGAGAGAGAGAGAGAGAGAGAGAGAGAGAGAGAGAGAGAGAGAGAGAGAGAGAGAGAGAGAGAGAGAGAGAGAGAGAGAGAGAGAGAGAGAGAGAGAGAGAGAATGCTATATTATAGAGTAGAGACTGTTGGTGGTTCAACTGAATTTTGAAGCATATTGTTATATTTCCATACAAGAGTGCCCCAAGGCATTCATAAGCAAAAGCACGCATCTTGTCATGCAAACGTAGTCACAGAACATCACACGGTCAAATTACATCCCAATGCATTCTCAACGTCTCTAATTGTTATGATGAATTGAGCATGGTGGGCCTTATTGTAAACAAGTGCACTTCATGGTGTCGTCCACAGTTAACAGTTTCGTATTGAGTTGTGATTGAAATGTACTGTAATTCTCCAATCTGTTAATAAATCAATCAATCTATTATATATTTGTATGTTTTGTTTATTTATGTTTTACGTTCTGCGTTATGAAGAAAACAGCATTGTAACTTTAACTTGCAACTTACGCGTTTCATTGTAGGCCTATCCTAAATCAATCCACATCATTGATGATTTAAATGGTGCACATGTATCTGTAGATCGTATTGAGTTGCTGATTGATTGCATTGGCTCTTGTTCAACCCATGTACCCGTCTAAATACTTCCTTAATGTCAACGAAGTCCACACCCACAACACCAGATTTTCGCTCCTATGCCACCAAAATGTGGAACGCCCTTCCAACGGTCATTAAGACATGCAAATCCTTTGACTCCTTCAAAACCACTCTCAAAGGGCTGATATAGAAGTGTATATTTGTACGTCTCTAAATGTTATGATGAATTGACCAAGGTGGACCCTCTTGTAAACAAGTGTAGTGCTTTATTGGGTCGTCCACTCACAGTTAACAGATTTTTGCATCGAGTTGTGCTTGAAATGTACTGTAATTCTGAGAACTGTTAAATACTTCAATCAATCAATCAAAACTTCAAAATCTGTCTTGGATCTGCCAAAAAACCCCAGAGAAAACAGAAATAAAACTAAACTGCCTCTCACACTGCACCCCCCTGCCACACACACACACACACACACACACACACACACACACACACACACACACACACACACACACACAGTTTACTTAAGTGGGGTATTCCCAAACACTGGCAGACCTCCCAGTACAATGGCTTCAATGGAGACAATGGCATTGTGTCACTAATAACAGGACTCCTCCCTGACCTCTGTCTACAAAACCTGAAACAGAGACGTGCACACACACACACACACACACACACACACACACACACACACACACACACACACACACACACACACACACACACAGAGAGAGAGAGACACAGAGACACAGACAAGGGCAGTCTGTTAAAAACAATACAGTCTATTACAGCAGAGGTCATTAATGTGAATAAACCATCCCCCGTTGAAGCCTAACCCCAGTGTGTGAGTGTGTGTGTGTGTGTGTGTGTGTGTGTGTGTCTGAGTGCCCGAGGCCTGATGCCTATCAGCACATGCTTGGTCAGAGTCCTTACATCTGTGAAGCTGTGCGGTCAAGCATCACATTCTCCTGACCGCATCGTTCACCGTTACAGACTTACAGTTACCTCTAATTCTCCCTGGATCTGGATAAAATAATTATATTTACTAGTTTAGTCCAAAATGTTTGGCAATATATTATTGCACATGCTCTCATATTGTTGTACTCCAATGAAGTGTCTTTATTGTGTATCTTGGCTTGCGCAGAGGTTTGCCTACAGGGCGGGTCTTACCTGACCGTGCAGCCAATCACAGAGGTCTTACCTGACCGTGCAGCCTATCACCGAGCCGCGTCCACGCCAAACAAGCCAATCAGCGTCCCGAACGACTCGCCCTCAAACTAAATTCTTTACAGTGAAAGAATTTCAACTCAAAGTAAAGAGAAGTTGACCCGTTGCCATTTAACAAAGCCAAGGCAAATATATGCCTTATGACGACACTAGGCCTGTGTGTGTGTTGTTTACCCTTCTAATAATTTACTCATGGAACCTAAACGAGGTAATTAATTCAATGGGTGAGAGAGAGAAGGAGGGAGAGAGAGGTGGTGTGTGTGTGTGTGTGTGTGTGTGTGTGTACCTGCTGGATGGAGGGAGAGAGAGAGGGGGGAGGGAGAGAGAGAGAGAGAGAGAGAGAGAGAGAGAGGGGGTGGGGGGGGGGGAGAGAAAAAAGCGGGGCAGGAAAAGTCGCCTTACCTGTAGACCAACTTTGGCAACTCACTCACTGTTACCTGCTCCGACTTGAAAGTCCAGTTTCACCAGGAAGAATCGTAGAGGAAGCAAAATATGTCACAGGAGACAGACAAGTAAGTGATCAAGCCAGCGGAAAGGATCTTTGATGGTTTACACTTGCGTGGAATACTTTTCGAGTGGAGTCTTTTTTTTCCTCCCCTCCTCCGGTATAAAAATAACTGTAAAGGTTGCCTTTATCTCGTATAATTAAATGGTCACAAGCTAAGATAAAACAGCACTGTTAAAAGATTCATTCACGCTTGTTTTGGGGGGATTTTGACACATTCAATGATTGTATTAGGACTGGTTTAATAGTTGGCTTTGCTGTGGATTCCGTCTGAGCAGAATTCGCCATTTTTGACTGATGGAAATCATGGAATTGGCTAGTTTATGTCGCCTGCAGATGTCTTGACTCTTTATTGATTGATATCATTCATTTTTTTATTCCCACTTTAAACGAATTAACGGCATGCCATTTCATTTTTCCCCGTAGACATGATCTACCTACTTGTACATGTTTGGATAGCTTATTAGCCTATTCTGTTTAAACTATTTGAACGACTAAATATCGTTTATTGAAAGCAGTTATATTATAAATTATACACGTGGGACTATCCTGGGAAGGGAAGGCCTAACGTATACCCATTGGCATGTTACCGGTAATTTTCAGTGTCTTGATTATTTCTCAGAAAAAGCACATTAATTGTTATAGCCTTCCCTTGGTTTAATTGTTACATCATCTTCAGGCTACTAACTGGATTGGGGACAAGATTTCACGAAATGTATAATCTGAGAACAGAAAATTACTTTTTGATGACGGAACTGTTATTACTCTCAATTGTCAGACTTGCCTAAACCTAATTACCCCAAATAACCTCATGGTCTCCCATAGTGACAATAATGAAAATATTATTGACATTTAATAATAATAATAATAATAATAATAATAATAATGGTGAAATGACAGTTGTGCTATTGAACCCTATATTGTGACACATGTATGACGTTACCTCATTGCCCAGAGGAGAACAGGTGCACAACTGCACATCCACTCCCTATTATGGCAAACAATGGCAACATTTAGTGAAAACCCTACAAGGACTAATTTTTTGTGCTTTTGTTCAAACAATCTGTGTGACTTAAACTGGCATATTAGTGTCCTGTATGTCTGTCATCTCCATACTCCACTTTCCAGATGTGTAATTGCTGTAGTTAATTAATTGAAGACAGACTTTTGGGAGTGGACAAAATAATGCTACAGCGATGGTGGGGCTGAGAGGGGAGGGGGGTGGATGTGTGCAACTAGTTCAAATGGGATGCCATGCCCCCATATTGAACAGTTCACTTGTGATATTCTATTGTGTAGTGATATAGGGCTGTGACAATTATGACATTTTAGTTGACATTGTCATACAAATAATTCAGATTAATGATTTAATTGAGTTTCCAAAGCACTTTACAATGTATTTCACATTGACGCACGTACGACTGATGGCAGACATGCGTCATTCCTGTGAAACTATATGGCATACTATCAACATGATATCACATATTAGAATCAGCGCTACGTCCGGCCGGGGGAAACTCTCCCCTGTCAGGTGAAAAGAAGCAGCTTGGCCTCCTCATGCATAGAAGGAAGCATGAGGTCAGTCCGATGCTGCCCCCCCCCCCCCCCAGGTTGCCAGAGGAAGTGTAGCGCCCAGGATTACATTAGATAATTGACACTGGGTGAAAAAATGGGTTACAAAATAGTAGGCTATAATTACATAATAATGACAGGAGATATAAAGGCAAATAATAAAACAGAGCCTCTAAAAGCAGGAACACTTTACATGCCATTACAATAGTGAAAAATGATATAAGCCTCTCTATATCACGATATCGATAAATGTTGGTCAAGCTCTTTCTACAGTATGTTCTCTCTACTATAATAGAGAATGGAAGATAAAGATAACGATTTTTGTGTTATCGTTGTGCCTCTTTAGTTTTTCCCAAGCTGTTAATAAAGTATTCAATCAATCAATGTTCCAATTTGTTTCAACGACAGAAACACAATTTAATCGTTAATCGCAGTTATTTGAGCGACAATTAATTGTCAAGTATAAAATGTCACAATCGTGACAGGCTCAGCCCTATAGTTCATAAAACTGCAGTACATCTGTTTAACGTTGATTTACAGTAGGCAACAGGTGAAGGGAAGCTGAGTGGGGCATATGAATGTTTCACACAGTAACAGTTGATTTGAAAGACCAAACTGAATTTGTTTGTAATTTGAACATGTCAAGGAAATTCACTTCTAACCATGATTAGGATGAATAGAAGGGTGTGTGTGTGTGTGTGTGTGTGTGTGTGTGTGTGTGTGTGTGTGTGTGTGTGTGTGTGTGTGTGTGTGTGTGTGTGTGTGTGTGTGTGTCTGTTGTTAAAAGGTTCCAACATCTTGGGATGCCCAAAAAGGCTGGAAAAGTATTGTGGTGTCTCCGCTATAATTGGCAGCCGTCATATATGGCGGAGATGCTGTTACTTATACCCATAGAGTACTGAGTGACATGCCTGTTGTACCATGAAAACACATGCCACGATTTTGTAAGTGTTACTCTTAATACACCTATAACATTTGTGTCCTTGCATTGCATCTCCTTTGTGTGGACATAAATGGTTAAAATGTGTGTGTGCGTGCGTGTGTGCGTGCGTGTGTGTGTGTGTGTGTGACAAGCAACTTTGACTTTCTGCTCTGTCTAGGCTCACTTAAGTCCAGATCATAGGCCAGTTTAACAAACGCTGTTGTCACAACAACACTTAGTTTGAACACACAGACCCAAAGAAAAGGTCTGACTGTGTCAACTCCTAGCAAAGAAACACACACTCGCACGCACGCGCACACACGCACATACACACACACATGATCCCCTTCTATTCATCCTAATCATGGTTAGAAGTGAATTTCCTTGAACATGTTCAAATTACGTTACACACACACACACACACACACACACACACACACACACACACACACACACACACACACACACACACACACACACTACACATGTTTAGTACAGTTTGCCTTCGCCATGGAAGATGAATCTCTGTAGTTGGGTTTGTGTTATATATCATGTTAGTTTGGCATTTCAATTCGTCTTATATTTACTAATTCCACTTTTCATCTGAATATATAGTGTAAGTAGTCAGCAAAAGCATTTCTAGCGGCGGGGGCTGAAGTGCACACCTGTTTGTGTGTTTGTGTTTGCGTGCGTCTCGTGCGTACAATAGATGCATATATGCGTGTATGTGTATATGTATATGTATATGTATATGTATATCTCTGCTGTCGGGAAGAAACCACCTAACTCTAAAATGTTCATTTTTCAGGAAATGAAAAATATACAAAACCTTATATTTTGAAAACAGAGCAATACTGCCTCATCAAAGTTGGTGTTGTTTGTCAATTACTTGCATGAGAGGGGGAGAGGTGGTGGAGCTAGCTGCTTTATAGCAGACAGTTTGAGAGGGGGAGAGGTGGTGGAGTTAGTTGCTTTAGCAGACAGTTTGAGAGGGGGAGAGGTGGTGGAGTTAGTTGCTTTAGCAGACAGTTTGAGGGTCCAATTTTCTTACTACTTTACATTGGTTCAATATTTTTGAAACAGCACACAGACATGAAGGGTGTTCAATAGCACTGATTCATGCCCAAAACAATGATCAAAAACTGGAAATGGAGTTAGGAGGTTTCCTACCGACAGCAACTAATTATGCTCATGTGTGTATTGTTGTGCGTGTATGTTTCAGTAAACGCCTGGTGGTGGTGGTTCCAAATGAAAACCGTATTGTTGTGCCTGTGTGTGTTTCAGTAAACGCCTGGTGGTGGTGGTTCCAAATGAAAACCGTATTGTTGTGCGTGTGTGTGTTTCAGTAAACGCCTGGTGGTGGTGGTTCCAAATGAGAACTCATACCCCGCGGTGCGGCGAGCCGCGTACACCAGTGAGGATGAGGCATGGCGGTCGTACCTGGAGAACCCACTGACCGCTGCCACCAAGGCCATGATGAGCATCAACGGTGACGAGGACAGCGCCAACGCCCTGGGCCTGCTCTACGAGTACTATAAGGTCAGGAGCAGTGTTTTCGTCGACTAAAACCAAGACGGAAAATGTTCGTCGACTACCTTTTTTCACTGACGAAAACGAAATAGAAACTAAATGAAAACTAAGCCACGATGACTAAAACTAAGGCTAAATATAGTAATATACTGACAATTTCGTCAACAAATAAAAACTAGACTAAAATGTTAGGAAGGGACTAGTGGACAAGAGATCCAGTATAATTCATTTTACACTTGGTTGCATGCTGAAAATAGACGATCTACAAGCTCTTTTCAGCAAGTGTAAAATCAGTCATTACAATGACATCAAGGCCCACCAAAATACACTTTAGTTGACTAAATCAACTGTAGATTTAGTTGACTAAAATCTTATGATATTTAGTCGACTAAAACTAGACTAACTCCAAGACATTCCAGGTGACTAAAATGTGACTAAAACTAAATAAAGTTTCATTCCAAAGACTATGACTAAAATAAAATAGAATTTGCTGGCAAAATCATCACTGCTCAATTCCAGTGGTGGAAAAAAGTACTCGCATGTTTTACTTTTTACGTAAGTAAAAGTATCAATACTGCAATGTAGAAGTACTCTGATACAAGCCCGGATTTCAAAACTTGTACTTAAAGAAAAGTACAAAAGTATTGGTGTCAAAATGTACTTAAAGTAGAAGTACTCAATATGCGGAACGTTCCTTTCACAAGTTTTCGAATGTATAAAGATCTTTTGAAAATAGCAGATCTACAAGCTCACAATGTGTCGCACCGCGACGCATTGTCGATCGGATATTTTCGCCCGTACAGGCATATGCAAAGGCTAAACTTATGTAACTTAGATAGCACTTTATGTGGACTTAGATAGCATTTTATGCAGACTTATAGCATTCTATGTAGACAGCACTAGAATAGCATTTCATGTAGACATAGCACTTTAAAGTATATATGCATAGTTCCATTATATAGACATTAACTTTGTCGATCGATTTGTTTTGCCTGCGTGAAATACTGACAGAGAAATTCCCGTAGTTTGGTCCCATGAAAAGGTCTGATCCCCATATATGCCACAATTATTACATAATCTCCCAATCACATATTTGCGATGATCACAATTATACCATAATTTATAAATGTATATGTTAGGAAATGTTTCTTATACATTTTAAAACATAAAAAAAATAACAACCCATATCTCTATCCATATGTTATATCAATATTGCTATATGAGACTTGTCTGGTGTTTTGGATATCAAAATGATATGTGTGTAGTTTCTTCCTGGTTTTACAAGCTGCATTATACTTAACTGTTTGCTTTTAGCCTGTTAGTTATTTTATGGGCATAACTGATGAGTAATGGTGGAAAATATTATTGTGTAAATATTTAGTCATCATCCCCACAATTTGTATATTGAGGTAACCAATAATACTTTGGTCTACTACAATACAATATTAACAACCAATCAGGAACAAGTATTTTCCCTGAATCAGTTCATCTCAATATTTACTGCATGTGCATTTCTTCCACCATAGTAAATGCTGCATTCATGGTTTGGAAAGGGCAGTTGTTTTACAGATGGGTAAAAGGGCAGGGGCTTGATGTCTATGTGTGCCCGACTACCCTGTCTATTGTTAATAGATGCAGTATCTTGTGCCCTTTTCACTTTCGGTTGATGTCATTTCAATGTTTCTAACAACATTTCTTGCATTACTTCATTTCAGGTTCCTAAAGAAAAGAGATTGTTGCCGGTGGTTGCCAAAGTGGTTGAAATTACAGAGGAGACGGAAAAAAGGTTGGTACTGAATGTTCAAAGGCTGACATCAACGCGATATCAACAGCAACAGATGGGATTCACGGATACATTTGATGTGCTTGTGTGTATATATGGCCATCAGTAGGTCTACAGCATATGAGAATGCATTATCATCTGTTTAGCATCGTCAGATTAATCTCAGATTAAGAGCAGGAATTAGGATCTATGATGCTCTATGACGTGGGACAATGTACACGTGCAAGACCATGTGTTTCATTTAAGACAGACAGACAGACAGACAGACAGACAGACAGACAGACAGACAGACAGACAGACAGACACACAGACACACACACAGACAGACAGACACACAGACAGACAGACAGACACACAGACAGACACACAGACAGACAGACAGACAGACAGACAGACAGACAGACAGACAGACAGACAGACAGACAGACAGACAGACAGACAGACACACAGACAGACAGACACACAGACAGACAGACAGACACACAGACACACAGACAGACAGACAGACGCATTAAACACTAGATTTTAAGATAATATTGAGGTACAATAATCAGATGTTCCAGTATACAAGACAGCAAAATGACAAGTGTTGGTGTGGCGTACGGTATGCGTATGCCGTCAGTGAATATTGTTTCAATTCAAGCACTGTTTTTGAGCATGTGAAGATAACATCAGCTGTATTGGATTCTTTGGAATTATTTGCACAGTATCGGCCACCTGAGCCATACAGAGTTACAAAAAATGAGGCTGGTAATAATCCTATACGGTATAACTATGTTCGGATGAAAACCTGATATCTCAAAAGTGGCGGCCTCTCAGGATTAAAAAAAAGAAAATAATCATATTCTCTTACATGGTGTTAAAGCCTTTGTGAATTCATATAATGGTTTAATAAACGGCTTCCACTAGTTTGTTCACCTTGCTTAATAATACATAAACGTTTAACCAGGCATCCCTATTTTTGTGGGCATGTCAAAAGAATACGACTATTTGTAGTACGAGGAATTATAAATTGGTCTTAAGTGGTGAATTCAAGAGCAACATTAAACATTCCAAACACCAGAAAGCCCTTGCTTCCTTGTCACACACTGTATGTCATATTTACTGTAGTCTTAGAACCTCTGGTCTTTCCACCACAGATCTCCGTTGGTAACGAACCACAGCAGCCAGAGTGACGTGGTGGAGACGACGGTGGACAACCGTGTCCAGGTCCTCAAGTCTCTCCCCGTCAACCTGTCGCTCAACACGGAGAACGCAGAGGCCAACAAGCGCAGCGAGACGTTCCACTCGGCGGGGGACGGAGGAGGAGGGCCGCCGCCCCCCGTGGCCGTGGTCAAAGCCGAGGTGTACGCGCCCGTGTTCATGGGTGGTGGGCTTCACTACAGGGTGGACACGGAGGAGCAGCAGCCGCCGGCGCGGGTGGTCTACGAGCCCGTAGGTCCGTACGAGGTGACCACCGTCAGTCACACGGGCGGCTACGTGGGGGAGGAGGACCAGCCCAGTCCACCTGACAGCCCCTACGAAGAGGAGAGCGATGGGGTGAGAGAGAAGGCCAGAGGTCACCGTGGTGGTGTTGGTGTGACCCTGAAGTGATCTTTAGTCTAACACTTCTAACCTCAGTGTCCCACCTTGAGAATAGCTGATCTATAAACTCCCCCCCCTCTCCCCATGCGTTGCGGATGCGACTCAATGGGACCGTGTAGATCGCCTAATTCTGAAGCCGATTACGGGCTTTTCTACATAATGTTCCTGTGTTGTTCAGGGTTCTTTCAGCACATGTTGCTGAGAGAACCCTGATAATATCCTTGTTTGGTGCCTTAACCGGCCACGTAAGTCGATCAACAGAATCTTTAGTCATTTTATTTTGTGATTTTGCTTTGCTTTGTTTTGTGCACATACGTACACTTGTATGTGGGAATGTGTGAAAACACACACACACAGATAGAGCCATTTGTAGATGCTTTTGGTTTGCTAGAAATCTACAAATTGGTCCAGAGAGGTAATCCATTCAGGTCTGTGTATTTCCCTGATAATTTTAATATTGTGATGAAACTGTCATTCCTGAAATACTGGTGCATTTGCATTGTTGTCTCAGTTCCTCTTTGACTAAATTAATTTGTTGTGTGTGTGTGTGTGTGTGTGTGTGTGTGTGTGTGTGTGTGTGTGTGTGTGTGTGTGTGTGTGTGTGTGTGCGTGCGTGTTCACAGCGGAAGTATCACACACCTTCCTCTATGGCCACGGATGGCTTCTTATTCCACCAGGAAGGACTGTAAGTGAAACCTCTGATCAATACGTTGTCCGTCTGAAAATAGACCAATCTACAAGCCAACGATGCTAGCTTGCACATCAGTTGTTTTTCTCCAGACTTAAGAGTTACACCCAAAGCCTATAACTAAAGCCAATTACACATAATGTACTGTTACTTTTCAGAATTTAAGCAAAAGTAGCAGATCTACTAAGCTCGAACGTTTCAAGCAAGTGTTGCTTTACCTTCAGCATATCATTGTGTGTGTGTGTGTGTGTGTGTGTGTGTGTGTGTGTGTGTGTTACAGTGACAGTTTCCAGTATACACTTGATGCCACTCGCTCACTGCGTCAGAAGCAGGGCGAGGGACCAATGACCTACCTGAACAAAGGTCAGTTCTACGCTGTGACACTCAACGAGCTGAGCGCCAACAAACGCCTGCGTCACCCCATCAGCAAAGTTCGGGTGAGTGTGGAGGGAAGGTCAAATATGATTTTCATTAGTAAGTACTTTGTGACTTTGTTTTGAAAGTCCTTTGTTAATATTGTTATTATGTATACGTATATGATCTGTGGCCTAACTGACGCAAGGCCTTGTGGGGTTTGATCTCTAACCCAGCAGGGTTAAGGTTTCTGGTGTCAGGGCTGTTATTTGTACTAAACCTAACCAAACAGTTAAGTTTAAAGCTTGCCAATTGGATGCTGCATTTTATATAGGCTGTCAGGCAGCCTGGCAGAGCTTTTCCAGCTCACAAGACAGTGACACTGCATTGCTACGCGTTATGCCTGGCAGTGGTTCATGCTTGCTTTATACTCTGTTGTATGACAATGTTGCGTGCCAAAAATGATTTACAAGGTATTGTTGGTGTGCCACATTGTCCTATGATGACCAATAAATCAGGGGGAATGCGATAGTCAGACGTACCAATAGTCGTGGCCGGTTAAGCCAGCCGGACAGCGTGCCACGGGTTCGACTCCCGAGCATGAAGGCCGCTGCCGCGCGTCACTCCCCATCTCTCTCCCCCTTTCCTGTCTGTCTACTGTGCCCTATCAATAAAGGCATAAAAAAGCCCCAAAAACAAATCCGACATATGTGGCCGGTTAAAGGCCTATTCATACTCCAGTTTTAGGTGATAAGGTGACCACCAAAACCTACAACATGACGTTACGCTGTGGTGGTAAGAGACGGGTTAGGTTAGGGTTTGGGGTATAGGATGTCGGGACTATTGCGTGTCAGACTGTCGGGACGTCGGACCAAAGATATGCACCCCTATAAATCAGGCTTTAGTTTACACCTGTACTCACAGCGAAACAATAGGATCCAGCATAAAAGCTCTCACAGTCCCGCTTTAGCGGACTTTGGTTTATTGGCCCACGGTCACATTTAAAGTGTCTTGATTTGCTCTTTCCTTGACCAGAGTGTGATCATGGTGGTGTTCAGTGAAGACAAGAACCGAGATGAGCAGCTGAAGTACTGGAAGTACTGGCACTCGCGACAGCACACAGCCAAGCAGAGGGTTCTAGACATCGGTAAGATACGGTACCACTGCACCTTTTCTGGTTGAGAATACTGTACATGCTGTACATGTCTGCCGATAGTTGGTTCATTTATTCGCTGCGTCCTAAAATGAATTATTGGCACTTTGGTTAGACATACTTTTTTAAATTTAATTTAGATGATTCTGCCGTGTGCGAAGCATCCTCTTGCACGGTGAAGACATACATACCTACCTACCTCACATGATGTGCTGCTCTTTCCTTTTATTAATAAGAATACGGTCAATAATAATAATAATGGCTTCCAATTGGATCTAAGAATTGGAGGTTTATATTTTGAAATGTTATAATATAATTAAAAGAAAATCCCATTTTAAAACATTTGTGAAAAATGATGTGTGGAGGTATTTCCTTGGCTTACTGACAATGTACACAAGACAATCGGCGCTGAACAGTCCAGTCCAAATTAGCCCTGGACAGACAGGAAGACAGACCCGTTTGTATACATCGTCTTACTAGAGTACTCTACACTACAGCAGCTGGGCTGGCATTATATCAATATTTATTCTATCATTGTAATCGTGTACTGTACTGTACTGTACTGTACTGTACTGTACTGTACTCTCAGGCCCAGACCATGCATTGAGTAATCACTGAAGCAAGCACGAGAGTCTAAAGACAACATAAATAAATCAGTTTGCCAATTAAATTAAACAGTGAATGAGCTGAGCTTATAAACATGGCATGACTAAACTATGCATTCACCCAAAGTATTCTTAATCTACAGCCAGCAAACAGCCCCGCCCCCATCATCCTCAGGGCAGACAGGAGATTGGTTCCTTTACGCATGCACACGCACGCGCGCACACACACACACACACACACACACACACACACACACACACACACACACACACACCTGATTCAACCTAATAACACAGACACACACACAACATAAATCTCTTAATCTCATTGACACTGCCTTTGAGATTGTGTAAAAAAAAATATCTCCAAATCTTTAAATTGATGTTTTGATGTGTTACACTTTAGTGCTACTGGTGCAAGAAAACCTGCAGCTTTGCATATTTCTTTTCATGCCTTTTAAACGTCAAACCACGTCTTCGTTTGACCTTGAAAGATACAAGAGTTTAACTTTTAGTAAAGAAAAGTGTGTGTGTGTTTTGAATTTAACCAATAGCACGTAACAACAGTGAATTCTGCAGCGTCTCCCTCAAACTGTAGGTTTTCTATATTCGGTAAATATTCGGCATCACGTTTTTGTTTTTCAAAGCTTGGGGGGGGGGGTGCTTTGTTTTCCCAAAGCTTTCCGTCGGCGAAATTTAATTTTAACGTAGCTGTTCTGTACAAAGCTTGCCAATTGGATGCTGTTCTGTACAAACTCTTACACACACCGCGGTGTGTGTAAGGAGTTTGTTCTTCTGCCTCGCCTCGCGGTGTGTGTGTGTAAGGAGTTTGTACATGACAAGCTGGGGCCTGCTCACCAGGCAGCGTCTCCTGGTATGTGGGAGACCTGGGAGAGGGAGACACACACACACACACACGTATACACACACATGGCTTGTCGGGACAGAGAAAGGAATGCTCGCCACACGGTTCCTTGGTTGGTCATGGTCTGTTTGATGTCATTCTGACCCATACAGTATGTTTTTATATCGTCTCTGTCAGGTGGAAACCTTGTATGTCCTGGACCTACACAGTGTGTTCCAATGGATCCATTTGTACCGTAGATATTATTCATTACCGCTTCATTAGGTTAAATATTTATAAAACCAACAATAAAGACTAAACTCTTTTTCACTGTCAAACGGTGTTGATTTCGTCGACTAAAACTAAGACAAAAAATGTTAGGAAGGGACTAGTGGACAAGAGATCCAGTAGAAGTCATTTTACAATTAGTTGCATGCTGAAAATAGCCGATCTACAAGCTCACAACGCGTCAGTCTTTCAGGAAGGAGAGAATACACAATACAGTTCCAGGGATATATCAGCTGCCGTATCTGGGGTTATCTTGGGTTATCTTGGTCAGTTCGGCTTCCAAGATTTGTATGCGCGCGCATGTGTGTATGTACAGTGTATGTCCACAATAAAATTGTGGACAAAATTGGTTTCCTCAATTATATTTGACGTTTCATAAGGCTAGCTAGGGTCTGTCTGTCTGTCTGTCTGTCCGTCCACATTCCCTCTCTCCCCCATGCCAGAGTAGCGTACCTGGATGCAGGACTGTAACCCGACACGGCTCAGAAAGGGATTTGAATAGCAGTAGAGGGGGGGGGGGGGGGTGATGGCCTGGGGCAGTGTCACAGAATGGGATCATTTGAATGGCCTTATTTAACGGGGAAACAAACTGACATGGCATGTGGCCGCGTCTGACAAAACCAGGAACTATCTGGGTGGGAATGGCGGTTGGATTGATGAGGGTAACATGCTCTTAACCGCTGCCAGCCTAGTCTCGCGTAGCCAGACAACTATTCCAAAATCTCCGAATGCTGTATAGAGTCTGGAACTACACCTCCCGAAATACGAGTAAGGAAGCTGCCATTTCCGTTCACGAAAATATATTTTAAAATATCTTTAGAGCTTATTTATTTATTTCCTTTTCTGATAAGCAACAAGCTATATATGCTTAGATGATTTCTATTTATATTAGGATAAATGTGAGTGACTGTAAAGACGAAACGGAAGTGGGGAGGAGGCTCCACTTCCGCTTTATAGTTTACTCACGACAGCTCTTCCGTTGCTGCAATGTATGATGGAAGCATTTGGAAATTGCGAGAGGCAACAGTCTGGTAACGCGAGACTACTGCCAACCAAGTGTTTTGGAGGCAAAATGTTTTTATCCACATACCCTGGCCTGAAGAAGGCAGTTGTCTGCCGGAACATTGGTTTCTCATTCTCTGTGTCCTAATAAATAATCGGCACTTTGGCTATCAGTGTCCTTTGTCTTTTTAAGACTATAAGCTTTTTAGATTGTTCTGCCGTGGGCCGGCAGTGGCACCACTACTAAGACAGGTGTGCGTATAGCATCCTCCAGCACAGTGTTAACAAGGCCGTAAACAGATTTACCTGACGGCGTGCCGCGGGTTCGACTCCCGATCCCGACGGCCTTTGCCGTGTCGCCCCCCATCTCTCTCCCCATAACATTTCCTGTACTATCATCCTATATCAATAAAGGCAGAAAAAGACAAAAAGAAACATCTTCAAAAATAATCTATCCCGAAAACGCGAATTAAACAATGAAAATGTAAGCTGTTCTACATCAATTAACTTGTGAATTTCCCCCCCTCAACAATTAATTTATTTCCATGTGAGAACATTCTCAAATGACATCCCATTACATTAAAATGCTGTACGTGGTTCCATTCTCTGTGTAGTAGTTCGATAGGTCAACAACATAGCCGGTGTCTGAGCTCACCTATCTGCCATTTAATATGGCTGCGCTCACAGTCAGAGCGACTCCCGCGTTTCCTCCTGTTACCTTTGAAGCTCACGGCCGTGTTTGTCCAAGCAGATAAGGTCTGATCTAATAAAACTGAAGTGTGCCATTTGATCGCTTATCAGGACAATAATAGCTACCCGGCAAAGAGTTCTGCCATTTTACTCTGTGCCTCCTTGTCATTTATCCGTTTCTGGGGGTTTCTTACCTCCTAGAGGCCGGGCCGTCTAGGACAGTGGTTCCCAAAGTGGTGTTCAGGGACCCCCAGGGGTCCTTGAGGGAGTTCCAGGGGGTCCCCAGCTAAATGATAGTTTGGAACCAAATCCGACCCTTATGGGTACAAATGGAACCAAACGGGTCCATTTGATTCCATTTCTACACTCTCAGAGTTAAATTAACATTGATTTTACAATATAAATTGGGGGTCCCAGAGATAGAAATGCCATTTAATGGGGGGTCTGTAGACTAATATGCATGTCAACCTGGGGGTCCTTGAAATGAAACGGGTTGAGAATCACTGCTAGAGCCGTATAAATGTTCTCTTATGGGGGTCACTGGCATATCTCTTCAAATGGGGGGGTCTGTGGGCTAATTAATTGGTCCTTGGCATGAAAAAGTCTGGGAACAACTGGTCTAGGAGAGGGTCTGTTCGAGGCTAGTCTTGCAAACCACTAACTCCAATCAGTGCTACATTTCTTGTGCTTACTGCCACTAGGCCAATAAAGTAAATCCCTGAATACTTTTCAAGTACTTTTCGTGAGCTTGTAAATGAGATATTTTCAAATAGGCAATGTATTTAGGGTCCCTATAAGGAGTAAGGACGATTTAAAAAAAATCTTCTAAATACAAACAGTTTTCTGAAAAACCTTTCTGTCAGTAGTGTTCAACTTCTTTCACGTCAAGGACCCCCAGTATTATCTGTATTTGGCCCCCATCTGAAAATATGTTGTTCCAGGGACTCCCCAGAAGCAAAGATTTGAGTTAAAAACGTTCACTGTGATGTATATTTAAAGATTTGAGCCACATTTTCACGATTTTTCAAAAATAGCAGACCTACTAGTCCTATGAGCTTGTAGATCTGCTATTTTTCATTAGCTAGTTAGTAGACCCTGTCGTGATATTTACGCGCACGTGTGTGTGTGATTTACAGCTGATTACAAGGAGAGCTTCAACACCATCAGCAACATTGAGGAGATTGCCTACAACGCCATCTCCTTCACATGGGATGTCAATGAAGAGGCAAAGGTAATGTCACATTTAAATATGCTAATATTCACACACACACACACACACACACACCATGCCTCTATGTTTGATCACGTCATGGCGTGGCGTGCTGAGCTGGGACTCTCCAGTAGAAAAGGGTAAATCAACATCTGGAAGAGCCCGGATAGCTCAGTCGGTAGAGCATCAGACTTTTAATCTGAGGGTCCAGGGTTCAAGTCCCTGTTCGGGCGACAGTGTTTTCTTTCATGGACAGATGATATGAAGCTGAGCGGGTAGAAAGGCTACTGGTTCTTTCATGGACAGATGAAGCTGAGAGGGTAGAAAGGCTACTGGTTCTTTCATGGACAGATGAAGCTGAGAGGGTAGAAAGGCTACTGGTTCGGCCCCCAGTTCGGCTCACCCAATCTGTGTCGAAGTGTACCTTTGACACTTAACTCGGGATCCTAATAAAATCAATAAACACCATAACTGCACCGTCCATAACCTACAAATGTACCGTATCTATGTTAATGTATATTAATGGCATCCACTGCTCCTAATACCGGTAGTTAGGATGAGTAAATGCAGACGACAAACTCTGTATACAGAGTATTGCAAATCTACAGTAGGTAGCAAATACCCCAACAACTAAAAAGGAAAGACATGCCCTTCCAGCACCCCCTATAGGTCATGCTGCTTCTTACACTGACTGTCCAACAACCATCCTTAGAACTGTCTGTATAATAAACTGTGTCATGAGCAAAACCAAGACACGTGCTTGTTACAGTTTAAGCCATTTAGACCTGAGGACGATTCTACAAATGCCTTCTAAATCCTTGAGAGTTCAGACTCAGAGTCCAGCACCACAGAGCAGGGCACAGTAGACCCACTTCAACTAAATGAACTGAAATGTTTATAAGAATTGGCACGGCGGCCCAACAGTTCCAAGTACAAGCACTATTTAAGGCCATAAAACATAACATTCTTACAGGCAATACTGTACTGTACTGTAGCCTACCTGTTAATGTTGTTGGGCAGCTGTTGTTGATGATGATTTTGATGAGCCAGAATGAGACTTCTAGCCTACATTGAACTACTCACCTAATGCTGTGGAGGTTCCATGTTTAACTTACATACAAAGTGTGTACATTGTTTAAGTCACAGATGCATGCTTTTCATATTCGATAATATATGAACTTTGGCTAAAAGCTTATGTTTAATCCACGTGGGTTCTTGTTTACTACTTCTTCTTCTTCTGTCAGGTTTAATGGCGGTTGGCAACTTAAATGGTGCATTACTGCCACCTACTAAACTGAGTGTGGAACTTTCCACACATAGCTTCAAGTTCTCAGAGTCAGTGCAACTATATACAGTCAGTGCCCCCACCCAATATGTCCCCTTCACACATTATACATGTCCATTTACGATGACTCGGCGCAAATTCTTGTTTACTATTTAGACTGTTAGACTAGCTTGCCTAACAACATGACACCTTGTCATGGAAGCTTGGCTACAACCGAAACAGACTTCCTATTCCTCTTCAAAATAAGAGCCACTTGTCATGTTCGTCCTTCGCAGCAAATATGGCGGATGAGGCCAGCCTACTTACAGGACGTAGACATTCGTGACACCCTGAGATAATGCTTTGACTGGGCCCTGCTGTGCCAAGAGGCAGGGCTTGCAAAGAGCGACCAAGTCCATGTCTGTGACTGCGTGATTGTGATAATCTGACAGCTGGAAGGCCGGCCGGGCCACTGGAGTCCTGGGCCGGGGAACGGCCGTAGGCCTAATGCTCCCCCTGACGGACCGCCCCTGGTTTAACATGCACCTGTTGTTCCAGACTCAAGATTACACACATCATCACTCCTGGATTGACACTCACTAATATTTCTGTTCAATTAGATTCAATTCAATTTGATTCAATTTTTAGTTTTTATTTCAGTTTGGGCAACTTCACAGAATTATAACTCTTACAGAGTTACAGAATTATAATATTCTTACAATTGCTTTTTTTTTTACTCAACCTCAGCTGTTTCACACAATATATACCGGTACTCATACACACAAACAACTTCGTATACATTTACAAATATTCTAACCTCAATTTTGATCTCAGTACTAGTTCAGCATGGCCATGCTTACCAAGTTCTCTTTTGACTTGCCTTGACACTTATTATGGGAGTCCCATATTACACGGTGAATGAGTCACCTGTAGACACACACAGCTTTTATGTGTCTGTTACATGCCGTTTTAGCAGCTAAACGTCCATTAGACAGAGCTGACAGTCAGCCTTTTGAAACCACAGATGTACTTCTTACACTTGTTTGTGCTTCATGTCCGCCGTGAAGCAGCACACACTCCTTTGTGGCCACTCCTTAAAAAAACGGAGCCCTGTCCTGTTGCTGTTTAGTCTCTCTATAGAGGAGAGGCCCCCCCAGGGGCCAACACAAACCAATCCCCAATCCACACCCTCTGTTGTTTGTTTTGCCCTCATTTCTGTGTGTGTGTGTGTGTGTGTGTGTGTGTGTGTGTGTGTGTGTGTGTGTGTGTGTGTGTGTGTGTGTGTGTGTGTGTGTGTGTGTGTGCGCGCGCGCGTGCGTGTTTGTTCCTTATTTGACTCTTTCATTTGTATTAGTGTTCTAGGGAGACAAAGAGGCTGCTAGAGAAAACCCAAAGCACAGTTCTCCAGGCTAATATTGACTCTACCTCCCCTCCTCTCTCTCTCTCTCTCTGTAGTGGGTCATAAAGCCGGCCCATTGAGCTTGAATACACCTGTTGTTCTCCATGGATGTATTTTAGGTGATGGTGATATAGCTGCAGGCGTATCTCTCCCAGGTTGTGCGTTCTCTTTTGTGCGTTCTCTGCTCCTGCAATTATGTCTGAATAGCTAAGCCAATGTTGTTTCATCAGCAGCCATGATGACCTTTAAAGGCCCTGTTTATTTATCATCTACTGTTATAATTTGTAGTAAGGGACAACAGAAGTGCAGCTGGCACTGTATGATAAAATTAAGTTATTGTTTTTTTTTTTTGTCAGGTGATTCTGGGAATGTAAACAGGGAAGTACGGCCCAACTTGTTCAGATATACAATGCATGGGGTTTTCCAGGCAAGTGCACTTAGCTTGGTCTTTAATAATGATACTATAATGATAAAGCTATGGTCTTTGTGTTAAGCACTGTACTGACATGTTCTTCATGAAGGGGTCCGTCTGGTTTTCTGGTTTTCCGGTGGAAACGAAATCCCCTTTTGGCCAAAAAGTACCGTTTATACGTGTGGTGGGGGGCTTAGAGTGCTTCCACTAATGAAAGTAGACTTTCTAATGACACAACCCGCCTTTGTTTTGGTGAGTAGCAAAAACGTTATTTTTATTTACGCTAAAGACGAGAGACTGGTCTGCATTCATGCAAGCGGCGGAAGTGGAGAGTAACAGCTCTAAATGCAACACATTAGAGCTATGGACCAGAGCTACCACGGGTGGTACTTGAGCCCCCCTCTGTTGGTACACAGGGGAGTCGCCCCCCAAAAAAGGAGAAAAAAGATACAAATTAAATTAAATGAATGAAATATTTATATTATTACAGGTAGTTCTTTTGACCAAGCAATTGGTTGAAATAGGCTCTCCAGCGGTGCTGAAATGAGCATGACAGCATACCTAGCCGTTGAGAACGGACTAATCACATTAGAAATATCATCAGTTGTGCTGATTAGTGATTAGAGCAGCAGCATTATTGGCTTAGGAATGGAACAAAAAGGGGAGGTCTACGCTCCTGTAACATCAGTGGTACTTGGAGAGCCAAATATCTTCTGAGGTGGTACTTCAGTATAAAAAGGTTGGGAACCACTGAGATAGACGTCCCAATAATTGACATTACTAACCCTGACCATGAGCGCACGCTGAAGCCAATTAAGGGTGAGTCTTAACCGGCCGCGTATGTTCAGACTAACGTGTGCCGTGCGGGCAGGGGCAGATTTAATGGCTTTGCTTTGAGGCCCTGAGGAAAAGGCTATGTGAGACAATGGTGACTACTATGTCATGTTTAGAGTCGTCTTTGCGGTCGTCAGTAGTGGTGCGTGCAGATGTAGGACATGCAGGCTGCTTCGCAAAAAGTAAGCTGCAGTATTTAGTTGGCTGCATGCCTCCAGTGAGATACAGTATGCCAATATTTTTTAATGTTTCTTGCTTCAAAACCAACAAGAATCCCCCCCCCCCCCCCCCCCCCCCCCCCCCCTTCCCTGAGCTTGTATTCTAATCTTTCATTAAAGAGCATGACAAATGGACAAAATAAAAACACAGTGTAAACAGTGGATACCCTTGGATGTGGTTTTCCCCATGGCTGCTGCAGGAATGTTTTTTTTTTATGTCTGATGTTAATGATCAACTACTGCCAATTGCAATGTCATGGATTGTGTAAAAGAATACATTAATATTCCTCAACAAAGCCACAGGCCAGTGGTTCACAAACTTTTTCATGTCAAGGACCCCCAAATTGACACCAATTAGCCTGCGGACCCCCATGTGAAAAGATATGCCAGGGACCCCCATACGAGACAGTTTTTACGACTAGCCGTGATTCTCAACCCGTTAAATTTCAAGGGCAACCAGTTTGACGTGCATTAGTCTACAGACCCCCTTTTAATGGCATTTCTATCTCTGGGACCCCCAATTTATATTGTAAAATCAATGTTATTTTAACTCTGAGAGTGTACAAATGGAACCAAATGGACCCATTAGGTCCATTTTTACACTACAAATACAGTTACAAATCCCATATTTTATTTTATGACCTTACAAGCCAGCCCTATAGTTATACAAAAAATCTTCTGTTGACCATGTCCTCCTATTAAACTAACAGTCAGGATGGATGTATCAGTGCTGAATGGTTACTGTGATGTTACTGTGTGTGTAAGGTGGTGTACTGTATAGTAAACATCTTCCCTCGTTTCCTCCTCCTCCCTCTCCTCTCCTCTCCTCTCCTCTCCTCTCCTCTCCTCTCCTCTCCTCTCCTCTCCTCTCCCGGTCAGATCTTCATTACGGTGAACTGCCTGAGCACGGACTTCTCGTCTCAGAAGGGAGTGAAGGGTCTTCCTCTGATGATTCAGATCGACACCTACAGCTACAACAACCGCAGCAACAAGCCACTCCACAGGGCCTACTCACAGATCAAGGTCTTCTGTGACAAGGTGAGCCGCAATGCTGGGAAATTAAACCCATTCTGGACCCCTTTGTGTTTTAAGCAATATATTATACTGCACCGAGTGCTACGAGCTTGTAGATCTGCTATTTTTTTTAAATCGTGAATATATTCTTTCAGAGCTGACGTTTTTAACTCAAATATTTGCAATTTTGAGATTGGGGGCCGCGGCCAAATACAGATAATTCTGGGGCTCCTTGACATAGTAGTTTGAGAACGACTGGCATAGAAACACGGGGGTTTTCAGAAAACTGTCGTGATTTATAAGGCATTCGTAGAATCGTTCCTCAGGTCTAAATGGATTAACCAACCACGAGAAATCGTATTATGTTGCGTGATGCTCAAAAATAGTGCAAATTAGCCCATCTACAAGCTCAACGCATTGCATTGCACTGCAAGCTTGTAGATCAGCATTTTACATATTATCCAAAATAGGGACTGCCAGGTTGAAGTAATTGAAAATGCATTAGATATTTTTGAATTATTTGTATTTATTTATTTCTTTCCTTCATTACTTACCAGGGAAGTTCAGTTTCCATGTAACTGTGCCAGAGTTAGCTTATTTACTGAGCTTATTTCCAATGAGCTCAGTGTTGCATGTAAGCAGCTGGTTTACAAAATGTTAGTATAGCTGTAAAAAAGAAGAAAAAAAAGATTGTCAGAAGTGGGTGTGGGTTAACATTTATAAAACATGGTGCATTCCGTCTACTAAACGGGATGGTAATTAAGGTATACTCTACAGCTGAGGTATTGACTCTTCTCCTGGCAGTTTGTCTCCCTCCAGTGGTTTTACCTGCACATTGTACCACACACACACACACACACACACACACACACACACACACACACACACACACACACACACCTGACTTGGACTCAAGGGGGTGGAGCCTCTTCCTTGCATAGTCCCCAGAGAATAGGCATCTAGCTGCTCTTCATTTGGGGTTTTAAATATCTGGATGTATTGTAGACTGTGATTAAACAATGGACACCACCTGGTGGCCAAATAAACTGATCACAAATCTCGTAATGTTGAAACAGTTTTAGAAGCCACTTTTTACCACACACACACACACACACACACACACACACACACACACACACACACACACCTCAGTCAGCAAACTTTTTTTTATCATCAATTAAATTGATTAGATCAACTATTGTGCCAATACATCGTTTTATTTAAAAAGCTCTCTTATGTCACTTTCTGTTAGCAGGTAGAAAAGAGGAATGACTTACTAGTTTGGGGGAGTTCTTCTAAATCCTGACAGTTTTCTGAAACTAAAGTCTTGCCGGCTTTGTCAAGACAGTTTATTTATAAAACAGACTTATTTCACTTTGTGTCCTTTTCAGGGAGCGGAGAGGAAGATCAGAGACGAGGAAAGGAAACAATTCCGCAAGAAGACAAAAGGTTGGAGAAAACTGCATGCGTATAATACAATAAAACTAAACATATTTCTGTTCAAGAAAGACCTCCACAATAGTGTTACAGGAACAGATGAGTGTTCTGGGTAATAATAAGCCACCCAGACTCTTCCACTCCTGAATAAATACTTGGAGCATTACAAATTAAGTGAGTTGCAAGCTCTTGCTTTTCTTCATGATCTGTTAGTTTAACAGTCTGGCTCAGCACCAAGATCGGAGGGTGTGCGCCGTTTTATTTCATTCTGAAAATTATGTGAGTGGACCATAATAGTTTATCCTCCTGCCATCTCTGGTGTTGTTGTGGCTCTTCTGTTATTATTATTATGGATGTTCGCAGACAAAATAAATCAACGTCCACAGGTTCAATGTCATTTTGGTTTGCATTTACCTACAAAGTGCAGTGAATGATACATTACAAACAGGCACATCTTCTCTTCCTCTTCCTCTTCCCTCTGTGCTGTGCTGTCTTTCTCTCTGTCTCAGCGGAGGCACACTGTCGCGCACGTTTTCGGCTGCGCACAGCAGCTGCTCACAGTTTTTAGACAGCTGGTGGATGCAAAAAAGCTCCACCTCCGCGCCCGACTGACGCGACGGACAGCTTCCCGGACGCGCTCTCCTCCGCGTCAGTCGGGCGCGGAGGTGGAGCTTCTTTTCCACCAGCTGTCTAAAAACTGTGCGCAGCCTAAAACGTGCGCGACAGTCTGCCTACACCCTCTGTCTGTCCACCAGGTGCATGCCCCTCCCCAATCACCCTGCAGGCCTACTTATGCTCTCTTTCAATCAATTAGGCCTGGGGAGGCGTGCCCTTGGTGTCCAATTTAAATTAACTAATAACCCATTAAACCAATGCCCCCAAATAATGCTAATAATAACTACAGTAACATAACAGTTGTGATGATAATAATAATGGACAGTGAGGATGGCTTCTACAGGTGTTATTTACCAAATCATAGCATGAACAAAAGAAAATATGTCTCAATATCTTAACGCTAGAAATGATCATATTCCACATTGTTCTGTATGATTTTTACATTCAGTGAAATTGTGGGTCTATTTGGTTACTGTTATACACTGTCAGAGTTCAATTTAGACTGAGGATTTAGTGGTGTTAGTGGTTCCAGTTTTTGTACACTGTGGGTACAAAGTGGGATTTAACTGCTTATTCTCATGTCAATTCTCTTCTTTGCCATTGTCTTATATTATTATATTATTATATATATTATAATATATAATATATTATATTGTCTTCTAGGGAAGGACGGCAGCGTGGCTGTGATAACAGCTCCCAAGAAGCCGGACACAACCTACTTTAAGACCATGGGCGACCTGGAGTCACAGCCGGTTCTGTTCATCCCCGACGTCCATTTTGGCAACCTGCAGAGGGCGGGACAGGTAGCGCCACACAACATGGTAGAGCAGTGGTTTTCAACCCTTTTCATATCAAGGCCCATTATTTTATTCAGCATCTGAGCCACAGTCGGACCACCATTTGATGAGATTTAGCCTCTCCGACCCAAGACTAAAGAATGTTTTGTCATCGTTGGATACAATTTTGCACAAATGGAACCAAATGTGCACTCTCAGAGTTACAGACCCATAAGGTCCCATTTGGTTCCAAACTATCATTTAGCTGGGGACCCCCTGGAACTGCCACAAGGACCCCCTGGGGGTCCCCGGACCCCACTTTGGGAACCACTGATATACGCTAATTGACCCAGCCTGTACTCAGAGGTGAGCTGTGGACAGTTCTGAAACCTGCTAGTGCAATTTACAAATGACATGTACGGATCGCAAGTTCATGGAAAGTAGCTGTACTTTCCATTATCTTGGGATCCGTACATTTTCTCTTCCTGGAACGTTATAGCACTCTGAAATAGAAGCCATTGACGTAACCAAATGTACCCTACCGTACACTCTCTGAGTTACTGTATCTGCATTCTGCAGTCAGTCAGTCAGTCTATTTGTACTAATTGTTTGAGTGACATTTTAAAATGGTTTCTACAAGTGCCCTGCTAGTATAAATTCCAACTTTAATACCCATTTTGAACAGGAACTTATTATACAGGAAAGTATTATGTTATGCTTTAGCTATTGAAAAATAGCAGATCTACAAGCCTCGTAGTGCGGCACTCGTTGTAGGTCTGCTATTTTTTTTTTATCGTGAAAATGTGGCACAAATCTTTGAATATATATTCTTTCAGAGCGAACATTTTTAACTAAAATCTTAGCTTCTGGGGGGGGGGGGGGGGGGGGGGGGTCCCTGGAACAACATATTTTCAGATGTGGGTCGGCGGCCAATTACATATAATCTTGGGGGTCCTTGACATGAAAATGTATAATAACGACTGACATAGAAACATAGGGTTTTTCAGAAAACTGTCCTCAGATCTAAATGGGTCAAAAAAAGTTTATGCCACAATATGTTTTCCTATATGTAGAATATTACTATGAACACACAGTAATGTACAATATAGTCATTCTTACCGTAGCCTACTGTATGTTTCAGGTGTTTGCCTACAACACGGAAGAGATCGAGCGAGAAGGGTGAGTGTACCTTACATTGCAAAATAAGCAGATGAACAAAACAATAAACAAAACGAAAAAAATGCAAATATGACACATATGGAAATATGGAAATGAATGGAAACAGACACAAAGACATCATCCTCATCACGAGAGTGGAATGCAAATAAAAGCATTATGGTCTCTCTCTGTGTGTGTGTGTGTGTGCGTGTGTGTGCGCGTGTGTGTGTGTGTGTGTGTGTGTGTGTGTTCTCAGGAGTGTGCTGGTTAAAAGAATGTTCCGGCCGGCGGATGAAGATCTGTGCCCCTCCCCTCATAAACAAATCAAAGAGGAGACCCATAAGAGAGGTATAGCTTCACAGTTGCAAAACATGCACACACACACACACACACACACACACACACACACACACACACACACACACACACACACACACACACACACACACACACACGCTTAATTATTTCATGTACAACCGAGGAATGCTAAGCAAAGGAATGTGAGCCTGACAAAAGGCCAAATAAATATTTCTGGCCAAATAATCCACTTCTCATGAATAATTGTAGTTGTGGCTCATGTGTTCATGTTCCAGACTCAGTACAAGCTCTCTCTCTCTCTCTCTCTCTCTCTCCAGTGCTGCTGTACGTAAGGAAGGAGACAGACGAGGTGTTCGATGCTCTGATGCTCAAGTCTCCCACCCTCAGAGGCCTGATTGACGCAGTGAGTAGTCACTACTAGTCAGCACAGGTATTTCTGTGTCAGAGGGTGAATTCAGGTGCACCAGTGAACCAGTGTAATACAGTATCCATATACCACAAAGAAATCTACAAAAATCACACCCATGTGAAGTGAGGGGTGCTCTTATCATCATAATACATCATCTCATTCTCGCCAATCACACTTTTGTCTTCCATGTTTGTGTTTACACACTTTTGTCTTCAATGTTTGTGTTTACACAAACCCTCAAAGCTGGACATGGGAGGGGCTAGCGCCCCTCAAAAAATAGCAGATTTACAAGCTCATAGCGTGGCACGAAGTGACGCACTATGAGCTTTTATATCTATATAAGTATAAAATAATGGTTAAAGTGGTTAAAATCCAAAATGGCACAGATGCTTTCCCGGTTTGAATGGGCTAAGGCTTAAGCAATGTTACACACGCTAAAAGTGTTCTCCTAGCCTGTGACAAATAAAGCCCTCTTTCACTTGTTTCTCTCACAGATATCAGAGAAATACGGCGTCCCCACAGAGAGAATAGCCAAAGTGTACAAGAAGAGTAAAAAAGGGTAAGTGGTGTATAGTTTGAGACACCTGAGAGTTACATTACATTACATTATATATCTTATAGTTCTCATCTTATTTTATTCAGGCAAGCGAGAAGGTTGTGTAAATTTGGGCTGCCCACACCACCATCCCTGTTCTGGGATTCTGGGAACATTTGGAGAAAAGATCAAATCTACAAGCTTACAATGTGCCGCAACGCCATGTGTTGTGAGCTTGTGAGCACGGCCGAAATGAAATGGCCCTATCCGTCAAAAAGCATGAGGGGTGGAGAATCCATTGCTGCTATTCCTTCCATTGTTTTTGAGCGGTGCCTCCACTCCATTAAGCAGCTACTGTATGAATGTGTGTCCCTATGTCCCTGTACGTGTTTGTCCGAGCACGGAAAGCTGCAACACGGTAACTGTCATTTCTCGACTGTTTTTCGGATGCGGGAAGGCTCGCCGGAACAGGGCCGGCCCCCTGGGCGTGTTCCTGGGGGTCTGGAATGTTCCGGGGCTGGACCCCCACGCGGTAAATGTAGTTCAACACAGGTGTGATTTTTAAAATGTTATACGTTTTTTATCATTATTATGATATCGGTTTTACTCACCATCTCTGTCGTCGTTGTGTCATCAGGATCCTGGTGAACATGGACGACAACATCATCGAGCACTACTCCAACGAAGACACGTTTATCCTCAACATCGAGAGCTACGCCGACGCCTACAAGGTCACACTCACAGAGATCTGATTGGCTCGTTGGCTGACCCCACTAGACGCCTACAAGGGTCACACAGACAGTGTAAGCACACCTACGATTCCATACGCGGCCAAAAGCCGCTGTCTGCTGGCGTCTCTTCCGGGTGTCTCGTCCGGGCTTCCAGCGGCTTTTGGCTGTGCATGGAAGCTTAGGTGTGCCCCAGAGTGTTACAGAGATCTGACTGCTCGTTGGCTGACCGCACAAAGGAAAGTTTTTGCCATGTCATTTTCTCAACCTACCCTGTTCGTATATGGACACATACTATACCAAAGGGAACTATGACTGGTCGGCTTTGTTCTGTTTCACTTTTGGACTGTGTGCAACAAGTTCCAAGGCTTGTCGGCTACAGTTAAGTATGGAAATGGCGATTTTCCCTGCAAATATTTGGTTGTATTTTAATCATCTTTAGCTTCTACAAATCAAGGTAATACTCGATTGAAATAACCTCCACAAGAGAAGACCAAAGGACTGTGAAATCTCATTGACTCAGATTCAAGAGACACACCAGCTGGCTGATATCAAGGAGACTGTGAACGATTGGCCGATGAGCTGAGTGACATTTATTCTGGTGTTCCTGTGTGGCTCCTCCTACATATCTATATGGATAATATGTATGTTGTGAAAAAAAAACTGTTACAATATTGTCCAGCATCTTATGTCATTATAACTGAATATTGGACTGTAGCAGAGAGAAATTATAAGACATAGGAAGGGGAAATGGCAATTGCAGAGTTGGATCAACAGTCAAACCCTCGTGAACTGATTCTAAATACTCACATACTGTTCTGTGCCTTTTCTTTCATGTGTCAGTTAAGGAGACAAAGAGCATGCAAATTAAACACTGCTCAACTAATTTAGATAATGAATGCTCTGATGATTGGTGTAATAATGAGTGCAATTGGCCATATGCAGACCGCGGCCATCTTACCGTATAAGTTAATGGCAAGGTGCTAACAAGGTGCAACTTCCCATTGGCAGCCCATTCATCCAAACAGAAAAGTCCTATCTGATTGTGTTACACAACGTCAAACTCACCAACATTGCAGCTGTACGAAAAGCTTGACTTCTCTCTTTCTAGTGCTTGTTTACTTTGTGTCCTTGCAGGTGATTCCTTTTCTAGTGTTGCAGTTTGGTAGTGCTCGTTAGATATCACTCAAATGCCCTGCGTATACCACCTGTTTTCTATTTGCACATAATGCAGCAGGACGTTGCTTTACTGAAAACGAGTGCTTCCAAACTCTGATGGCAAGATGGCCGTTGTCTGCAAATGGTCAATGGAAATCAGCTAGCCAGACTAATATCACTGCATAGATATTATTTGTGGAAGATTTATTTCCAAGGGGTGGTAGGTTACAAACCGATTTCAACGTCAGAAAAAAGCAAAAAAGTATCACTTTGAATAGTGGGCTCTAGTTTGGTCACCTGCCACAACTCTGGGATGAGCCAAATGTAATTCACCTTTAGCAAAGCCCCACCCTCTCCCACTTGGACACTATCCAGCCGGGCTCATTCATTCCAATGTAAATATCATGGATTGGGTTTTATATTATAACAGATTGTATTTCCACCTACGGTACCAGGCATTTATATTTGTATTGTATAAAGTACATTATTTTTGTATAGATTTTTGTGTTTGCCAAATAAGTCATAATTAGCTTTATTAAATGCTATGTGATGTACATAAGTCACATTTTGACGTAGTTTGAATATATTAAGTGGTCCTTATTTTCAATAACTTAGCAGCTATTTGCATGCCAGTCTTTGTTCATAATGTCGTATTTGTTAGTGGTCTTATTTATTATTGCTTTTGATGACAATGGATGTTTATTTTTTTGCATCTTATCCAGGAACCTCAAGTACTTGGTATTACAGTGGATTATCTCCACTATGTTCAAAAGTAGGTCACCTTTTTTGAAAGGCCTTGTGATTTTGATATGTCCAGTTTCCAATGTTCTGCTATGTTGGAACATTTATGGTATATATCAACAAATGCCACAAACCCTAGTGTACGATACTTTTAAGGCTTATCAAGAAAAATAGTTATTATTCAAAGATATTATAAACACCTGCTGAAGGGTGATGCAGGGCACTTGTCGGATGGTTCATTAAATGTCCTTAAATTGTGCATGTTTATGTTGAAAAGTGAATAAAGATGTGAATACAGAGACCTCTTCATCTCCCCGTCTAGAATACCAATTTACAAAAATATATATGTGTTTACATATAAATGATAATCAAGTTTTCCATTTTGTTTTTTATTTGATAACAAAAATGGACATTCCTACACTGAACACAAATTGCAACAACAAAAAAAGAAGTAACAATACAAAATGGTAGTTTTGTTCGACAGATAATTGTACAGTATAAATTGATACAATACTGTGTTTTATTTTATTTTATTTGTCTATATTTGGCACTTGACCACAAGATGCTACTGAATGAAATATCGGACTGAAGTACTTTCGTCAGCGAGTTGAAATGGCAGCGGAGACTTGAGAGGTTTTGGGGAATAGAGAGTTGCACTTTTCCTTCCCAGTTGCAGTTCATGCTTTTGCATTCAGGTGTGAAGCATACCCAATGTACTACTAGAGCACTGGTTCTCAAACATCTTCATATATCAGAGACGCCCAAATTGTATTTGGCCACCATGGACTGCCATTTGAATAGCTTTTGTAACAGGAATGACCAAGACATCTTGTCAACATTTTTTGTAGCCCTTTTACAAGCTCACAGCAGCCTAAGAGCTTGAAACCTATGGATTTTGCTTTACTTTATCCAATCTGATTGTCACCCAAGTGGTGTTCTAAATCCCTTTAGATTTCGTATCTGTAATCCTGCCATCATCTGAACCGGGCGATCATGCAAACAAACGTTTCCACTCAACACACTGGGAAAGAAAAGTGCACATGATGTCAACATCAGCTTAAACTTGGTTCCAAATGACATTTGCTCTGGAGCTTATAGATCTGTTGATTGTTCCGTTTCTTTGCCTTTTGACATCACTCACATACACCATTCCCACGAGCAGACAGCCGGCGGAACTGGTATTTCTAAAGTAAAGTATGTTAAACGGTTAAACCTAACCTTATTCCTAACCTCAACCTCAGTAAAACTATGCCTAAACCTATCCCTATACCTAGACTTAACCCCAGTAAAACTATGCCTAACCCTAACCTTATTTCTAACCTTATTCTTAGTAAGGTTGGCGGAGAAATCGAGGGGTGAGATGGTTTAGGGGCGACCGTACCCGTTACCCACATAAGCACTAGAATATTAGAGCTCAACCAATGCCAGATTTGTGGTCCTGACCTTGACCAATTAGATGTTTTGACCGATGTGTGCAAAACACTTTTTTTAGTTTGTCAAAACATAAGCCCACATTGCGCCTTGCATCAGGTTGTGAGCTTAAAAAATAAATAGAAAAAAGGTCTCAAATCTTAACGTTTTCACCTCCAATGACAACCAAAATGAGACACCAGAACAGCTGCATAATTGCTGATACAAATGTCAAAAAGGTCAAAAAACGGGGACGATGACTGTCTGGCTCTAATAAATATACCAGCTACCCTTTCCTGCTGATATGCCGTCAGTGAATGATGCAATCGGTACATGATCTGTGGGTAGCCCGTGGTGCACTTGCAATAACTGAAGCTATTTTCTTAATGCCAAATGTAATATCATTACTAAATTATATACACTATTATGTATGAATGTTCAAAGTGTTATGCATAGCAAAAATGTGTGGTCCATTCCACCCCCAGCCCCCCACACCCATCCCATACAATTTCTAGCATAAATATGAATATACTGTACAATTCATCTCAATAAAATGAATAATTTAAATGGTCAAAACCATAAAAGTGAATGCATTTCATCGTGGCAAAATTCCCCCACACTAACCGAGTTGGTAAGAATACAATGTACGGAATATATTATTTCTATTCTCTTGATTATACATTCCTTGAAGAGGATTACACCTCCTGTGTCTTTATATGTTGTTTGTCAACGTCTTGTATATTTAACATAAGGTTTGCATTTGTGCCGGTTTATATTCTTAGAGAGTCCATGTACGGACATCCAACTTGCATTTAACCCATTTCGACCCGATACCAGATTCTACAAATGTCTAAATCATGATAGTTTTCAGAAAAACGTATGTCAAGGCCCAGAATTATATGTAATTGGCCGCCGACCTCCCATCTGAAAATATGTTGTTCCAGGGACCCCCCAGAAGCAAAGATTTGAGTTAAAAACGTTCTCTCTGAAGATTTGCGTCACATTTTCACGATTTTTAAAAAATAGTGCTTGTAGATCTGCTATTTTTCAATAGCTAAAGTGTAACATAATGCTTTAAACACTAAAAGTGGTTCCCGTTCAGAATGGGTTAAATGTAATTTGCAATAAATAGGTGGTGTGATGATGTGATGTCCAGGATGCCCCCCCCCCCCCCCCCCTTTTTGAGGTTAAAATATGAGTCCATTTTGATTTGTTGTCACATTGTTTTAAACATATTTTTGTAAACAGGAAAAAAACAAAATTGTCTATAGGTGACACTACGTTTCCCAGACATCCCTTGTACATATCCATACAGAGTAAGTCATGAACATTTGTAGTCTCACAGCTGGTACAGTACACTGAATCCAGTGTTCACATGGAGTCAAGACAACAGAACAATGGAGATCAGTCAATACTTTCTAAATTACCTGCAGACCGCCATATACACAACTTGAGAGCAATGTCTTAAAAAATACAAACAAAATAAAAACAAATGTTAAACAGATAAAAGGTAATAAAACAACAGAGAACTTGGATTAGGGCTCAAACGCTGAAGGTCGTTTTTAAATAACCTCATGTCTCTGCTGGGACAATCTAAACTACACAATTCACAACAACCACACACATGACAGTATGGATTCTGTGTTCAAAACTAAAAAGCAAAAGTCTTTTGATGGTATCAGAGTCCTCCTCCATCCATCACAGATGTTGTGGGATCGGCCTTGTTTGTTTGTAACTCGAGCGTTTTCACCGAGCGAGGGAGAAGAGAGGCATGCGCATGTTATGTCTGTGAGAGATTGAATATCCTGTGTTTCATAAAGCACGGGACAGCATTAAACCGTGTACTGTACAGACATTAACTTTCTTCATTTAGTATGATCAGCTTTGGTATTTGTAGCACGTACAATAACGTGTTGCTGTGCGTTTGTGTAAGTATGTGTACTGTAGTCCCTTACATGTGCCTCAACTCTGCACAAAATGTCCTCGTCAGCTCAAGGCTAAAGTGATGCGATGTTAGGAATCACTGTTGGGGTCGAGTGATTTTGAAATTGGAGTTGAATTAAATCAAACCACAGCGGGGGGAAAGAAGTCCATTTGGTGTCGTCTACTGTGCACTGCTGGGGTCACACTGAAGCAGCCGTACGATGGATGGGTCATTCTTAGCTCCCTCCACAAACTCCTCTAGGGACAGTTTACCTGAGAGAGAGAGACAGAGACAGAGACAGTTCATTTGATTATTTGTTTATTATATTATATTATTGACTAATCAAGATAATCTGACATCTTTCTGGGAAACCTGTAGAGTATAGCAATAGAATAGAATAGTTTTATCATTAATTCTTCTTTCTCCTCACCCTGTCTCCCCTAAATGGTAAATGGTTCATTACATAGATTGTACATTACATTCACCCATTCATACACAGATGGCGGCGGAAACCATGCAAGGCACCAACCAGCACATCAGGAGCAATTAGGGGTTCAGAGTCTTGCTCAAGGACACTTTGACACCAACTCTGGGGGAGCCCGGGTTCTCATTTAGACCCGATTCTACAAATCCTGACAGTGTCCAGAAAAACATCATGTTTCTATGTCAGTCGTTCTCAAACATTTTCATGTTAAGGACCCTATGTAATTGGCCATCTGAAAATATGTTGTTCCAGGGAACCCCCCCCCCCCCCCCCCCCAGAAGCAAAGATTTGAGTTAAAAATGTTTGCTCTGAAAGAATATATATTCAAAGATGTGCACCACACTTTTCAATAGCTAAAGCATAACATAATGCTTTAAACACCAAAAGGGGGTTCCCGCCCCCAGAATGGGTTCAAGTGAAAACGTCTTACCATCTCGGTTTGTGTCCATCTGCCTGAAGATCTTCTCTGTGCGTTTCTCCGGTGTGGATTCATCCTCAGGCATCTTCATTACTGATGACACCATCTTGTAGATGGCCTGAAGATGGGGCGACATTTCCATTTAGTGGATTGCAAATACTTTATCATGTCAATTATACCGTAATTATACTGGGCCGTGGGGCCCCAGTCAGTTTAGATCTGGCCCAGTCTAACTTTGAAGAGACGGGGCAAAAAAAACAAAAAGATAGCCTACCGGTACTTTGGCACGCCTTGTGCATGCAAATATCTGTTTAGTAGCAAACTACAGCATGCAAGCTGCCTTTGTTTTAAATCGTCCCTCATTAACACGTCGGCAAAATCGTTCACACCTATCGGCCGGAGATTTATATGTCTATAGCAACAATCTTTTTTGTTTGAACTAAAAATGTAACTTACAGCCGCTTTAATGAATTTACATGCCAATATTAAGTGGCTAGAGGGAAGCAGAATGCCTTTTAAGACAATGTCCAGGGCTTAATGTTGTGCTGAATAAGAGTTTTTTCCATCTTAAAGCAACACTAGAGCTGTTAAGTACACACACACAAGGGAAAACGCTTTGTAGAATTGCATAGTTGCTTGTTGTCATGCTGAGTCAAAAGGAAGACCCGAGGCTGTGAGGAGGAGTTTGTTCTACAAATACACCATGGATAAGTGCAGTGCAGACGACCTGAGAGAAAAAGTGCTATTTTTCACTCAAATTACACAGTAGTCGTTTTGTTTCTGCTGTGGGAAACTAAAAATGGGGGCAGAACAGATGATGGACATGGACATTATCCAGTCTGTGTAGAAGCTGATAGAGCAAAACATTGCAAATGATTCATCAGCAACAACATGGTTACTGGTATTAAGGTAAGAAGACAGACAGACTAAACAAATCTAAAAATAATCTAAAAAAAAAAAAGACTAAAAGTAAAAAATTACAACAAACAAACAAAGAAAGTTGATGTCATGTCAGGACATTGACACACACACACACCCACAACCACACACACACACACACACACACACACACACACACACACACACACACACACACACACACACACACACACACACACACACACACATTAAGCAACTAGTCGACTATTCAACTAGTAAATCCACTAGTCGACCTCGTTGGTACTAGTTGACTAGTTGATGAGAAAAAAAACGTTTTTGTTTTTTGTAGGCCTCAAGATCAGGTAGATTATAGTTATAGTCACCAATGTACAAATATTTATTTCCCCCCCAAAAAATACATAATAGGTAGTTAAAGAACTAGTCGACTAGTAAACTAGGCAACTAGTCAACTAGCAAAAATGACTAGATGTGAATGCCTTAACACACACACACACACACACACACACACACACACACACACACACACACACACACACACACACACACACACACACACACACACACACACACCGTTACGATCTCCAGCATCTCGGCCTTGCTGATGTATCCGTTCCCGTCCAGGTCGTACATGCTGAAGGCCCACTTCAGCTTCTGGTCCAGGCGCCCGCGCGACGTCACGCTCAGCGCGATGATGAACTCCCTGAAGTCGATGGTGCCGTCGCCGTTGGCGTCGAACGTGCGGAACACGTGCTCGGCGAACTTGGAGGCGTCGCCGTACGGGAAGAAGTTGCCGTAGATCTTCTTGAACTCGTCCATGGAGAGCGCGCCGCTGGGACAGTCCCGCAGGAAGCCCTTGTACCACTCCATGATCTCGTGCTCCGTGAAGTCCGTGTTCTCCATCAGGTCCTGCATGATCTCCGGACGGAGCTTGCTGTTCTGTTTGCCCATTGTGACCGACCGATGGATGCTGCAGCTGCTGCTGTGCTGTGTTGACGAGGTTGATGGAGCCTTTAAACTGTGACAGAGTGGGGAGGGGGGGAGAGAGAGAGAGAGAGAGAGAGAGAGAGAGAGAGAGAGCGCGCTCATTAGGAAAAAGGCATTTACAGTATATGAACTTGAGAGTATAGAATATTTGGTGAGGAGGAGAGGAGAGGAGAGAAGGATGGCGAGATGAGATCGGTACAAAAAAAAGACAATAAAAGCTACTCTCACTCACTGTAATAAATAAACAGAGGAGCGACCGGAGGCAGAGCGACAAGCTTAAAATACACTGTTTGATATACAGACGCAGCGTTTCAGAATCGGGATGAGTCACAGCACAGCAAGCACATACACTCATACTGCTGCTCGCTGCACAAGACCACCAAACGCTACAAGCTGCTCAACAACCACAGCCGGTTTGAAGAGACTTTCCTGATGATAACGCAGAATGTCTTCTAAAATCTAAACTGCTGCAGGCATGCTCTGTGTCTGTCTTTGCAGATGCAACTTCCTGTAACAAACTTGCGTGTAAGCTTTAACGTCACCACAACCAGCGCTTTTGTTAAATCACACACCGCTTGACATATTTTGCGTTTTCTCTTTTGACGATGCATTCGGCATGATCTCCCACATGTAAACAGCAGCAAAGAGAAAAAAAAGAAGAAAATACATAATTCTCAAGAGTCAAATAAACACAATATTTATACACACTCACTGGCGCAACCTATGGGTGACGTCAGACAGCCCTAATCCTCCCATATGTCGACGTTGTGCAATATAAAAGATAATCACTCCTCTGAAATTAATGGCTTGGGAGAAAACTGGAAATAAAAGCTTAAAATAGAGTTTATAAATCCTATCCTTAATGTTCTCAGCACTTTCTCCATGCAGGACAGCTGGCTACTAGTGACGTACGGATGACGTACGTACGGCGATATCGATATCCGATATAATTAATTATATAACCGATGTGACGAGGTCGGTATGATCTCATTCTGTGTTAAAAAGGCTTATAAACTGAATTTGAAAAAAGCAATGCCTCTTCATTCCAAAGCTAGGGACGCATCGTTATTGAAATGTTGGCCCATAATATCCCAAGTCCCAACATAAACAGCTTGAATGCAGACCGTATACATTTATTAAAACATGTTCCAACTTGTTGACTCCTTTGAAAGCTTCCCCAGAAAACACTGATAGAATTTGCAGAAAAAAAAGGCCTTTTCAGGCTTTGTTAGCTTTGTTATTTATTTTTCAAAATAAAATATCTGCTAAAACCGATATTTTGATATCGATTTGTTACCTATATTGCATTTTAAGGCCAATATCGGCCGATACTGATGTGTTGACAGATTAATTGCCGATCCCTACTGGCAGTGGCTACTAACTAACTGCTACCCAGCTCATCAGGCCAAAGACAAATCATTAAAATAAGTATTGATCACCATGGGGAAATGCAAGTGTTTGCAGCAACAGCCAGGGACGTGCACACAGACATCAAAGGGGGCTTCAGCCCCTGCCCCTTTTACCCGTCTGTAAAACCACTGCCCTCCCCAGACCACGAGTGCAGCATGTACTATAATATGGTGAAAGAAATGCAAAATGCCACTCTTTCCCAAGCCATTATACTTGCCATTATACTGAACTTGAACGCAGTATTTTGCGCTGAACAATGTTTTTTAGAAATCCATGTCGTTACACCTGCCTTCTCCACTAGCTAAAGAGTGCTGGGTTGCACCCCGAAAATAGTAGATCTACAAGCTCTTGTGAGCTTGTAGGTCTGCTATTTTTGTCCAAAAGTGCCCTCTTACGGGAAACACAGTATACACTAAGTACAGGTAAGAATAGAGAGAGGTACTCCTATGCTGCATTCAGCAGTATCTGGATAATATAAAAAAAATCACACCCGTGTGAACTGAGTGGTGCAATCGCCCTCCCCCCCACCTCTCTCTCTCATTAGCAGGCAGCAGGCACAGCACTATCTCCGTTTCTGGTGCCCCCTACTGGTACTAAGTAAGTCATATACTCGTCATATACTCGTGCTCAGATACACATAGGTAGGACTAGGTAGGTAGGTAGATAGGTAGGTAGGTAGGTACTGGTACACACAGACATTGCTGGTTGTAGGAGTGGTTGCACCACTCAAAAATCACACCTGTGTGAACTGAGTGGTGCAACTCCTCTCCCTCTGCCTCTCTCTCTGTAATTAGCAGGCAACAGTGCAACACTATCTCTCTCTGTTTCTGGCACAACAGCGCCACTTTTGCCCCTACTGGTACTCTAAACATAGTCACATAGGTTAGGACGGACATTGCTGTTCCTTGGAGTGGTTGCACCACTCAAAAATGTACAATTAGTTTAACAGTGAGAGATGAATATATTACAGTGAATATATGCCTGATATACATCTATTGTGAGTGGATATATGAATGGATATAAAGTACAGACTATCACTTTGACTATGATCTCATCATTTCTGAAATGGGACTCTGAGCCCTACCACACCAGATCAAGTCATTTCCCCAAATTCAAGGTACCAAAAGTTAACTCTGAACTTGGTAGATCTGCTTTTAGATTCTGTGGCCCCAATACATGGAATGACCTGCAAACTACATAATAAAATTGACCACATTGGTACCCTCGAGTCGTTTTAAAACCTTGGTGAGCATACAGATCCCCACAATATGTAACTGTTTTTAGCTTCCATTTGTGACCTATATGTAATTCACATGTATACCTTTTGTTTTCTTTTTCCTGATCTTCTAATGTATTGTGATATTTTTTATATTGTATTACTTGACGACACTGACAATGAGTTTGATTACTCAAGTGTAATTTCGAGAATAAATAAAACTTGAATGAATGAGAGAGATATATGAACAGGCCTTTTAGCAGTATATAGATAGTACGTACAGCACCAACATGAGTATAGTACGGTAGTACCCAACGAGTAATGAATAAACCTTACAAACGTTATCCTCAGAAGCGCAAGCATCTGTCACGGCTATGTGGCGTACATCCCAGTAGTCCATGTGCAAAGTGTGCCAGAGTCAAGCAGGAGCCATTAATCCCAGAGAGCGGAACAGACAGTGCAGGTCTTAAGTTCTCGTGTGGCAGAACGTTAGGCTGTGGTTGTGGAGCCTGACGGCTACTAGTAGCACTGGCACAGACCCCAACGCTGTGCACCGGGAGAGGGGAGGGGAGGGAGGGGGTGGCTCTGTGGCTCAATGTGCTACTCATCCCCGCTTGCACACAGATAGCAGGATGTAGAGGAGTAGAGCCCGTTCTAAGCTTAGCGCGGGGATAATGACAGATAGCATCAACAATGTTGGGTCAGGCAGGCTAGCTGCTGCGGCAAAGTACACGACAGAGAGAGAGAGATCACTCCAACACGGGACATCTGATCTGTCATGTCACCTGTCTATTCACAGCCATGTTGGTGACTTCTTGTTCTTACAGCATGTTTAGATTTCAAACCATAATAATTTAAGTTTCACAAATTGATGGCTTGAAAGAAAAAAAAAAGAAAAAATCATTATATAAATATTACTTTGATGCCCAAAGCGCTATTATGTATGCATTTTATAGATTGTGATCTACAGTATTCAGCATGGGGTTTTAATCGTCCACATTTTGCACATGGACGAGTGTTATTTATGTTCCTTCTGCTGTACGAGTGTTGCGTGATAATTAGTCATGTAAAAAGTTTGGCAGGGAGTTGTTGAGTTGCAAGTAACACAGTAGCCTACCGTGTTCTATATACCAATGCCATGAGACATACTGTATGTCTCTCAGTCAAACTCACATGATTCTCTAAAGATAAGTGACAATGTGAGAACGTGTCCATTCATTTCACATATATTCACATATTGTCATCTTAAAAATGTGTTGTCCGTCAAATTGCAGATGGACAGAGAGAGGCTTCCGGACTCCTCCCAAATCTCGCAAGAGTTCGTTGCTGGGATAAAGAATAAAAGAAATGTCGATAACAAACAAAGTAGATTTTCTCCTGATTTGTCTTGCTAAAGAAGCCATTTTAGTATGAATACCATGGACTCTAAAGTCTGCTGATGGCATCAGTATATTTCATTCAAAAACTGTCTGCTGATGGCATCAGTATATTTTATTCATAAACTCTGTCTGCTGATGGCATCAGTATATTTCATTCATAAACTCTGTCTGATGATGGCATCAGTATATTTCATTCATAAACTCTGTCTGATGATGGCATCAGTTTATTTCATTCATAAACTCTGTCTGATGATGGCATCAGTTTATTTAATTCATAAACTCTGTCTGATGATGGCATCAGTTTATTTCATTCATAAACTCTGTCTGATGATGGCACCACTTGTTTATCCTTTTCTATAAAATGGCACTGTCTGTTGTTTTGGATTACAATTGACTCGGGTGAACTGCATTGCACAAACTGCACATGACTACTAGGCCGGATGATGAATGATTAATGATTAATATTCACTCCTATTAATTGTTGATAGGCAATTGAAATATAATATATCATTCATAATTATATTCACTCACTGGTAATAAACTGCACATTTATACTTGCATTTGATTGTCTCTCTTGACTCTTTTCCCATTCCGGTCACCTTTACTGCTGTTGCTAACTTGCTACTACGACACTTATCTTATCTAAAACAAAGAATGGAACACATTTGTCAACAATTGATTGCTGTGGCCACCATACAACCGGTAACTCGACATTTAAAATACTAGAGCGGTGGGGAGCCTGTGTTGTGACTGGAGGCTTTTGTGCTGCTTCTGGACAACCTGGAAATGCATGCCCCGCCCAGTTATTATGCATGTGTCCCCGTTATGCCCATATACAGTATGGAGTTCTTTGTCACACATGCCAACTGAGGCTTTTGTGCTGGTTCTGGACAACCATCTGGAAATGCAGAGTACCCATTCCACCCATCTGTCTGTGTCCATTTTATGCCCATATATGGAGATTTCTGTATGCGTCTCTCTGTCTCCCTTTATTCCTATATATGGAGCTCTGTGTCAGGCATGCCCATTAAGTGTTGTGATGTCAGAACAGCCCATATATGGAGTTCTGTGTCAGGCATGCCCAAATAGGGAGTGTTGTGATGTCAGAACAGGCCAATTTATGGGGTTTCTGTGTCAGGCAAGCCCAAATGGAGTGTTGTGATGTCAGAACTGGCCAGCTCCATATAGGGACCATGGACAGGGCCTTTACAGATCCCGTGCACAGGCCTTTTGGCACTGCACCCCCTGCTGGGGTGTGGAAGTGGAACCCGTGTGTCGAATTTGAAGTCGTGCATTACAAACGTATACAGACAAACAGAAACAGGGTGCATTTATAGATAATAATTGATTGATGTCCATGTTAATATTCCAGGCTCTTCCCCCAGTGTACAACCATAACACGTCATGTACCTCTTTTTTTTCTTCTTTTTTTAAAGAACGATGTGAAGGGAGGGAGAAGAGATCAAAGTGCACTTGAACATGTCTAGGACAATTGCAGCCTAAGAAGGACTCAGCTATTTCTGGGACCTCAATGCTTTGAGACCACGGCCAACTGCAATTAACCTTTAAGGCTCTTACACCTGACGCTACTAGAAAGCCAATGACGACACGGTTGCATAACCAGCGACACGGCTGAACTCCGAGTCCTAATGTCACTGGCCTTATGGTCAAGGACTGGGCGAGAGCAAAGAACAACAGGGCTCTAGGTAAACTTTCTGATCCGTGTCTGAGAAGATCAAAGGCTGCGATAGAGAAAGTCTTTGACCTCAAACTGTAGGAGTATTAGCCAGACAAGAACAGACCGTCACTCTCACGATAAAAACACATGTCATCACAGGACACGGTCACCCTGGAAATCTAGGTTCTAGATACTACATTTTGGACTCTAAAATATATTTTCTTACATATTTGTTGCACAAAATAGCCTATAGCTTATTTCCTAAATATTTCTATACTGATAGAATAGTGTTCATTTATTTTCTATGTGACTGCTATGTACTGTATCATTTCAGGCTCACATCATGACATGCAGTTATGCAGTGTCAAGCAGCGATAACTAAGACAATTAACTAAGAAAACCTTACATTTTTAAAACGAAGCAATACTGCCTCATCAAAGTTGGTGTTGTGGCTTTATATATTGTCAATTACTTGCATGAGAGGAGGAGGTGAGGTGGTGGAGTTAGTTGCTTTAACTTAGCAGACAGTTTTAGGGTCCATTGCTGTATATAGTTGAGACCTGCATTTCTCATTGGCTGTACCGACAACCTAACGTCCTGATTGATTGGCTGCCTCGTCTCTAGGCAACCACACACACGTTTTGCCTCTAGCTGACCTCTCAGCCATGGGATATAAGGCAATTGACGTCATCAATTCTTGTTTACTGTTTTCCATTGATTCAATATTTTCGAAACAACACACAGACGTAATGGGTGTTCAATAGCACTGATTTATGCAACGGGGGAAAAAAATCTAAAACCTCAAAAATGGAGTTAAGTGGTTTCCTCCCGAGTCCCGACAGCAACAATATCCAGCAATGGCCATGATGTTGGAGACAGCTTTGTTCTGGGTAGTTTAAAATGTGTTGCATTATGTGTTACGTAGGGCTGTAACGTAACGATATATTTTAACAGCGATACGATACGATACATATTGGTTCATTATGGCGATCTGATGCGATTCAATGATTTGAAATCTATTAAAATACATTGACAAGACATTGACATTATTTTAAACTAATTAAACTTTTTTCATCTAAAAATTTCCAAATTACCACACACAAAAATGTAGTATTTATTGATACAATCGATAATTTGCATAGCAAAACGATTCGATACAGATTATCTGCATTGCAAAACGTTGTCAATGTTGCAGTTTTCATTTTGATATACTTCGATTCTCGAAATTAAAATCATTTTCTTTCTCCGATGCAGTTACTATATCGTTGTATTCTACCTGTGTGTTAGATATGTTGTGAGCTTGTTTAAATATGTACAGTATATGATATCATAATCACAACAACAATACAGTTGTATGGTCAAAAATATCAGGAATGATTTTAGATTTTGTCAATATCGCCCAGCCCTACAACAACATTGTTGTATTAATAGATTATTGGGACATAAATGTTAAGTTATTTCAATCTGTGCATTGATATTATTTGTGCAGAACTCGGCACTCAAAAAGGCTATAATGTGGATGGACACAACCAGTCCACTGAGCATGAACTTAAAATGACCAACAGAGACTATATTTATGGTGCTCGTCCTTATGCCGTAACGCAATAGGGATCATTCCTGGCAGAGCAAACTGAAGGGATTCCTCTCAGGTCATCTACACTTACATAACAGGCAGAAAGAAGACTCCATTTATAACCTGCAGGTACTGTAGGCTAGGCTAAAGCTTCTTAGACCAAGAGCCCCTCAAATAATCCAAGAGGAAAGAATAAAGAATGCAAACAAGAGAAGAAAAAGCAGGCATTAAAAAGCACAGAGCCACAGTGGAAGGCAGGACAGAGGCCTGATTGTGGACAGAAGGTTTCCATTTGACACACATCATTCATGATGAAATATGATCCAGCTCTGACCAGGTTGGTTGCAGGGATGAGGTCATTCATTCACCACCTGATAGACGAGCAATAACCACGCACGCACGCACGCACGCTTTCCTTCACATCTCTGTTTGTACTAGAGCTCGAACGGCCATTTTTACTTTTTATTTATCTGTATCTGCAATTATGAAGCCAAAATTATGTGAAATGTAAAACATGTTTTTTGTGTGTGTGTGTGTGTGTGTGTGTGTGTGTGTGTGTGTGTGTGTGTGTGTGTGTGTGTGTGTGTGTGTGTAAACTATCTACCTACCTACCTACAGTATACTACAAGATATCAGTCAAAAAACATAACTTTGGGCTAGGTGGACTCTCCAGATATCTGGCACAGGTAGTTTGTCGTTCAAAAGAGTTATTTATAAAAAGCACAATGAGTCCTGAAAGTGAATCTGTTCCCAAAAGTACATCATCTTTGTTATGCACTTAGTTTGACGTGACAACAGCTTTTCTGTTGATATTTAAATTCGCTGTGGAGGCAGATTTCAATGAATGTATGTTGTGGGCAGAAGATGGAATAGTAAAGAGACTGTATATTAGTCTAGTAGCCAGCCCATAGAGCCCCATTGTGAACCCGGACATGTTGAGTACACCAAGGTTTTATGTTAGAAATGTTTAGTATGGGTCCCCAGCATGTAGAAACTGCTAGATGCTAACTTGCATGTGTTGAGCAATTTTCATAATTGGCATAATGTATGAAGGCAAAATATTCAAAATGTAGTCATGCTTTATGTAGCATGTGATGTGTCAAACTAGGGGGTTTTCAATGATGCTGAATCCATTGCAAGCATTAGTTTTGGGCTCATTTGGCTAAAAACGGTCAATGCCGTCATCACAAATTGATGTGGGCATGGCCGTTTAAAGCCCAATGAGTGTTTCTTTTGCAAAACTAATGCTTGGAATGGATTCAGCATCATGAAAACCCCCTAGTTTGACATGTCACATGCTAGATAAAGCATGATGAAATTTTGAATATTTTGCCTTCTATACAGTAGGTTGTTAATGGCATGGTCACATATTATGCCAATTATGAAAATTGCTCAACATATGCAAGTTAGCATCCGGCAGTTTCTACATGCTGGGGACCCATACTAAACATTTACAACATAAAACCTTGGTGTACTCAACATGTCCGGGTTCACTTTTTGGCTACTAGGCTAATACCAGAAAGGAAAGCAAACATTGGCACTGATGCAATGTTTCCACAAGCAACTCTCACATCCTATATAATAACTTCACACTTCAAGTTCTTCAGAATTCATACAGGACTACTTTTAGACTAGTTTGGGCAACAGCATTTTTTAAGTTCTTCATCAAATGTAATAAGTTGTCCCAATGGCAACCCCTGATTTCACAGGCAACTCCTGTAGCCAGTCTAGCCACTACCAGACAGAATATTTCATAATAATAACATTTCTCTTAATTGCCTGATTTGTCCCTAAACTTGTTTTGATTTTGATACATTTGTGATACCCGTTACACATTCCAAGCCAAACCATTGGCCTCTACTTTAACTTTGGTGCCGTGACGTTCACTTCACAGATCACGACTTTGAGGTTGCTCACTGAATCATTTCTTACTGTCACCCTGGCCTATCTCATCTGTCATTTTGTAAGGTCAGAGCTTGGCTGCTGCTGTCCGGGCAACCTAAAAAATGTGAGCTGAAAATTCCTAGTGTGCTTGAGACAGATGTCAGCATCCACAGGGTCTGTGACAACATGAGTTTCATTAAGCACTTGATCCCTTCCCTACACATTATTGACCTGCTCCCGTAGGGTCTGTAGTGCTTGGCATAGTTGGCAACCTCCTTTTTTCCCCCTAGTCTACACCAAATCTTTTTTGCTGAAAATAGCCAATTTACAAGCTCAGAATACACTGAGACACATTTTGAGCTTGTAGAAGTAAAAAAGTTTGTGTACCATGATATGTCCAGAAGAATACTGCTTAATTAAGTTAATTTATTTGGCAACCTCATTTCCCCCCCCCCCTCTACACCAAATCTTTTTTGCTGAAAATAGCCAATTTACAAGCTCAGAATACACTGAGACACATTTTGAGCTTGTAGGAAATGGTTTAAGTAAAAAAGTTTGTGTACCATGATGATATGTCCAGAATAGGGACGTTAGTGGTTAATTGAAGTCAAATGACTCTCTCACTCACGGTTTGTTAAATTCACACATTCTGCCTCTCTATATCATGATCACAAACTTTCACCACACACACACACACACACACACACACACACACACACACACACACACACACACACACACACACACACACACACACACACACACACACACACACACACACACACACACACACACACACACACACACACACACACACACACACACACACACACACACACACACACACACACACACACACACACACACACACACACACACACACACACACACACACACACACACACACACACACACACACACACACACACACAGGATTAGATAGCCTCCACAAACACATGTTTATTTATACAGACATGCCAGAGAGTCTTCTGTAAAGAACAAAGGCTATATGTTCATAATATGTCAATTGAAATGTCAATCTGCTTACAGAAGTGAACCCTGGCTCCAGCTCATCCGTCACAGTCTGCCATGACCTCATTCTGGACCTTTTACCATGTGGCTTTCTATGCAAAACATCCATATTGTCTCAGAATAGTCAATATGGTTCCTTCTCTACATTCTCTTTAGTATTTGTTTCCACTCACTTTTGTTCATTCAATTCTTTATATGGTTCCTTTACTTTTAGCATTTGTTTCCACGGGGTGCATACATCGTTTGTTTTCACCAAATGTCATTGCGCCATAATCATCATCAACCGTCATTCAGTGTCCTCCACTGAAGGCCGAGTTCAAACTTCAATTCAACGGGACACACACAGCAGCACAGACGAGACTAGCTAACTACAGGGGACGCTGCCACCATACCGTGACCAGTCTGGGCCAAAATACAAGCACACAAAAACACCCACATGGACCCAATATAGAACAAGGTTTAAATTTAGAGTATACATTCAGCATCCTAAAGAGCGTTGGAGGGACGATTCAAACACACTAAGGGGGCCATTATCTCCAGACTCCACCCTTGTGACCACCACCTCCACCCTTGTGATTGTGACCACCACCTCCACCCTTGTGACCACCTCCACAGGTCTTGGCGGTGGAGACAGACAGCCCATGCAGCCTTTCTCCTACCTTGTTCTATCGGTATCCGGAGAACTCGCCAGTTTACCGATTCGCCGCGATTTAGTGCATTTTAGTTTTACTTCACCTTCATTTACATTGCATTGAATTGAGAGAGAGAGAGAGAGACAGAGAGAGAGAGAGAGAGAGAGAGAGAGGATAGTTGTTTAGAGTTTACACTAGAGAAATTAGGAATGCTAAAAGTACCGAAACAATGTAATTCATTAGTAAACATATCTACTTAGTACTTATCATTGTATACTCACCTTTTTATCATTATCTAGTTCTAGCTCATGGGTTTTCAACAAGTGGTCCGTGGACCACTGGTGGTCCGTGGAGGTATTGCATGTGGTCCCTGACCATGCATTTAGTAATGTAGGATTTGTTGATTTGTTTAAAATGTTTTTTCCACTAGTTGAGAAACCGTGAACTGAATGACCTAGTGACCTATGATGAGTCCATCCATGTAGTCATTTACTGACAGGTTGGAGTTCAAGAAATTCAACAGAAAAAGGGAGTTAGAATCTCAAGAAGGGGGAAGTGTACCGGATTGTCTGGTTGAGTTATTAGGACATTTTACCAGTAGTAGTCAACGGTTGAGAAACGTGGGATGTATGGATGCATAGCAAGTGTTAACTTATAAAAGCACTAATCTTAGCCCACCCAACACAATAGTGGTCCCCAGGTTGATTCGAAGTCAGTGTGGTGGTCCCTCGTTCACAATCAGTTGAAAACCCCTGATCTAGCTGACCACTTAATTGCACAAAATAATTTGATCACTTTGGAAATGAACTATAACATCTGTGAGTTTGACATACTACACTGATGAAGACAGCATGTTAGCATAACGATGAAGACATTGATGAAGAAATCTTGCCGCGGCGACTTGGTAAACTGGCGAGTTCTCCGGTATCCGTTCGATCATCTAGCACAGTGGTTCCCAAACCTTTTCATGTCAAGGACCCCCAAATTGTCACTTAATATTAAGCTCACAGACACCCATTTGAAAAGATATGCCAGGGACCCCCCCCATAAGAGAAGACTTTTACGGCTCTAGCAGTGCTTCTCAACCTTTTTAATGTCAACAAGGACCCCCAGTTTGTCATGCATTTGACTATGGACGGACCCCCATTTAATGACATTTCTATCTTTGGGACCTCCTATTTAAATTGTAAAATCAAATGTTAATTTAACTCTGAGAGTGTACAAATGGAGGGGGGGTTAGGAACTCCCGGAACCACTGATCTACCAATCAGACGCCCCCACCCTCCCGTCTCTCAGTCCGTGAATGTTTGTCTTCTATTTTTTCACCCCTGTCATTCTCAAGTTCTCTTTGACATTTGACATTTGGTATATTATATTTTATATACACTAGTATGATGCAAGTTTTGTGGCCAAATCAAAGATCACCCATATATTTGCCATTTTGCCCCCTTGAGCTCAGTAAAAAAAATGATTAGAGGGTGAGAATGTGAACTATATTTGTCTGACTAAACCTTAGACTAAACACTCCATTCCACTATACATAACATCCCCAAACTCAGGTCCCCTGGGGTGTGTAATAAGAAAGAAGATGTTTTTCCTTTCACTTCCTGTTCTTATAATTCATTCTACAAAAATGAAAATGGTCGAGAAACGTTATTATGAACGGAAAAACAAACGTTATTATAAAGCCCTTCTGCCATTGTAAACCTTTAGGAAGCAACGGCACCAGACAGACGTTTAAACTTTAAATGTATCCCTCCCTCTGCCAGTCTTAAGACTCGAATATACAAAATGGTCCAATTGTACATTGATTCGCATAGTTAAATTAACTCAACAGGGATTACCGTGCAACTTTGCAAGACTGCTGGTACATTGTCTTATCAGTTACTTAGTTATTCATCATACAAACAATAACAAACATACACCATATGCACCAGGACTCAGGAGAAACGCCATAGGCTACAACTTGAACTTCAACAATTATCGTCGAACTTCATGGCTACACATTCACAAATATATTGCTCCCATGTTCATATTGGTGCAAAAAAACCGCATATTAAAACCTCACCTGAGCCGTCTGCATAAAGCCTACAATTGTAGGCTAATGAACAGGAAGCAGATCATACTTATAACCACCACCACCGCCACCTACCTCGCTTTGCAAGTTGTTGTGCCGTGTTGGGGAGGAGGAGGGGATGTAAGTCCTGGAAGTTTTAATTTAATGATAGTCCATTGAGCTTCTTTCCTTCTTCTTCCACAGAGGTGACAGCAGAGAGTGGCTTCTTAAGTTCTTTCTGTATGTGAATAAATAAGAAGACTTTGAAGCAACAGGTTGCTGCCCGGAGATCCTCGATCGGCTCCCGTTACGTTGGTTTCCAAGTCCAAAAGTATCTCCAGCAATCCAAGCCGCAGGTTGTGCAGCTCCTCCACAAAGCCCCACAACCCTGACGTCAGCATGGACACGTGGTGCGCCTGGAGCCAATGGAAAGACTGGCTGCGCGTTGGCCTGGCAACAAAACCACCCCAGCGCCCCGAATGATGGGGTTGACACAGACAGACCAGACAGACCCCCAAGAGTGAAAGTTCACAGTGACCCCTTTTCCACCGGTTGGTTCCCAATGGGAAGTTGGGAACCGGTTCAGTTCTTTTTGGTTTTTAGTCCATGAGCCAGAGCTCCAAAATTGGTGGGCAAAATATACCCTAGCTATATTAAATTGTTTATAGGAATCTAGGATCAATATTAATACTGAACCGGTTCCCATTGGGAACGGTGGAAAAGGGGCCAGTGAGCTGTCAGTCAAACACGTGTATAAATGGATGACAAAAATAATTAATGGTGGGGGGAAAAAGAGCCTTCATTATATCTAGATATGGATAATCTCATAATACATATTTGTCTTCTACATGATTGGTTATTTATTTGTCTTGCTATACTACTGCATTGCTGTTTATGCAGTTGGAAAATCAATAGACAATTGACTATTTAAGTCAGGTGTGCATTATAAAGGAAATGCATTAATGACAATTAAATTGCAAAAGACAGTTTCCAGGTTAGGCTATATGGGCAGCCAGGGCAGGACCAGGTGTGCTCAAGGAAGGCAGCACATTGGAAGACGTGCTTTGCCTAAGGGGATTAGTGAGGTCAAAGCTACAGGGCTTATTCAGCTTGTGTCCAAGGAAGGGACGGTTTCTTAATGGCCTTATACAGTACATTGTGAACCCAGAGTTCACGTTGAGTCAGCAAAAATAAACATGTCCAAACTGCCAACTTTAAAATAGCATTACAATGCACAATGCTTGTCCTTCCACCTCGTTACAATCATCAAAGTGAGGGGCGCGCTCTTATACATCATCTTGACGTAAATTCTCCATTCATTGTTAATGGCATTTAATGTTTCTGTTAGGGCAAAAATTGACACTATATAGCTGAATATAGGAGGTCCTCCATCCATCTTCAACCACTTATCCGTAGTCTGGTCACAGGGGCAACAGCTCCACCAGAGAGCTCCAGACATCCCTCTCCAGAGCAACATTAGTGACGTCCTCCTAGGGGATCCCGAGGCGTTCCAAGGCCAGTGAGTCGATGTAATCCCTCCATCTGCGCCTTGGTCTGCCCAGGGGTCTCCTCCCAGTGGGACGTGCGTCGAGGACCTCCCTAGGGAGACGCTCGAGAGGCATCCTAACCAGATGCGCGAACCACCCAAGCTGGCTCCTTTCCAGGCGAAGAAGCTCTACTCTGAGTCTCCCTCGTGTGACTGAACTTCTCATCCTATCTCTAAGGGAGATAGGATGTCTCTTGGCAATATAGGTTGCAGTGGAATACCTAAAGGTATTTTTCTTCCGGTGGAAAAATAAATTCCTTTCTGGCCAAAAAGTGCATTTTATACGTGCGGTGGGGGGCTCAGAGTGCGTCCACTAAGGAAAGTATATAGCTTTCTAATTACACAAGCCGCCGAGAGACTGGTCTGCATTTGATGCGAGCGCAGGAAGAGAAGAGTAGCATAGCTGTGGACCAGAGCTAGGACGTGTGGAGCGTTGTCCTCATGGGTGTTTTAGGTTATTCTCGGACTGCATTCCTGTGTTTGTAGCTGATCTAAGTGAGCGGGAGGTGTTGCCTGCATGTTTTTTCATGAGGCTTGCAAAATACATCACTTTTATTCCATACGAGAGATATAGATAAGATTTTTGACTGTATTCAATTAAAAATAAATACACATTGCTGGAGAAATAAATATCAGTCAAGCATGCAGAAGAATTTGTTACCTGCATTATTTGTTACCTACATTAGGTGTACATTGTGCTTGTCAAGTAGCTTGTTTGGCTATATTCCTCGATTACGTATAGGAATTAAGACAACATGTTGCTCAGCTGCATTGCCTATTCCCCAACACAGCTGTGGTTCCGTAGCCATGGTCTGTTCCCAGTAGGCCACATGGTGGTAATCACTTTCAACAGAACTCATTGCCTGGGTGGAAGCTTGTCAGTGTCTTACCCTTTGAGAGAGACCCTAATGTCAAACACCAGTGGCGTGCATAGATAGACACTATAGGGGGTGTATCCCTTTTCCCTCTGGACAAATGTACCCTTTTTTTGGTACAGTGTACACTGTGACTGTACAGTATGTGAACCATGGTGACATTGATCAAATCTTGATAAAAAGCTTCTAATATATTATTTAGGCCCCAAAATCTATAAATCCCCTGCATGCAACCTGTGTTACAACCTCTGACTGAAGAAGCCCATTCCAGGTCAAAACTTTGGTTGTCATTAAATTGTTTTGCATCGTGGCTGTGACTTTTAATCCTATATACTTTGTTGACCGGGGTCCCCCAGGGGTCTATATACTTGGCCCTTCTCTTTGCCGAAAATAGACAATCTACAAGCTCATACAGTACATCTACTTTAGTCTCTAGACACTGATGAGATTCCAGGCAATGACCTCTGTTGCAAAAGAGTGCCTTGCATTTATGCTATCATTTGGCAGTGTAACCATTAAATATGTTATAGCGTCACTTTGCAGCAGGAACCAGCTAACTCCATGCTATTGCTATTGAACATCCTTTATGTCTGTGTTGGTTAAAAAATATTGAAAAGTATATATTAAATAAGTGCTTCTGACAAAACCAGTTAACTCCATTGGACCCTCAAACGGTCTGCTAAAGCAGCTAACTCCACCCCTCTCCCCCTCTCATGCAAGTATTTGATGGGGCGGTATTGCTTTGTTTTAAAATAAAAATATAAGTATTTATTAATTTCCTGGGGATACAAAATAAAATAAAATAAATCTTGAAAAATGAACATTTTGAAGTTGGCTGGTTTTCTGCCCGACAGCAGAGCTATACATTTTGTATACCAGAGTTTGAACAGCTAAATCTGCCCTAGCTGCCCCAACATTCAGAAAACATCTAGTAAACTAGTAAACAACATGTTGTCAGGAGAGGCAGCAGTCCACCCTGGTGCATTATGTTTTTTTCAGTGTTTTTTTCTTTTGTCCTTTGTGTTCTCTCCGTTGATACTGCTATATCTATATTATGTTACTTGTTAATGTAAAAATATATGTGTATAGTCTGCCTATGTGTAAACTTTACTGCACACTTTTATTAAATCTCTAAATACATGCAACTCTGCACATTCCCATTGCTGTTAGTGATTTAACTGTGCCATTGCCAACTTTATTTTTCATTGGTTATTCTTCTGACAATTGAGTTGAGTTTGAGAATAGGTATCTACTGAAATTCGATTCCAAAAAGCTTTATCACGCGAATAAGCTGAGTGACATTCTGAACATGGACTCACGTCAGCAATGTATTAAAGAGGGTTGACTTAAGCACTCAGTATGGCACGCGACTCAATGTCCCCAGAGCTGTACCATCTGGAAGTTGTCACTTGCCTTCATGCAACAACAGCACACATCATGAACCATTGCTCATGAGCCACAACAAGCAGGGACGTGCAGAGAGTGTTAGAGGGGCAGGGGGCTGAAATCCCGTTTTAGAGGGGCACTTTTGGACAAAAATAGATCTACAAGCTCACAACGCGTCGCTCTGCGATGCGTTGTGAAGCCCCTTGAAGCCTTGAAGCCTTGAAGCCCCCTTTGATGTCTATGTGTGCACGTCCCTTATTACAAGAGACTGTGGCAGTTTTATCTAGCAGCTGTCAGTCAGGCTGCGCAACAAAACCTAAACCTGTGCTTAATTGATCTGCATTTTACTGATGCACTTTTAATGTGTTTAGGACTTTCATTCTGACCTTTAAGCAACAGATAATACTGATATGCACTACATCATGTAGTGCATATCAGTATAGACATGTCTACATTTGCTTATTTTGTTTTCCATTGGTTACTGCTAACTATTTTCTTTTTGCTCCCTGAACTGCAAACGTGTTTCACCTCACATCACTGTGTTGTAACAATAAAGTTGATTTATTGATCATATGTTTGCACAAGTGTGTGTGCACAAGTACGTGTGTGTGTGTGTGTGTGTGTGTGTGTGTGTGTGTGTGTGTGCGTGTGTGTGAGAGAGAGAAAATCAAATATGAGAGTGTAGATTGGTGTAGACATGGCGCTTTACATAGATTGTGCATTACATTCCCCCATTCAAACACTGATTGCGGCGGAAGCCATGCAAGCCTGCAAGGTACCAACCAGCACATCAGGAGCAATTTGGGGTTCAGTGTCTTGCCCAAGGACACTTCGACATGTAGACAGGAGAAGCCGGGATTCTAACCTCCGACCCATGGATCATTGGACGACCTGCTCTACCTCCTGAGCCACAGTCGCCAATGTGTTTTAAAAGGCTTTGCCTCTTTTTTAATTTGTCTATTGTTTTTAAATGTGAAGCATCATGAGTTGTAGAGAACGGTATTTTGTTCCCCTGTATGCCCAGTGTGTATTGTGTGTAAGTGACAAATACAATCCGATTCTGATTTTGAATAGTAGCCATCCTGGCTACTAGCCAGGATGGAGAGTGTGTGGAGACACTGGAGAGAGAGAGAGGTTAGATTGTCTGGAAGGGACAGCGGGGGACAGCTAGGCCCTAGCTGCTAGGGGACACACAGATGATGGGAAGACGTAAGAGGGAGCTACGAAGACGTAGGCTCACATTTTTAGGAGAGATGGTCTGGACATCTGGACAAGTGAGAGGTAATAGGACAATATCTGTTGGGGTAAGATGGGGAGTGGTCAGAAACAGGGCGGGACAAGAAGAGGATGGGGAGTAACCATAGAGTATTAAAAGGATAGAGACTGAACTGGCGCGAAGCTCCGCCCCCTCCGCTATTCATGTCAGTGGAAGTTGCTCAGTGGTGTTTTGAAGCACCCGGAAGGCTGCCGGAAGGACCGTCTATTTTTTCGCTGATTCAGCATTTGGACACCAAATTTTGGTGTCCAAATGCGGAAGTGCAGCTGGGCTTTACATTGGGCGCTCGGTTGCACGGGGTTTCCTCGTCAAGAATCCACGGGTCCGCCTGCAGTCCTTCCTCTTACCACTAGGGCCCAGCGCTTCAACATTGGAGTGCATAGCTGGCCCCTTGGGAGTAACAACTGACATCCTGTCCTTATAAGCTCAGATCTGCTGGGAGCCGTGTGTGTGTGTGTGTGTGTGTGTGTGTGTGTGTGTGTGGTCTTATGTAATACACAACAACAGGTAGGTAAGCTGTTGATTTGTGACGCTTTGGTCCTCCTGGGACATTTGCACAACACTCTCTTCCTACCTGTGGATTAGAACCTAGGGCACCCACATGGAAAACCATCTAAAATGGTAAATGGTGCATTTATATTGTGCTTTTATCCAAGGCGCTTTACATAGACTGTGTTCACCCATTCACCCATTCACACACACATTCATACACCGATGGCGGCGGAAACCATGCAAGGCACCAACCAGCACATCAGGAGCAATTAGGGATTCAGAGTCTTGCTCAAGGACACTTCGACACTAACTCTGGGGAAGCCCAGGTTTGAACAGGCAACCTTGTGGTTACCATCCAGATTCCAGCCACTCTACCCCTGAGTCACCACTGCCCCAAAACAGCCAAAGTAAAATACCTCCTGGCTGGGCCTGGCCAAGGGAAACATTGGGCTTCTAGGCCAGAGGCACGGCTACTCTGACAATTCTTATTGTGCCCCCCCCCAGTGTTGATTTCGTCGACTGGAAAAACTAAAACTAAAACTAAGACTAAATATATTGACAATTTCGTCAACAAATGGACAAGAGATAACGTATAAGTCATTTTACAATTAGTTGCATGCTGAAAATAGCAGATCTACAAGCTCACAACGCGCCACGCTGCGACGTGTTGTGGGCTTGTAGATCAGCAATTTTCAGCAAGTGAAAAAAATAAGTCATTACGACGCCATCAAGACCCGCCAAAATAAAAAAAATTGTCTAAAACTAGACCAACACTAAAACATTCCGAGTGACTAAAACTAAATGAAAACATCTCAAGGGCCTATGAAATTTGCTGCCAAAACAAACACTGGTGCCCCCCTATGTGCTTACCTGCAAACTCAGATGGGCAGACCAGCAGCTGCTCCAGGTGACCACCACGGCAAGGCCTCAGAACAGAAGGTGATAGAGCTTTTGTTATAAGGGCTCGATCCTCACCTGTGGAATTGGAAACAAAATGCCAACACACTCATGTTACAAACTTAACACCACCGCAAAGTAGCCTGAAAGAGGTGCAGTACAGACCAGACTATATTGGATCAGTTATTGACAACTCCCTATAAATTATCTAATGTAATCCTGGGCACTACACTTCCTCTGCCAACCTGGGGGGGCAGCGGACTGACCTCATGCTTCCTTCTATGGATGAGGAGTCCAAGATGCTTCTTTTCACCTGACAGGGGAGAGTCCTATAAAACAAGTTAAACACTTGGGTGCTTTGTTCAAGGATTAGATCCATTAAAATCTGATTCTAATGGACTAAAAAAAGACAATATTTTGCTTCATATTTCTATTTCATTACATAGTTAACAGACACTGGCTTGTATAACCTGGAGCAGAGAGGTCAATATAGCCCTGCCATCTAGTGGTTGTATGTATAATTGACTGAATTGAATTGAATAGTGCCTGGTAAATGATTTCTTGGGTTGGAAAGATTTTCCTAAACTGCCACAAATAAGAGCAACACCCGAGGCTTCTACATTCTGTTTTAGAAGGTAAGATAACCTTTTAAAACTTTGACCATATAGTTGCAATGTCACAACATGTGTTATTGTGTTACTATTACCTTTTTTTTAACCGTTTTAAAATAGGCCAACTCCAATTTGAATCATGTTAATATTTAATGTTAGTTGTTTTGATGTGACATTTTAAAAGTAATAAATTGCAGATGTGTCTAACCAGAATGTTCCAGTGTGCGGGGAGACGGTGGGGTCCGTTATTATAAACAAAAGTATAGCCTATAATGACCATGACTCAAAATAGATCTTTTTTTAATCACAAATGAGCGTGGAAAGAATTAAAAACAAACAAGTATAATTTAATTGTTAAGTGTCTGACATAGCCTACTTTAAAATAAATTGAGAGAAAACACTGCAAAGCAGAATGCCTGCAACACTCCTCTACACGGTGTTGTAGAATTCTTTAATGCCGATAGATGAAGGGCAGACAAATCAGGAAATTGCAGGACTCCATGTTCAGGATTCAGACATCATTATTTTATTCATAGTTCTCAATAGATTGTCAGTACAACAAAATGACAGCATCACTGCCTCCCAGTCTCCCTCACCAATGCCCCACACACACTTATATTGACAAGCAATGTCCATATCGGTAACAACAGATAGACAGACAAATCCTTACATGGACATAGTTTCTTGTTTAGGTGCTAGTCTAGTTTACGCTATTTGTAACTAGATTTGGTGAGAAGGTGTGCATGAGTTGCTGTCTATAATGAGTTTAACAGGTGGTACTCAGTGGGTTACAATTCCCCTTCTACTATAGGCCACATTCAATTAACCAATACTATAGTGTTATGAATTTTTGCCACCACAACCGGCACAACGGACAGAGCACAAATAATAAACTGTGAAAAGGACATTTATTGTGTGCTGCCTGTACTTTCAGTTTCCTACTTTAAAATAAATGCCAACTCAAACTCTTTTGCTGTGTAGACCATGACTATGTTAAAAAGTGATGTATTCAGGTTTGAATTTATGTGATGATTTACACACACATACCTCTACAGTCTACACTGAAAGTGTGCAATGTGATGCAACATGTTAAGAGGGTATGGACAAAGGTCACAGTTGCTCTGAAGCAGTGTTGATTTCGTCGACTAAAACTAAGACGACATTTTCTCGTCGACTACCCTTTTCCACTGACGAAAACTAAATGGAAACTAAATGAAAACTAAGCTATGATGACTAAAAGTAAGACTAAATACATTGACAATTTCGTCAACAAATGTTAGGAAGGGACTAGTGGACAAGAGATCCAGTATAAGTCATTTTACACTTGGTTGCATGCTGAAAATAGCAGATCTACAAGCTCACAACGCAGTGTGACTGAGCTTGTAGATCGGCTATTTTCAGCAAGTGTAAAATCTCTCATTACGACGGCATCAAGGCCCGCCAAAATACATTTCAGTCGACTAAAATCTTATGATATATATTCGACAAAAACTAGACTAACGCTAAAAAATTGCAGGTGACTAAATTGAGACTAAAACGTTTCAGTCCAAATACTATGGAAGGAATTTTGGAATTTGCTGCCAAAAACAACACTGCTCTGAAGTCTGAACTGCCCGTAAAAACCACAAAACCAAGCTCTGGGTACATGCCAACTTGATTGGTGAATGGGAACCCATTGCAAACTGCCGTACAAAGATGCACTAGAACCGCATTCAGCACAGCTTTCCACAGTTAAAGCCGAATTCCAATACCCAAAATCTCGACCACTCGCTCACTCACACTCCATCACTCCAGCATGGCAGTGTTATGGTGGAATTGGTGACCTGCCAAAATGTGTGACCATCTTGTGGACTTCACATAACTTACATGGAGGTCTTTAAATATGTGGCCTGAATACCGCTATTGAACTCTACACAAATATACTAAACTGCATTGATTTACATTCCGAAACTGTACTATACATTATGTGATCGTATACGCACATATTTCAGCTAGGTCACCGATTTCCCCGTAACAACACCACCATGCTGTGTGAGTGTGAGTGAGCGAGTGGCCGAGGTATTTGGGTATTGGAATCTGGCATAGGCGACGGATTTACCAGCCTATTGTATGACCTCCGGACGGTATGGACGGACCCGCGCTAGGGTTCAGAGGGTACACAGCACTCTGAGCCATGGATTCACAGGAGGAGGAGGAGAACGCCATAATGAAAAACTCTTCTTACTCGCTGGAGATTCCGAGGCCTGAGGAAGTAGGCAAAAAAAAGAAAAAAGGAAAAAAAAATTAAGAAAGTCATAAATGGACACTAATTGTTTGGCACTATAACATGCCTTGATTATCAATGTGTTTTCTGGAATGTGATAGAATGTAGTCTAACTCGGTTTGGAAATAACTAGTCATCTATGAGGCTTTTCAAAAACAAAGCTGAGGTTCATTGTCAAAGTTCACTTCACTTATTTCTCCATATGGTTGGAGTAAAATACCAGCAGTGCCGATACTGTTCAGTTTATTACATTTAGGCTAAACAGATACATTACCATCACAGTACAACCGTTAATGTACATATGGCGTAAATAGATTTCAATATGTATACATACATTATAATCTGTATTTGTATGTAAATCTGATTACAAATATATTTTGTAGTCTGGGCACATCTTTTTGTAATAATTAATCTGGGTTCTAGTGTCCTATACTACACTGGTTCCAGTGTGATCTGATTGTTCTCTCTTCCCCCTCCTAGTCAACTGAAATGGCCAAACCATGGGCCTTGATCTCAGAGGTCGGGGGAGAGCATGGTTACCTGGAAGAGCTGGTTGACCTGGTGAAACAACACTTCCGGACAGTCTGCTACAGAGAACTACTGCACGATCCCCAGCTCCATGCCCCCAAAATTGAGGTTATGTTTATTTGGAAGTTCAGCCCAGTGGCAGAGCCTAGCTTGCTTCGATCTCTGCCCAACCTGAAGGTCATAGCCAGCGGCGGCGTGGGCGTAGACCACATGAACCTGCCCTTCATCGCCAGTCTGGGCGTGAAGGTGTGCAACACCCCTGGTGTGGTCAGCGCTGCCACGGCAGATATGGCCATGGCTTTGCTTCTGTCATCGGCACGAAAGATTTTAGAAGGTAAGATTGTTGCCTTACTCGCTTAAGTAAAAACCGAGTGGAATAGTAAGAGAGTGGCGACACTAGCGTTGACTCGCATTGTAACAATGGAATGCGGAAGTGCTCATTCTATCTCAATGGGATAGTTACAATGTTTGGAACTACAGCTTCTCTTAAATCCAGTCCCAAATCCACTCTGCCAATAACCAAAACAGCTATAGCTTTTTTGAGAGCTCAAAAAAAACTTTGTTGGAACACATTTTCTGGTCCATAGGTTACCAAATTGCTGTGGATCCTAGGACCACCGAAATACCGCACAGCCTGATGGGATTTGAAGTAACAGGATCCACTTTGGGAATCATTGGGATGGGAGACATTGGCTACAAAATAGCTCAAAGAAGCAAGGGGTTTGAGATGAAAATCCTTTATCACAATCGAACCAGAAGGTAAATAGTCTCGTGTAGCTATAGTTGTTTGGAGATTTCCACCTACAAAAACATCTGGGGCCTTCTACATTCAACAGCCGCAAGACAAACCGTCCAAATATGAATGAACACACACACACACACACACACACACACACACACACACACACACACACACACACACACACACACACACACACACACACACATGCTTAGTATTAGAGGTGATATTCCTTGCTAACCTTAGGATGCTGTTTTCATACAGTACGTGGATGTATAATGTTTCTGTTGTCCAAACAATCTTTGAACAAATGTTCAGTTGTTGCAGCAGTAACAGTGAACAGTACCTGTTCTCTCTGGGTGCTCTCCTCTGTTCAGAAGCGCTGAAGATGAGATGATGGTGGGCGCCAGTTACTGTGAGAACCTGGATGACCTGCTGAGGAGGTCAGACTTTGTCATGGTGGCTGTCAACTTGATCCCTCACAACGTGGGCCTTATTGGACACAGAGAACTGTCCCTCATGAAGTCCACTGCAACGCTGGTGAACATTAGCAGAGGTTAGCATTACTCTTCTCCCTCAAAAAGTCCAGATGTGTTGATTTGAATCCTTTTTGGATTACCTTAACCAGTGGTTAAGGTAATCCCAAGTAAGCGCCGTCCTAATGATATATGTGAATGATTCTCAGGTGTAGTTGTGGACCATGATGCTTTGGTCAAAGCTCTTCAGCGTGGGACTATTCACGGAGCAGCATTGGATGTGACTCACCCTGAGCCCTTACAGAGGTCTGCACACGCACACACAGAGTAGAAACTTAGAAAAAGTAGTAAAATATACCACACAGTAAAATATATCGGCTATGTATATAACTGTCTCATCAAGGGATTTAGCACCACCTGACCGATCAGAACTGTGTGGTGTCATTTTTCACTGTCTCAATGATGTGTAATGAAAAATATATATATAATTTTAAATACTGAATTAATGTCACTTATTCGGTAACCGCGCACACACACACACACACACACACACACACACACACACACACACACACACACACACACACACACACACACACACACACACCAGTGTTGATTTATTTAATTGTACACACTCTGAGTTAACCTAGTACGGTAACATTCATGATTTTAAAGTAGCCTATATACAACAAAGGAAATCCTCCTTGCAAATGTATTAAAAGTCTACTTTCTTTCTTGGACACAGGGACCATCCACTCCTCGGCCTCCCCAACGTCCTCATAACGCCTCACATTGGGATCAACACCTACCAGACCGCGAGGAAGATGGTGCAGAAGATGGTGGAGAACGCTCTGGCCGCAGTGAACGGTCTGCCCGTGCCGAACGAAGTGAAACTGAAGAACTGAGCTGTCATTCAGTGTTGTCTTCATCGACTAAAACTAAAGACGAAAAAATGTTCGTCGACTACCTTTTTCCACTGACGAAACTAAATGAAAACTAAGCTACTGTATGAGGACTAAAACTAAGACTAAATGTATTGACAATTATTCGTCAACAGATAAAAACTAGACTAAAATGTTGAGAAGGGACTATAGTGGACAAGAGATCCAGTATAAGTCATTTTACACTTGGCATGCTGAAAATAGCAGATCTATAAGCTCACAACGTGTCGCACTGTGTTGTGTGCTTGTAGATCTGCTATTTTCAGCAAGTGTAAAATCAGTCATTACGACGGCATCAAGGCCCATTTTAGTCGACTAAATAAACTGTAGATTAGACATTTAGTCGACTAAAACTAGACTAACACCAAAACATTCCAGGTGACTAAATGACTAAAACTAAATGAAGACTATGACTAAAACTAAAATCCAAATTTGCTGCCAAAAACAACACTGCTGTCATTTTATCATTTTATACCCACAGTGAAGAGCTACCCCAAGCTTTGTGGCAACATAAAGCTGCTTCAGTTTCTGACTTAAAAAATATATATAATGTTCAAGGCAAGCTACAGATGAGGAGTGATGTCGATAAGTAGGATACATAGGATACCGAGGATGAGGTAGATGTGCAAATGCAAATTGTGTGCGTGGGCGTGGCAATCAGGAGGGCGAGGGCCAGTCTGTGTCTCATAGGAGGGCTGTGGGCAGTTCAGAAACCCGTCCACCAGTGACATCATCAATGGGGAAACCAAGCTAATAGAAACTGCAGGCTTCTTATTCCTGAAAAGTTGCAATATGAAAATGGAAGCCATTGTTCTCACGATAATACAAATCTAAATATTTCTTATAAAAAAAACCTTGCCTAAAGAAATCTGCCTAACGATGATGTCACTGGTGGACAGGTTTCTGAACTGCCCACAGCCCTCCTATGAGACACAGACTGAGTAGAAATTGCTAGATTGAGTTTATCTGAGGCTAATGTGGTGGGTGGACTTTCTGATCCCGATTTTGATATTGAAGTTGGAGCATAGGCCTACAATCCCTACATACAGATGATATTGAATGTAGTTGCAAAATATACATATTGTCATCTTATTCTATAATTTTACACTCATTATTACGAATACCAGTTCACAAAAATCAATAAAGTGAAGTGAACCATGAATGCATGAATAAAGAGTTCTGGCTGTCACTCCTCCGCCTGCAATCTGCTCTGTCCCCTGCTGAGGTCACTGTTGCTCCATCAAATCCTGAACCAGTTGAGTTGAGTTGGTTTCCATCCCAGTTCATTATCATAATCTGTGTCAGGTGTTTGTATATAGCAAGGATTTGGCCTGGAAACACCCATGTTATAAAAACGCAGAAACGCTGTTTTCTTTCAAATGTCAGCTATTAGCTGACGAGACTGACAAACTGAAACTGGTTTAGCAAGTAATGATTTTGGCTGAAATGATTTTAAATTTAAATTAATGTCCAAATTTCCCCAAACAGTTTATAGTATAGGCTAAATGCCTTTTTTGATAGAAGGCATTTGTTGCGTGGTTAATAAGAGAAGATGCATTACCTTTATCTTTTCAGGGGCAATTGCCCCCTCAGCACCATGAAGGACCATCCTTCCACGCTGACAACTAGCTGCAGTGGTACTGTGTTAGCCTGGCTAATAAGGCTAGTACTGTGGTTCCAAAGCTATCATTTATTTGGGGGACCCCCTGGAACTCCCTCAAGGACCCGGCTGGGGGTCCCCGGACCCCAGTGTGGGAACCACTGCTGTCTTCTCTATTGTATTGGAGTTGCACATCTCCATTATATTAAACATCTTTGTAAAAACTGCAAACTGCACTCTCCCTGCTTCACTTCTATTATTTTTCTTAAATAAAAATCTCAAATCTGTAGAAGTATAATGTTGGCAAAGTATAGATTCAGACAGTATAAATACATACAGCCAAATATGACAGTTTACATGTGTTATTATTGTGTAATGCGCGTATATAGTGTTATTATTCAGGCACCTAACATGGGTACTAAATTATTTTGTGTCATCATCAACAGTGGACAGTTTTCCAAAAGCCCCCCCGCCCGGCTTACATGCTCATATAAGCAGCACGCATCTGTAAATAATAGTATAATACCACCAATTAACATCAATATTGTGCATTTTAAATTAATAGGATCATGTTTATTCCTGCAGAAAACAACCCCCCCTCCTTTAAAGGTTTCACCCTCGTCATGGTAAGTGACATCTTTTAGTTATTTAGTCTATGCAAGCTAAATGCAAGCCTTCATTAGCCGAAGCTTGCCAGCAAAGAGATGTACAGTATGATTGAAGGACTGTTTTCATTTAGATAAGTCATTATTCCTATTGGTTTTCAACCAGTTTCATTTCAAGGCCCAAAATGTATTCAGCTTTGAGCCACCACGTACGGACCACCATTTGATGAGATTTAGCCTCAGACCCAATTAAAACTAAAGAATATTTTGTTGTCGTTTTGTCTACAATTCCATGCTTTTAACAATTCTTCTACATTCTCTAATTGTGTATACTTGTAAAAGAAGTAATGCAGATGTGTAACAATAATGTAACTCTTGAGAGCATAAAATTAAACCAATCATTTTACGCTAAGAGTTAAAAATCTATAAGGGTCATTTGTTTTGCAACTCCATCATTTAGCTGGGGACCACCTGGAACCCCCTTATGGACCACTGGTTGAAAACCCACTGCTGTATAGTATACAAGACAAGTTGTTTAGGTTTCTGACAACGTTTGGGACATCAATCAATCCATTAGAATGTAACTTTGAGAGTGTATAAATAGAAGAACCAAATGTACCCTGTATGTGTGTGTGTACACAGGGTTTCATGAGGTCAGATCAACATATGGAATGTCAGAACAGGTCAACTGAGCTCCATTTATGGAGATCTTAAGGGTGGCGGCGGGGGCAGTGTCTTGAGTGTACAGGGTTTGATGTCGAGGGTCCAGGTAGGGCCGGGCCTTAATTTTCGGGCCTGTTGAGAACTCTACTAATAACTTTGGGGCAGGCCCGTCTAGAGTTTGAATGGACAGGTATCAGTCGAAAGGGAGACATCGAAGAGGAAGGACGGGGTGAACGACATTATTGGAATGTCGGAACAGGTGAGCTCCATATATGGAGATCTAAGGGTTTGAGGTCAGATGTATAGTTGCTGGCCGGCTCCATATATGCAGATCTATATGATCCAGTCTTCACCATGTATGGCTATCCAGGGTTTGATGAGGTCAGTGTGGTGATCATCATATATGGAGACGTGATGTTTCATGAGGCGTGACGTGCCACAAGGCGTGACCATGTGACACGAGGCGTGACACTGATGGGAAATGCAGGTTTTCATAGTAAACTGCGACCTAGTTTGAGAACCACTGCTGTATATACCACAGTCATTATCATGCTTCTCAACATCTCCACCATTTTGGACGGGAACCCCTTTTGGTGTTTTAAGGATTATGTTATACTTTAGCTATTGAAAAATAGCAGATCTACAAGCTCATAGTGCGGCACCGAGTGGTGTCTTTGAATGTATATTCTTTCAGAGCGAGCGTTTTTAACTCAAATCTTTGCTTCTGGGATGGGGGGACCCTGGAAGTTGGAACAACATATTTTCAGATGGGGGTCAGATGGTTGAGCACCACTGGCATAGAAACATGGGTTTTTCAGAAAACTCAGTCAGGATTTAGAAGACATTTGTAGAATCGAGCTCGGGTCTAAATGGGTTTTAATCCATGTGTTTTTTTCAGCCAGCTGTTGCCGTCGGTAACGTGGGCCAGCTGGCGGTGGACCTCATGGTGTCAACTCTGAAGATGAAGAGAGTGGGTTACATGCATACGGACTGCATCGTCCCCTTAGTGGGGAACAACCCCTATGCCACTTCTGCAGAGGACGCTGAGGAACTCCACACTGCTGCGGAAGGCACTGTACAGTTTAATTTCAAAGAAGAAATAACTGAAATAACGACATCTGTTCTTCTCGACTGCGTTCTAACTCTCCTGTCATTAATCCACAGTGTACACAGCGGCGGAGATGAAGTTAGCGGTTCTTCAGATTAGGACGCCAATTATTAGAGTAAACATCTTTTCTTCTTATTTTTACATTAGTGAGATTTATTATTTTGTTATGAGAAAACACTTTTGTTTCTGTGAGTGTGCTTCCATTTTTAAAGACACAGTCAAAGAGAGAATTCATACAGTAATATAAATTATATAGACATAATATTGTTTCTGTGACAGTGACAGTCGACTAAATATACGGTTGATTTAGTCGACTAAAATTTATTTTGGTGGGCCTGTCGTAATTGCGATGCGTTGTGGGCTTGTAGATCTGCTATTTTCAGCATTCAACTAATTGTAAAATTACTTGTAGTGTAATCTGGATCTCTTCATAACATTTTAGTCTAGTTTTTATTTGTTGACGACATTGTCAGTATATTTAGTTTTAGTCATCATAGCTTATGTTGACATTTAGTTTCCATTTAGTTTGTCAGTGAAAAAAGGTAGTCGACTTAATTTTAGTCGACGAAATCAACACTGTTCTGTGAATAAAAGGACGTATTGATGCAAGTTCTGTCCTCTCTTCCATGGCAGACAAAAAGAAAACAATTCCGTCAGTTGATTGTGTCTTGGATCAAAGCCAGTGGGTTTTCCAGAACAGTCGTTTTGTCCAGCAGCTACGCCTACCAGAGAGATGACCAACAGCTTCATGGGTATATTGCAGATACTATTTTGAACAAATGCTACGGTTGAACCTCATGGAAATTGAGTGGCTTTCCAACTCAAAGGCTTTGCTGCCATGTTTTCATTTTTGGTTGTATTTTTCATATCTTTTCCACTAGTCCCTTCCTAACATTTTAATCTAGTTATCTATTGACGAATTGTCAATACATTTAGTCTTAGTTTTCATTTTAGTTTGTCAGTGAAAAAAAAGGTAGTCGAAGGACATTTTTCGTCTTGGTTTCAGTCGACAAAAACAACACTGAAGGGAATTATAACATTGTATCATTCTGTTAATGTCAACTTAACCAGCACTCCACTGAGGTACCTGATCACGCCGGCCTTGCGGAAGCTGTCTGGAGATGCCCTGAAGGAGCTGGGCTGGAGAGAGATGGAGAGAGTGTCCGCCTTCTCTGGCCTGGTGGACGCAAACACAGAGCCACGCCTCTGCATACCTGGAGGAGGAATCACCAAGCAACTCTTCACCGACAGGTAGAGAAAAAAAAACCTGACAGAACTCGTACTCTTTATCATTCTGATAAGATAAGTCTTCATGATGTATACCCTTTTCGTCTTTTTTTTGTGGGGAAACAATTAGACCTGAGGATGATTCTACGAATGCCTTCTAAATCCTGACAGTTTTCTGGGAAACCTCATGTCAGTCGTTCATGTCAAGGGCCCCCAGAATTATATGTAATTGGCCGCCAACCCCCATCTGAAAATATGTAGTTCCAGGGACCTCCCCCAGAAGCAAAGATTTTTTTTCAAAAAATAGAGCTTGTAGATCTGCTATTTTTCAATAGCTAAAGTATAACATAATGCTCAAAACACCAAAAGGGGTTACCATCCAAAAATGGGTTAAATTCAAAATATATGAATGCAACATTGTCGTCAACCTATATTGACATGCCCAAGATAATGTCGTGTCGAAAGTGGTTTTCAATGTAGGCTATTATTATATATTTATAGAATCGGACTGTATCAAATCAATCGTAAACGATTCAGAGCCACCCCCTCTGACAACATCGCAAGACCGTTTGTTTGTTTTTGGACCACAATGCTTACGAGATGATTTTCTCTAATAGAGAAGGATGAATGTCAGGACGACTTCTGTGCTCTAGACTATATTATTGTATTAATTTATAATGATGCTATAAGACTCTGCTCTGCAGCTCTTGCGGTTTTAACTAATTCTGGAGTGCCGTGCTACGAGCTTGTAGGTCTGCTATTTTTGAAAAAATAGCAGGCATTAGAAGGCATTTGTAGAATCTGTCCTCAGGGTAAATGGGTTAATAGTTATTGGCGCTATTGTTACTGACTATTATGTTCTGTGTGTACTACGTGGTGTGAAGCTGTGCTGAGGAGCTGCCGTTGGCCGTGCTGCTTATCTTCTGTTCCGAGGGAGATAACATCCCTGATGCTGTCACACTAATCAACTACCTTAACGACTGGCTCCACCTGGTGGACAAATCTGTAAGTGATTCTCCAGACTGACTGACCTGACTGAAAATGTGACTAAAACTAAATGAAAACTATTCAAGAGACTACGACTAAAACTCAAATCTAAATTGTGCCTTATGCAATAACCCGGGCAACACTGGACGGCCTGAAAAAGCTGAAGAACTCTATGTGTAACGGCAAATATTCACCTTCCAATGTTTCGGATTCCTATTGTCTTTAACACGTTACTTCAGAGGTATGGATTGGAGTGATCCTACACAGTAGACAGTGAAGCAAATTAATCAGAGTGAACATACCAGTGATATTGCATTGTCATTTCTGTAGTTATTCTCTGTTCTCCTGTGGTTCTCTGTCTGCGTGGCTGGTTTAAGAACAGTGTGCTCCACCACAGCAATGTCCTGTGGGTACTCCCACAACACGCACAAAACACGGCCTCCAGGCCTAATTTCCTGGTTTTTAAACTGCTGGTGGATCATTGAAAATGAAGCTTGCGCACAGCTTCCAACTTGCCGCTATAAACCAAGGACTATTAAATGAGGACAGGAAGTGAAGTTCGTACGATGGACTCCGTGTTGCTCCATGGAAGGACAGAAACATGCGCAAATTGAGACCAAGGAAGCTGAACGCGGAAGTGTTGGCTGCATATAGCCCATTGCGCATGTTTCTTTCCTTCCAGAGAGCAACATGGAGTCCACCGTACGGTCTTCGCTTCCTGTCCTCTTTAATAGTCCTTGCTAAAAACCAGGAAGAGACTCCTGCTGCGATTTGGCATCTTCGTGTTGCTACAATGTGTGTGTGTGCGCTGTGTCTGATTGCTGCACCTGTGACCCTCTCTAAATAGCCTACACACCACCACACCCAAGTGCTGTCAAATCTAGAGCCCAGGTGTTGGAAAAAGAATAGTGCCAACCTAACGAATAATAAGTGTTTGTTATGCTTGTTTCTTTACAGAACCAAGGGGCGAAGAAGTGGAGGAGCCCAAGTTCCTGGAAGCTTCTGTTTGGTAGTGGCATCCCACCTACAATTTTCTAACACACACACACACACACACACACACACACACACACACACACACACACACACACACACACACACACAGACAGACACATGTACGTCACAGGCTGCAGTTGGCTACAAGGACAGCTGCAGAGTCACCCGTCTGGGAACTTGGAAAAACTACTTTGTAGTACATAATATTTTATCCAGTCAGCAACATTCTTGGGCATCTCACGGCCATGGAAACCAGCATTCCTTACAAAGGTGGTTACAGAATTTAACATCTCCCCTTGCTGAGTTTGAGGCTTGAGCTGGGTTTAATTGTTTTTGTGAACTGTTCTTTTTTCAATGATTGTAGATGCAACCCCATACCACAGTAAACCACCATCTGTTATAATTCAGATATGTACCCACACTGCCCTGTTCATACCTTTCCGTTACTGATCATAAATTTTCCTTTGTAGTGACTGACGAAATGTTAACAGCACTTATGCAGTTATTTCTTTTTTTAAATAAAAGATGATTGAATTATGAGACTCCAGACTCAATATATTCCGGACAAACATAAAAAAAACTGTCTTGATTGCGTTAGACCAGCAATCCCCCCTGCCTCCTTCAGTTAACTGAAAGTGGCTGGCCGGTTGCCACATTGTCTTCCTGGCAGTCCTTCCCTCTGCAACGTTGTAATTTGATTCCATCCTGAAACATGTTGGAACCAGTTATAGATTCAGTTGTTCTTATGATGGAGAGGAAGTATTCGGATGCTGTCATTGACCGCATCTTGCATACCAGCTAACCTTGAGGTTTCGTTTCTTCACTCTTGGTAGCATTGTATTGGCTGGGTTGCTGTGGAGACAACATAGACTTTATTTTTTAACTATAGCTGTATGCAGTGGGTGATTAAGATGCCATATATAACCCATCGTTTTTTTCATTTTTTTCAAATCCTCAAAAATGATGAAAAACGGCGTGCCATAGTATGCCGTACGATATGGGCTATAGCCCACGGTCCAAAATGATGAGAAATGAGGCTAACTTTTTTTTTCAAAATTTCAAAAAACATGGGCTATAACCCATCGTTTTTTTCATTTTTTCAAATCCTCAAAAATGATGAAAAACGGCGTGCCATAGTATGCCGTACGATATGGGCTATAGCCCACGCTCCAAAATGATGAGAAACGAGGCTAACTTTTTTTTCTAAATTTCAAAAAACATGGGCTATAACCCATCGTTTTTTTCATTTTTTCATTTTTGTCAAATCATCAAAAATGATGAAAAACGGCGCGCTATAGTATGCCGTACGATATGGGCTATAGCCCATGGTCCAGAATGATGAGAAACGAGGATAACTTTTTTTTTCAAAATTTCAAAAAACATGGGCTATAACCCATCGTTTTTTTCATTTTTTCATTTTTGTCAAATCATCAAAAATGATGAAAAACGGCATGCTATAGTATGCCGTACGATATGGCATACTAATTGCGGAAATGGAAATTGCGGAATTGCGGAAATGGAAATTGCTAAAATTGCGGAAATGGAAATTGCGGAAATGCTAATTGCGGAAATTGCAGCAATTTCCGCAATTTCCATTTCCGCAATTTCAGCAATTTCCGCAATTAGCATTTCCGCAATTTTGCAATTTCATCTTCAGATGAATACTTATCAAATCCACCAATTGTGGGATATTTTATTACTCATGGCCCATGGGTAAAGTGCAAAAATATATCTTAATGTATTCAACTAGTTTTATCGCTCTGCCATTTTTCATTGTATGACAGGAAGGAAAATGAGAAAATCCACATGTCGTCTGTAGTGTGGCCACAAGTTGCTGCCGTTGGAAATTTAAGCGAATGGTTTGGTAAGTTAGCTAAAAGGAACAAACATCTACGAGACACTATTGTTATGCAAACTAGATAATACCAGTTTTATTGGTAGATTTACCCTCTCTAGGAGACAGGGAAACAAACGCCAAATTGTATGCGTCATCATACAACCATGCTTGCCGGAAATAACAGATTTTCGGAAATCATTAATCAACATGGCCGTACGACTATGTATAAATTAAGCTTTAAGACTTTTAGAAAAGGAGAATAAAATATGCTTTCTTGTGTTCAAAACAAATACATCGTTTTCTGTCTTTTTTTTTTTTTTACAAGCAAAAATATTTCTTTTTACACGTTTTTATAAAGAACACTATGTACATCTTGGAAACACATCACATGCCACTGAATGTCTCTGGTGGAGGAAGGGGGGGTGCTTTCATTTAGCCCTCCCAGCACGCTGGAAAACTTCAAGTAATCACTTATAAAAAATAGAACATTTTATTTCTGCCTCTGAAAAAAGGTCCTCGAAAAAAATACAGGTACTGTATATTTAACATTACAAATTGGCAATGCATAGCCCCTATTTTTCAGTTGACTTTGTTGAGCCTTAACCTTAATTGGATACATTGCAAAGACTGCAAAACAAACAAATGACATTAAATGGGGGGGAAAGAATTGACCAGTAAAGCTAATAAAATAAAAACACAAAAGATGATGCATTTTCTGTGAGGCCACAACTTCAAGCAGCAGCAGCGCCAACAGGGAGACTGAGCTGGTGTGTTTTGTCTTTTAAAAAAAATGTCCTTTAGAATGTTGAAGTGTTTGCAGTAAACGGCAAAGAGGAGACAGTCGAGGAACAAATGAAAGACCTGCAGGGGGAGTGACCTGTCCTTAAGAGATGTTTGATGTGGGGATTATTTAGTCTGGATAGAGGAGAGCGCAGTATGGCGAAGCCTGCTTCATACAACAGTGTCACGCGCCGAAAACAAGCTGATCTACAAGGTCACATCATGTCTGTGAAGTGTTGTGAGCTAGGGCTGGGAAATTTTAATCTACAAATCTCACAATATTTTAGAACAAATGCCTCTATTGATATTGCGACAATTCTATCTACGATTCTACGACATAGATTGTCCCTTTTTATTTTTTAGATTGATAGTGTAAAATAATTAATTTAAATCCAGAAAAGACCACACTTAAGGGATGTTTCACTTAGTTGTAACAGTAACATGTTTGAGGTCATTTTAACATCTACTCTGACTTCTGGTGAGCACCCCAGACCATTTCTAAGTTAAAAGAGGAATAGCCGACATGTTTCCACCTCGGAAGGTCTTCATCAGGTCATTTTCGCTCTGATGAAGACGATCCGAGGTCATCAAAACATGTCCGTTTCCTTTTAATAAATAAAAGCTTGCAGCTTCAGCCTACGCCTTTTCAATCAACCTTTAAAGAAATGTTGGATGTAATGTAAAATGTCATGATTTATGCTACTGTTGAAGATCGAAATAAACAAAACTAAAAACAACAAACATTTGATCAGTGAGCACCATTTTGACACTATTGTTGACGTAATTTTTTTCCTCTCCTTTCTCTTGATTCAGTATTTAGATATTTCAGATTTATTTTGTCAGCCACACTGTATATAAAACCATAACGTCAAACTCTATATTTCATGTTAGATTAATTGACAACACACATCCTTGGTTCTGGTGACTGATAGTCTAATACGTGTTTGTGTAGCATTTTTCCAATTACAATGAATGTCAAATATCTAAAATACTGAATTAAGAAACTTAAAATCTGTCTGGGGTGCACACAAAAGCCAGAGTATATTAAAATTGCCCCAAACATGTTCCAAAATGGCCGATATCTAGTCTCATATCACACTATCAATATAATAGCGATACATTTCCCAGCCCTATTGTGAGCAACAGCATTTTATTTTGATTATCACAACGGACTTCCCAGGGCTTCTGGTCATACTTGGTTTCTTGCAGTTCTTGTCGACACCAGGATGTGAGCACAGAACATTAACCACATCTGGACCGACAAACTTGTGGACAAAACCGAGCAACGTCTCTCAGCAAGCCTCGTCAGTGACGCCGTCGTACGACAGCATAGCATTTATGCAGCATAGTAGGCGTGATGGAGAAAGGCTTCTGCAGAAACTGAAATTGACTGAATTGGGGATAGTTGCCAATGAGCCAGGCTACCAAAAAAAGACAAGCAGGCTACATAACAGGAGTTTCTAGGCGTGGGGTGACTTTGGATTGGATGTGGAGGAAATTGGCAAAGAGCCGGAGGTCCCTGCCGAGGTTGTCTTTGCTGCCGGAGCTGTAGTCCTGTCGACGGGTTAGGTGTCGCTGGTTTTTGCCCTGTCACGAGACAAAAACAACAACAGGGGTTCCAAATGGGTTGAATTCAGAACCAGATACACAACGACAACTGTTGAGATTGTTGAGTACAGGGCAAAGTGATCCAAGGAATGTGTGTGTTTGCCAGAAATTAGACATGTTTGGCCACTGTCATCATGGCCAAGTGAAGTTGATGTTTTACACTTTAGATTAGAATGATGGTGTAAATTGATACAGCCTGGTTCATTGTGTGTGTATAATACAATGTACATCTTTGGATCACTTTGATCATCACAGCACAGCATTAACTCATTTTACATTGTTGGCAATAGCAGCAATCATTTTAATAATCATCATCATCATGTCATGCTGTGTTCAGATGCTCTTGGTAACTTAACTAAAGTTAGAACTATGTCTAGAGCTGAAAACCTCCAACAGAAATACTGGACATTTTTGCAAAAAACTAATATGAACTGAATTGTTGTTGAGCATTGGAACACATCATAAGGTCTGAATGTTTGCCACCGATGCCCCTGGCAGGTAACAGAATGTTTGCCACCTATGCCCCAGAACAGTTGGATTTCACTTCACTGGAAGGTTTTTGTCAAAGATGTCATCAGGAGTGAAAAGCGTGTGGAAACAGGTGACCCTGCAGACAAAGTCCTTTTCGTTACAAGGCAGGAGTGAAATAAAACAGAGGCGTTAGTATGAAGGTTAAGTGTGAGCTTAAAGCGGTGGTGCTTAGAGCCAGGTCCAGCTGCACTGGGTTTTCTATAGACTCCTTACTTCTAAGTCAGAGGATAATTATATGCAGTGTTTTTGGCAGCAAATTTAGATTTTAGTTTTAGTCATAGTCTCTTGAATAGTTTATTTAGTTTTAGTCACATTTCAGTCACCTGGAATGTTTTAGTATTAGTCTAGTTTTAGTCGACTAAATGTCATATTTTAGTCGGCCTTGATGCTGTTGTAATGACTGATTTTACACTTGATGATAATAGCAGATTGTAGCTATTTTCAGCATGCAACCAAGTGTAAAATGACTTATACTGGATCTCTTGTCCACTAGTCCCTTCCTAACATTTTAGTCTAGTTATTATCTGTTGACGAATTGTCAATACATTTAGTCTTAGTTTTAGTCATCATAGCTTAGTTTTCATTTAACACTGATTATATGCCAACGATTTCAGTAAACTGCATATCGAGGGAGATTGTCCTGGCGGTAAAATGGCGCTCTCAAGACTTACTGTAAGACTTACTGTAAGACTGCACCAGAGGACAACATGACACACCTCATTCAGACACTGTGATCAATACTGGCATTAATGTCAAATTGACTATCAATCAAATTGCAGCCTGTTTGTTTCCCATCTCTATATCTTCATTCAACATACAATTCATAAATCCATTCTTCAGCTTTGAAAAAAAGGTAGTGATGCATAGAATATTCGGCAGAAAATGGCTAAAAATGCATTTTCGGCCTATTCGGTTTCGGCCCGAATAGGCAGAAAATATATCGCCGAATAGTTTATGCAATTAATGCATTCAAAAGAGCTGAATAATGATTACCGGTATTAATTAAGTTAAGTTTTGCCATAACCATTTATTTTGCCATAAATAAGGTAGCTTTAAGGTACGGCCATGACAGCAATGGTAGGAAAAAAGTTATATAATATTAATCATATTCAGATATTCGGTTTCCGGCCAACTGTTTCCTATGTTCGGTTTCGGCCAAGAATTTCCCTTTCGGTGCATCCCTAAAAAAAGGCAAATATATATTATACCTTGTGCCATTTAAAACCCACAAACTACTTACTAGCACACACAACACAGCCATGCTTTGATTCTGATAGAAACTGGGAGATCACATGAAATGAAAACCAACTTCACCTATTGAGCAATATAATTAGCCACACTGCATTATTATTATTATTTTTAACAGAAAGAATAAGATAAAGGCTCCCAAATAAATGATTGTTTACTCTATCGGCGTCGCCATGGTATGTTACAACCTTTAAAGCTGCTATAAGCAATAATCTTTAAAGCTGCTATAAGCAATAATCTTGACATATTGCTTATAGCAGCTTTAAGCAAGCCATCTCATATTAATGTTCTAGGCTCATATTAAGACATTCTGCTGGTTAGACATTTTAGCGAGATGAGACAGCCTTGATTTGCATTTAACAGGTCTATAAGCTAAGCAACCAGCTTGCCTAATTTATAAACTATTTTACACCTAAACTAGACAATTTACCATTTAACTCAACGTAAAAAGCATCAACATAGCCATTAACGAAGTCTTTGACCAACTGCTGTCAAGCGGAAAACTACATCTTGTTCAACTACAGCAACATTTCAGGGCTTCAAAGATGTATCACTGGCACCCAGTAAACAAGCCCCACCAGAAAGCACCAATAAAATAAATGTAGGAGCACAGCTTTTTAAGGATTACCAAATGTGGTGTTGGTTGTTGGAATTTAGTAGTGGCTAATTTGGTCGACAGAAAAAGGATTCCTGGTAGATACGTAGATATTGTGCAGTCTGGTTAAAGAGGGGTGAAAGCTAAACATTTTCTATTTCCCTCTTTCTAAAAAAAATCTCTTTGACTGATTAACCCCCGACCCAGAGGCAGTAGGTGAAATTTAAGCAAACCTTTCAGATTCTGAGCTGAGCTGGATGACATGAAAGGTACCGTATACTGTAACACAGTGGTTCCCAAAGTGGGGTCCGGGGACCCCCAGAGGTCGAGTTCCAGGGGGTCCCCCAGCTAAACAATAGTTTGGAACCAAATGGACCCTTATGGGTCTGTAACTCTGAGTGTACAAATGGAACCCTCTCAGAGTTAAATTAACTTTTATTTTACAATATAAACTGGGGGTCCCAGTTTATATTGGGACTGGGAGGAGACCCCGGGGCAGACCAAGGCGTAGTTGGAGGAAACACATCGACTCACTGGACTGTATAAATCTTCTCTTATGGGGGGGTCCCTGGCATATATTTTCAAACGGGGGGTCCGCAGGCTAATTAGTGTCAATTAAAGTTTCCGGGTCATATTAACGTAACAAAGCACCACATTCTAAAACTACAGTATCTTAACTTCCACTCTTTACAAAAAAAAGAATATTTAGATTACCTCTAAAATGAACACAGTGGTCATTTCTGAAGTTATGCTTTATTATAATGACTTTGGAAGTTACTGTAGTAATTAGTCTTTTGAAGTACTATCCAGTATCTGGCATTTGATTGGTTACCGTTAGAGGACATCAACAGAAAATGTGCCACCGAATGCATCAGTGCTCCCAAATTTAATTTCCCAGTTGCAGTTATAACTTTGTATATTGCTATCACTAATGGTCCCACTTTAGAGAGACTGCACCTTAACCTGAGGCCAGAAACTACAAACAACCATTACTGCAAACAAACAAACACACAGTCAGTGTCACAGTCAGTGTCACAGACCGAGACACAGACACACCATGCCACAGTGCAGCCTTACGTGAACAACAACTACAGACCACCGGAGAGTCAAGCAAGACAAAGAATGAACACAACCCCGTGACAACAAACTCCCGACAGAAATCAAAAAGCACCGCAGAAGCATGGGACACACACCAGTGTTGTTTTTGTCGACTAAAACTAAGACGAAAAATGTTCGTCGACTACCTTTTTTCGCTGAGGAAAACTAAATGGAAACTACATGAAAACTAAGATATGATGGCTAAGACTAAATATATTGACAATTTCGTCAACAAATAAAGACTAGACTAAAATATTAGGAAGGGACTAGTGGACAAGAGATCCAGTATAAGTGATTTTACACTTTGATGCATGCTGAAAATAGCAGATCTACAAGCTTGTAGATCTGTTATTTTCAGCAAGTGCAAAAACAGCCATTACGACGGCATCAAGGCCCGCCAAAATACATTTTAGTTGACAAAATCAACTGTCGTTTTTGTCGACTAAAATCTTATGATATTTAGTCTACTAAAACTGGACTAACACTAAAACATTCCAGGTGACTAAAAACTAAATGAAAACTATTCAAGAGAATATGACTAAAACTAAAATCTAAATTTGCTGCCAAAAACAACACTGACGCGCGCACACACACACACAAACACACACACACACACACACACACACACACACACGCACACACACGCCTTGACGTACAAGTCTTGGGTTTTCTTTTTAAAAGTTGCGCGGGTAAACCTCCTCCTCTAAAAGTCTTCTTCATGGTGTTGCTGTCACAGAGAGGGGAGCAGAGTTACGCTGCTGCACCCCCCCCCTGGACAGGCCAGCTCTGGTCATGTGCAGCAAATGCAGCCCAAACTGTCCGAGAAGAACCACAGTAACAGATTAAAACCTTAGTTGCCGATATGGTCAAAGTCGTACGATTTGTCACACACGTTACCGCAGTGAAATTTGTTCTCCGCATTTGACCCATCTCTTGGAGAGGTGAGCTGCAGCCGTGCCGTGCTGCTCGGGAATCATTTGATTAGTTGATTTGACCACCCCCCAATCCAACCCTTTGATGCCGAGTGCCCAGCAGGGAGGCATTGGGTCCCATTTTTACAATCTTTGGTATGACCCCGGCCGGGGATCGAACCCCCAACCTCCCAGTTTCAGGGCGGTCACTCTAACCACAAGGGCCACTGTCTGGTTTTCTTTTTAAAAGTCTGGGTTTTCAATTCATTTAGGTGCACTTTGGCTTTGTTCATGTGCTCCCAGGAGGAATAATAGCTGCCATCTTGGTAGCAACTGATGGGGAATCCGAATAAAACTAATTACTGGGGAAAGAAGTTACACACTTCTCTGAAATGACCTGCCTCGTTATTACTGTACGTGCAGTCGTGCACTATCAATCAACGTGATTGATCTGTCACTTTATACTTTAACTGGCTCCCCTTAAATCATATATAACCGTTTGACCAGGGTCCACCAGGGGTCTATCCTTGGTCCCCCTCCTTTTTTCACTAAATCTGGTCGCTGAAAAGTCCAATCTGTGAGCAGTGTAGAATAGCCATGTTCACTGAATGTTCAGCCCATAATGTTTTCATGAGGTTAAGAACCTCACCGAGTAGACCTGACTAAGTGAGTCATATGACTGACCGAAGCTGTTGGGACAGAGCTGTCAGGGAGAGAGGGGGAGGAATGTAAATATAGAGAAAGGCCTTTAACTTGTGTCATGAGGTGGCTGAGTCATGCACTGGGAGCTCATGGAGAGTATGATTTCCCCTCTATAAGTCAAGTCAACACTGCTTTGTTCTCTTACCGATAGTGGAGTCATGTGAGGTGAAGATGGTCATTTTTAATCCCCCCTTTCTCCCCTCCCCTCCTGCACTAAATATTAAGAGGTCATGGGTTGAAATCATGCCAGAGAGGAACTTAAAAGGGCAGGATGGCTGCAGTTTATGTGGATGTTCATGGATGGAATGACTTCCAGGAAGCACCAGTATGCTGTGGTATATCTGGTTGGTAGACTTTGGTACACTAATGAATTACACAAAAAACTGAGATTAAACGTTAAATGTAGCAGATTGGATCAATCAATAGCTGAAATTGAACATGAAAGCTGATCACTTGGTAGATCAAAAACTAGGTGGTTGCCCCCCCCCCCCCCCCCCCCTTGAATTAAAGTATGACATACAAAATGTGAACTATAAGCTTATACAGCATAAGAGTTTTTAGGTCAGCGATAATCACCTCTTCCTCTTCTTCTCTGTGTCGTTGATTCTGGGTTTGTTTTGCTGGGGTGTCGTCTTGGAGAAATTGTCTTCTCTGCGTCTCTTTCTGTGTAAAAAACAAACAAACAAAGCAGACCGTGTGCTGTTCAAAATGGTCAAACTATAAAAGCAGATTTACTGTCAATTCATTTTCAAAATAAAAAATAAAGTAGAACGAGTGATCCTCCTAGCACATGTCTCCACCAGGTCAGGTAGGTTATTGTGGGCCAGCAATGTTCGGACAGATCCTTCTTGATCACTTGACTACAGAGACACCGGTAATGTGTACCGATTTGAATGATGAGAAATTTGTAGGCGTATTATATATACAGTATAATGATAGCAATCACTGTAAAGGGCCTTGCAAACGAGGAGCGATGAAACACGCCTATGGTTAATTTTCAATGAGACCTGCGTTTTTACTCAACGCAAGCGTATTTACGTGGGGCGCGGTCCTGTGAATTTGTTGCTCATTATGTGCACACGCCCGCGACTCACCAGACCTGGATTCTGTTTCGCTTTTTTTCTTACGCATGCGTTGTTGCGCCCCCTCTTCAACAGACCTGGAGGAGACCCGTCGTTGATACAGACAACAATGCCTGCGTTCCTCGCTTCACGTTTGCAAGGCCCTTTAGAGGGTTTAGTAACAGGTGTCTCCTCGTCTCTCCAACTATTCAGCGAGGATACCATGTTTTAGTCAGGATACCATGTTCTCTATTCAATCAAGGGAGAGAACTCACGCAGGATACAAAATAAACAAAAAAGTTAAATTGACAGTCAAAACAAGAAATTACAGTCATATATATCAGCTGGCATCAAGCGAAACCCCTTGAAAAGTACAGTCAACTCATCAATCTTACTAAACATTACCAAATATACGTATATGATCACGACATACTGTACAATGATCACTGAATCCTTCCGATAGTGTTTTCAAGCTGGACAAACTAGTACTCGTTACTGATCAGCTCTGCAAGCTGATACAAATGAGCAAAGAAAATTGGAACTGGAAATTTGTTGTGTCTTGATTGTTGGGAGCAGTGTTGATTTCGTTGACTAAAACTAAGACGAAAAATGCTCGACTACCTTTTTTCACTGACGAAAACGAAATGGTAAGTCAATGAAAACTAAGCTATGATTTAGTGAAGCTGTAGATTTAGTCGACTAAAATCCTATGATATTTAGTCGACTAAAACTAGACTTAACACTAAAACATTCCAAGTGAAAACTATTCAACTATGACAAAAAAAAAAAAAAAAACACAAAACAAAACAACAACACTGCTTCGTTGGGAGTGCCATGCAGAGTGTAATAGCATATACTAACTGCGTTGTGCTTGCGTCCACCTCCGGCTCTTTGCAGGGGGGGGGCGGAGTGGAGGTTCTGTCGTCCTGTGTGCGGTCACCTCCGCCCGCCTCCGGCTGCAGGGCTCCGTCTGGGTGCTGGGCGGGGCCGTGGTGGGCGGGGCCGTAGTGGGCGGGGCTGAGGTGGGCGGGGCCATGGTGGGCGGTGTCATGGTGGGCGGTGTCATGGTGGGCGGTGTCATGTAGGGTGGTGTCATGGTGGGCGGTGTCGTGGTGTGCGGTGTCGTGCAGGGTGGTGCCGTTGCACCTCTCTGGGGGACACTTGGACTCGGGCTGGGCCGGCGGAGGAGAGTCGGACACCACCGGGTCCTGGTCCTCCTTGGAGAGCTCTCGCCACCGCTTCTAGAAGAAAGAAAGAAATGGTAAATGGTGCATTTATATAGCGCCTTTATCCAAGCCTTTACATAGTGCATTACATTCACCCATTCACACACACATTCATACACCGATTGAGGCAGAAGCCATGGAAGGCACCAGCCAGCACATCGGGAGCAATTTGGGGTTCAGTGTCTTGCCCAAGGACACTTCCACATGTAGACAGAAGGAGGAGCTGGGATTCGAACCACCGACCCACGGATCATTGGACGACCTGCTCTACCTCCTGAGCCACAGCCGCCCAAAGAAGAGGACTGAAGTCATTCAATAATATCCAATAATCTATAACATGATGTAATAATATAGCCAAATACACCAATTATTCATGCAATATTTAAATATAATTTGATCTAAAAGCTCACAATGCATTACGATGCAACGTGTTACATTTGACTACATTTTTTATGTATTTGCACAAAATACAGTTAGCCAGGGTTAATGTGCTTAAACTATTTTACAGTATACAGCAAAAACAATGTGGAAACAAAGCTAGACCAAGACCACTGACTGGACCTTCAACTTGATTCTTAAATCCAACATTTATCCACTCAAAATCTGCCCCAGTGTTCAAGACTACGGTCTCTCCCACTCCTTATATGAAGATCCCCACTTAGATGAATGTCCGGAATCTACTCCAGCCCTACAGCATTAAATCTCTGTGGGGAGCAGTTTCCTGGAGCCACTTCATCTGTCTGTTAAAAAGAAATGCACCTCCGTGTGTGAAGGAGAGATGAAAAACGGAGGCTAGATGGTGTTCTGGGAACCAAGCCAGAGGAACTGATTCAATCCACTACCAGGTGTGTGTGTGTGTGTGTGTGTGTGTGTGTGTGTGTGTGTGTGTGTGTGTGTGTGTGTGTGTGTGTGGTGTGTGTGGTGTGTATACAAAAGAGAGAAACTCGCAGACAAAGAATAAAAGGGAACTAAAGTTAAACGTTGTGTGTGCATGTGTACAGTGTTGTTTTTGGCAGCACATTTTTAAGTGTAAAATGACTTATACTGGATCTCTTGTCCACTAGTCCCTTCCTAACATTTTTGTCTAGTTTTTAATTGTTGCCAAAATTGTCAGTATATTTAGTCTTAGTCATCATAGCTTAGTTTTAATTTAGTTCATCAGTGAAAAAAGGTAGTCGAACTTTTTTCGTAGACAAAAAAACAACACTGTAAGTGTGTCAGTACCTGTACGGAGGAGTCCCCCATAATAGATTTGGCTCCTTCCAGAACAGCCATGTAAGAGAAGCGCAGCTGGTCTGGGGTCTGTATAAGGCCCATGCGGCACTTCCTCATGTCCAGCAGGATGCTTTTGATGTCCACCGATGACGGTTCTTTCCTCTTGTCCATCTGTGTCCAAGGCCAGAGAGAGACGCTCAGTTCAGAACTTCAGAGTGAGACTGAAAGCCTGATTTATACTTCCAAACATTTAGGATCTATAATAAGGTCACAACGCAATATCAGTATCAACGGCATGAACAAAAAGGTAGATGTCACTGTTTATTATTTACTTGCTGTTTAACAGAAGATGCTGAGCCGGTGCGTTTCTTATCATTCCGGGTTTGTTTAGGGGTTGCCGAGCTTATAATATACACACAATTATAATATACACACACACACACAAACACACACACACACACACACACACACACACACACACACACACACACAAACAAACAAACAAACACGCACGCACGCACGTGCTGTGGGGAGGTGTGGGGGTCCTTGAAAATTGTTCAAAAAAATGCTAGTGGTCCAGAGAGTGCAAAAAAAAGGTTGAGAACCAGGATAAGAACCTCAGAGGCTTACCAAGACCAGACAAGTGTCCACTAGCGAGAAGGTCCCCGAGCGTCCGATCCCCGCGCTACAGTGCACCACCGCTGGCCCATGGTCCGAGTCCAGAGAACCAGACTCCCGAACCTTGAACAGGAAGTTGAGGAAGGACGCTGGGGATTCTGGGACACCAAAATCAGGCCACGTGGTGTAATGAAAGTGGTGGATTTTTCTCTTCTCCCCCGTCTGCAAGGAGTCAAGAGGAACACCATGTTAACCACTTACAGAAAGCCCCATGTCATAAATATCTAAAATAGCCGATATCTAAAAAAGGGGCACAGTGGCACAGTCGGGTAGGTAGTGCTGTCGCCTCACAGCTAGAAGATCCTGGGTTCGATTCCAGGTATGAGTTTGCATGTTCTCCCCGTGTCCCCTAGGGTAGGTACCCTCACATGTTCTCCCCGTGTCCCCTAGGGTAGGTACCCTCACATGTTCTCCCCTAGGGTAGGTACCCTCACATGTTCTACCCGTGTCCCCTAGGGTAGGTACCCTCACATGTTCTCCCCTAGGGTAGGTACCCTCACATGTTCTCCCCGTGTCCCCTAGGGTAGGTACCCTCACATGTTCTCCCCTAGGGTAGGTACCCTCACATGTTCTCCCCGTGTCCCCTAGGGTAGGTACCCTCACATGTTCTCCCCTAGGGTAGGTACCCTCACATGTTCTCCCCGTGTCCCCTAGGGTAGGTATCCTCACTAAAAACATGCAGTAATCCTGGTCTCTAAACTACCTCCCCCTGGTCGGAATAACGTGTTCCTTACACGCGCTACATCTGGCCTGGGGAAACTCCCCTCTGTCAGGTGAAAAGAAGCAGCTTGGACTCCTCATGCATAGAAGGAAGCATGAGGTCGGTCCGCTGTCCCCCCCAGGTTGGCAGAGGAAGTGTAGCGCCCAGGATTACATTATTAGATAATTGACACTGGGTGAATAAATGGGTTGCAAAATCGTGGGATAAAAAAAATAGCTGATCTACAAGCTGACAATTCAAAGCACTGACTATTTTCACAATGTTTCCAAAACCTTGGGCTATAATGCCAAAAATAGGGATGCCAGGTTGAAATTGCAGTGCAATAAGAATTGAGCATCTCCATTTCATTAATGACGCCAAGGAAATTCATCACAGCTTTGAAAAACCACCCCTGGCTGTCAACAGAATTAAAACTGATTTAGGAATCCTTCTATTTTTCTCAATTGTTGCAGGGTCACTGGATGTTAAATATTGGAATGCAGTAGGACAGCAAGGTTCTAGAGAAGGTTGTGCTTCTTACGTTTGCATTCTGCAGCTCTAGCACTCTGGTGGTGTAATAGGACTTGACGTCCTCCGATAGCAGCGTAACCACAAATCGTGTGTCTCGGAAGGCCATCTCCCGCTCTTCCGCCGTGGGCCAATACTGAGCACACTTTTCCTGAGAAACAGAGCGAGGTTTTATGGCATCAAAACATTAACATGCTTGCAGGAAGAAAAAATAAAACACTTTGTCATGCTCTCTTAAGGTTACAGTCCTAGTGCCACAGTCCTATTGATAATCCCATAATTATCCTGATGATTATGGATTATTATGATTTATTATTTATTATTATAATTATTCATATTAATACATTTGTCTGTCGTACAAACTATATTCATACAAACTTCCTTCCGTGTCCTGGAAAGCGGTTGGAAATATTGAATATTGTTTTTAGTTGATATTGTTTTAAAGAGAGTACATTTAAGTGTTAAAAAGCTATATTTATGTGGACACACCAAAAACCTTATAAAACTAAAGACTAGGTTTTACTTTGTTAAACGTTTCAAGAAAGAGGACTCAGTCCGTCAGACTTTTGCAAAACACATTTCTTTATATTACTCGTACACATTCTATCCATACATCATGCAACGCGCCCCATATTCCATCCCCATTGGCTAAGATTGCCTTCCAAAAGTTCTGCAGATTTGTCCGTTTTGAACAAAATGCCTCAAATCATGAACACAGCGTGCGATTTCTGTGAAATTATGCACACACACACACACACACACACACACACACACAGCCACTAGGCAGATGAAGAAATGCAACTTAAAAAAGCGGACTCACGGTGGCGCTTCATGTTCTTACTTATAATTGCACCGATCTGTATACAACTTTTCACGCTCACTCCCTAGAGTGCGCAGATTTGCAGTTCTGCCAGTTGTTGCGCCACCATGAGGCCAATTTCTGCAGAATTTAAACGCTTACTGTACGTCGCTCTGCTTTAAGAGTGTCTGCTAAATCTCGAGACATGGCAAAAGCATTTCTGAGAGTTCTCAGCCAAAAACGTTGAGAACCCCTGGTCTAGAGAATATGTACTGTAATGTCGAATGAAAAACTGAAAAAGTACCACAATCATGTAAAATCCCCCTGAAACTGAACACGTCAGAGCATCCCCTTATGAATGATTAATAATACAGCCACTTTAAATGTACACCACACAACTGCTGTTTTTCCTATATATACAGGTTTAATGTTTGTTTTTAGTTCAATGTTCGTTTTAAAATTACCCTTCATTGACAATGAAGGGAAAGTTTACGTCATATTGTCTCTTTACTGTTAATGGCATTTAATGTTTGTGTCGACTCGGCACCGCGTTTGTTTTACATCAACATTACATCACCTAATCAACAATGAGTTAGACTTTAATATATTAGCGCCCCTCACTTCACACAGGTGTGATTTTTCTAACCCAAAATGAGACATATCCAAACAAGCAGATTAGATCTACATATAAGTCGCACATAACTAGCCCATTCTAGGCGGGAACCCCTTTTTGTTATACATTGCATTGTTATACTTTAGCTAGCAGATCTATAAGCTCATAGCGCGGCACTCGTGAAAATGTAGTGCAAATCATTGAATATATATTCTTTCAGAGCCAACGTTTTTTAACTCAAATCTTTGCTTTTGGGAGGTCCCTGGAACAGCATATTTTCAGATGGGAGTCGGCCGCCAATTACATATAATTCTGGGGGTCCTTGACATGAAAATGTTTGAAGATGACCGACAGAAACATGTTTTTTTACATTTTTGACATTTGTAGAATCGTCCTCAGGTCTAAATGGGCTAGATGAATATGGTCTGATATCATCCGTTTATCATCATTGTCATCATGAAAATACATCATAGTAAGGGATACGTTTACAGCCCCTACATTCAAATATGACCGTGAATTATTCTGGGCTTGTCAAACTTTTTAGATCAGCCATTTTTATGTACAACAAAGTACATAGGATTTAAAGGTGTATTTCACTTTCAAATAAAATAAAGAGGAGTAGTGCTCTTTTGTTGTATTGTCATTTGTGTGGAAAAAGGAAAATCAATAAATACATTGTTGGAAAAAGGAAAAAAAAAAGATGAAAAGGGTAATGGAAAAATCATGCCCCCGCCCCCCCTCTCACACATTAGAAGGACTTTCTAATCCTGTGTAATGCTGTTGCTGTGACATTAATCCCATTAATCCCACAGGGATCAATAAAGGTCTATCAAAACCAACCAAAGCTTGTGAGATTTCAAATGAAACATCAGTCTCATATACCATTTTCTCTTTATAATACATAGCCATCACGGTTTCAGGTCTATGCAGGTCTATTATCTTTCCCTGGGATGGAAAAATGTTTTGCCTCGTTAGGTAAATATTTCTAGACAATTCGATCTCTTTCTGAGAAACAGAATGTCAATGTCATGACATCTGCTCCAGCTGTGAGATAGCAAGGTGTGATGCATTATCAGCCCCATGCACTGGAACCAAAGTCTACCCTCTCAAAACACTGAATTCAAAATGTCTCACATACCACTCAGAGTGCTTATTATTTCAGTCGTTAGAATTCATGGAAGCTCAAAAATGATATTCCCTAAAAATTATACCTGAATGATTTCCTACTGATGATGGCCTACATACAGTACACATCTTATTCGGGCAGAACTGTTGCTTACAGCATGTTCTCTCCTGACAACACAGCATGTCAGTGTGTGACTGTGTGTGTATTTTGGTCTGTGTGTGTGTGTGTGTGTGTGTGTGTGTGTGTGTGTGTGTGTTAGGACATTAAGCAACTAGTCGACTATTCAACTACCGGTAGTCGACTAGTAAATCCACTAGTCGACCTTGTTGGTACTAGAAAATCCCCCCTGATTTTGTAGGCCTCAAGATCAGGTAGATTATAGTTATAGTCACCAATGTACGCAGTTTTAAAATATATATATAATATTATTTTTTACATAATAGGTTGTTAGTCGACTAGGCAACTAGTCAACTAGTAAAAATGACTAGAAGTGAATGCCCTAGTGTGTGTGTGTATATTTTGGTCTATGCGTGTATGTTTGTGTGTATCGTATTTCAGTGATATGTCCAGTGTTTGGGTGTTTCCACCACCTGGTTTATCTACTATGCCTGGTGTGTGTGTGTGTGTGTGTGTGTGTGTGTGTGTGTGTGTGTGATGGTTAGACACAGCCTACGTATGTACTGTATGATGTATTCATGTCTTACCGAGCCTTTCTCTATGACTCTGTTGAGCATGATGACAGCTTTGGTGTTCTGTTCCCAGATCATCAGCCAGAAGTGTCCACATGTGTTCCTGAGTGGGCCCTGTGGACAACACACACACACACACACACACACACACACACACACACACACACACACACACACACATTACACACATTATACAATAGGAGCAACTGGGTTCATTAGCACAATAGCCCCTTTTATTTCCAGCTTTAAAGGTTTGTGTAAACACAAACATTGAAGACAAAAGTGAGGACACACATTGTGATTGGCCAGAATGAGATGGTGTATGTGTGATAAGAGTGCCCCTCATGTCACACAGGTGTGATTTTTTTCTTTTTATTATTATTGTTTGAAATAAAGTTGTGACAATTAAACAGATGAAGACAACAAAACAGGGCTGCCCTACAGACGTCACATTAACAGAAGGAAGCTCAAATCAATATTGCACAATACATACATAGCACTTCCAAAGAATTGTTATTTTATTCATGTTGTGCTTCCTGGTTCTCGCTCTCTCTCTCTCTAGGTCTGTTTTTGTGCTTTTGTTTTTACCCCTTTTTCTGCCCAATTTTGTCACCATGCCAATTGATTCCTCCCCACACGCATTATTGCATGTTTGTGTGTTCACTGCCACGTTGCGTCCTACGGACTCACCTGCCTTTAATTGAGGAGAGTAGGAGACCCCACTGGGAGGAAGTAGAGCCTTCGTCCTACTCCTCCCGCCCAACAGTCCCTGCTGACAGGTGCTGTCCCAGCACATTGTTTTACATGCAATATCACCTCCTCCAACACGGGCCAATTGTGTTCATCTAGAGCAGAGCTAGACACTCACAACCTCCACACAGTGGGCAGGCACTTTACCACTGCTCTAGAAGGGTGGTTTTTTTTGTTCCTTTTTTTGTGTTAAATATCTGAAAAAGGAAAAAACTCCCACACAGAGTCTTCAGATGCAGTTTATTAAGGGAACAGCAATGTTTCGGTCTATTCGACCTTAGCCCTTGGGTCCACCTATACTTTCTTTGGCGGCAGCTCCCGGCAGGATCCGCCGAGAGAATCTAGACGCAGCTGCGCAACATGAGACTAATTAATTAGAGCGACAGAGAGAGAGAGAGAGGAGTGTGTGTACTGTGTGTACGTCAATTTAACAAAGGTGCAGACGATCAGAAATCAGCAGTGTGATCAACTTTTGCGCTACTCTATACCGAATTGAAGTGGACTCGGTCCCAGACTTTTGTTTTTCTCCCTGGAAATAAAAACGCCTGGGTTTCCGAGGCTAATTCGACCTTAATCAGACTATCTTTATAAAGGGTGAATAGATCGAAATGTTGCTGTTCCTTAATAAACTTTTCAACTGCATTTGAGAGTTTTTCCTTTTTCAGTACGTCGAGCACCTGGCTGTCCACCTGTCACGTGTGCAAAAGCCTTGTTTTCTTTTGTTAAATATCTGAAAGGCCAAAAAGGTCTGTGGTTAATATTGACTTAAAGAGGGTTTCCTGTTTCCATTACATCAAATACATCAGAAACTTGTGAAATGTGTCTTTAAAAAACGTGCTTCCTTACAAGTAGCTAAATGAAACTAGAGTTGTTGTGGACATTACATTTGTGGTGCTTATGTTCAAGACATGCAATCATGGAGTACTTGTTCATAATGCAACGTTAGCGTTTTACTTCAAGAAATTGCATTCAAGCATCATACAATCTAACAAGGTTGTTCATTTGTGAAGATTATTAGCAGAATTAAAAGATATAAAGTACCATGAACTTTTATTTCCCACAGCTTCTTTTTGGCAAGAATAAAAAATCCAATGCAAAAATTCCATTGACCTTTGTCCGGAGAACCAGGAAGGTGCTAACTTCCTGCTTCCGACCACATAAATACGTAATCTCTGGACCACTCTATATTGTTGTCTCCACCAGGCCGAAGGCATGGGGAGAGAGTATGTTTTGCACTCCGTCCGTCCGTCCGTGTGTGTGTGTGTGTGTCCAGCTAATCTCCGGCACCGTTAACCCGGTCGATGCCAAACTTTGCACACAAACTCACTGGATGCCAACAATAAACCTCTGCCCCAAATTTCCAGAACGGCCTGATTTAGCGCCGGATTACTTTTGTAAAACACATGTTTTGATATTACTCCTCCAGATTCTGTCCAAAACTCCCGCAAATCGTTACACAGTATCTCTATAATCATGTGCTCAAGACGGATCTGTCCGATATTTCATATTCCATCCTAATTGGCTAAAATTGGCTTTCAAAGTTTGCAGGATTGGTCCGTTTGGAACAAAAAGCGTCAAATCATGAATGCAGCGTGCAATTTACGTGAGATCTTTCCCACACTTTCCTACTAGGTTGAGGAATAAATCCCAACCTTTTCACATTGGCCTATTATAGCGCCACCAGGAGGCCACAACGTGACCTGCCCTGGTGGAGACCTGTGCCCCGAGGGGCACTTTTTCTAGTTGGATTTTGGGAGAATACATTAGCTGAGTAATACACTGAGGTTATGTCTTCATTACTGTGATCAGCAATGTAGTAAGCAAAAGTGAAGATGAAAGACAATGCTTGGCACAAAACACAGAAAATTGGGTTGGGCTGTTGACATTAAATCTTAAGGTCACAATGTGTCAAATCACGACACGTTTTGAGCTTGTAGATCTATTTCCAAAAAGTATTTTTTGCTAATTTCATACATACGCCACAGTTAAAGTGGTTAACAGAAGCCATGTTGGTCCAATTTCGCTCTTAATGTCACTAAATTGCCATTTTCATTTCCACAGCAAATCATGTTTGGTGTGGAATTCATTTTAATATATTCCTTTTAGAGCAAAAGGAATACGTTGTATTTTTGGAAAATTAACTCAATGAATGTGCCTCTCTCTCTCTCTCTGTGTGTGGACTGTTTATCTAGTTTGCCTGGACGGCAGTAGAATGTTGTACTTCTATGAACGGGACGGTTTAGATTTGCATAATAATCTCAAAAGCACCTAAATATAAACAAATTTATCAGAAAACAAATGCCCCCCAGGTGTATAAGAACCTCGTCACATAATATTTTTCATGACGATGGATGGAAGGGTCTGAATTACGGGGGAAATAAACAAGGCCAACATAGGGTGTGTTGCTGTGTTCACACCGTCTGCCTGTTATGAAGAAAAAGCACTGCCTCGAGTGCTTCTGCACAAACCTAAAGACAACCTCCTCTGGCCCCGACAGCGGTACTGGGCATTTAACAACCTTGTTTTAAAGCTTACTTAACCAAGGGGTACCTGTTGTGGAGGGTTGAGCCAGAAATCGAGAGACAACAGACGTCCCAGGTCATATTATGTGCATTTCTCAAGTCGGCAGTGCACCATGCGGTGAGAAATTGCCAAAAGCTAATATTCAAACTCAGCATCTACTGTCCACGTCTGTGAGACCGCTACTGTGAACATTAGGCCATCTATTCTGTGTGGTTTCGGTGCCTTGCAGGTTTCCTTCAAACGATGAGAAAAAGATGGTTTTGTTTGGGGCAGTGATGATAATATTATTATGCATGATATATACCAGAGGTTTTCAACCGGTGGTCCGTGGACCACTGGTATTGTATGTGTTCCCTGACCATGCAAAGTTGCGAAACAGAGTGAACTAAATGACCTGGTGATGTACGATGACACGTCAATGTTACACGAAAAAAGTACAAAAACATCCAACCCAAACTTGGGCAGGTGCCGAGCGGCGAGTAGTATACGCTCGGAGACGCTTGCACACTGTGACAAGTGCCTTTATTTGCACAAATAGGTGACTGTAACTGACATGTCAATGTTGTCATTTACTGGAAAGTTGGATGTCAAGAACTTCCACAGTTGTATGGGAAAGTGTACGCCCCGGCCCACACACTGTACGGGATTGACTGGTTGAGTCACCATTATTAGGAAATGTGCCCATATAACCAATATATTATAATAAATAATGGCTGTTAAGGGCAACACAAGTTGGTCCCCAGGTTGATTCTCAGTCAGGGTGGTGGTCCCTGGTTCATAATCAGTTGAAAATCCCTGATATATACCAAAAACGTTTATCCATCAAAAATATTGACAACAGAATGTATCACTTATCCTTCTAGCACAATCTGAAGCGAGACATCTTGAACTTGCCTGAGTCAATACGTAACTTCTCTGGGCTTCCTCCATCACCACCAGACTGGCGTTGATGTAGTCGTTTTCTGTACTCTCTAGCTTCACCCGACTGTGATCAACTACAAGGGGAGAGGAGAAGTTGTTAGGGTTTGGTTGTGCCTATTGTGACTAGACAAAACACCCAAGGCATTTTTTTTAGGCTTCAAGAAATACATATGTCAGATGAATGGTGTGGAGTCACTCACATGGGCTGACATCTCTGTATCTGTTACGATTGCGATTCTCTGGATACTTGGCGACTTTGTAGGAGCATTCATGGGACTGATTCCTGATTTCCTTCAAAGACAGTTCAAAGAAAAGTTTGAAAACAAGTCAAGGAAGGTTACTAGTGTCCGTCTCCTATTTTGGGAACAAAACTCACAACACGATCGTATAGTTTATTTCAAATACAAGTCAGGTCACATCTGGAGTGATGACAGAGAATTTATAAGAATCAATAAAAATAAAAATAAAAGAATAGTCAAGACAGGTAACATCAAAAGGTTAATGCTATGTACAAGCGTGTGCATATTATTTGATTTGTTAGGAATAAGGTTAGGTTTAACCGTAAAAGCATAATTTACTTAGGTTACTTTAGGAATACCAGGCCACGCAGTTCTGCCGGCTGTACGCCCGGGGCGAGTTGGTAAAGGGGGGAGTTGTTTGGTATTCAACTAGCTCGCAGGCTACGCATCCCGACCCTGATGCACTCTTCTTCGTGTGTTTGGTCTGACAACACTTATTATGAGCCTGAACATATTGTTCCCTTTATGATGCTTTATAAGACAAAGTAAACGTTTGCTCACAAAATTCAATATTTATATTAATTAACTGTGTTTCAACCACATGAATGCACAGACACATGCATCTGACAGTGAAGCTCAGCTCAGGGAAATATATTTCTGTTATTACCAGTTGCTGAATGCTGATGACTTATTGACAAAATAGGCAAGAGTCAAAGCTAGGACATGACACATCTTAAAACAAACCTACATCCTCCCATAGGAAAGATACACCAGGCAGCTGACATTTGCGCATTTCCAGGTGGTCTTTGTCTTTAAGTCAGATTCCTTTATTTTGATTAATACTGGTAGTACAAGCTAGTGTATGTATTATTATATGTTAACTAATAATAATACATCAATAAAACTCCCACGCATGGCAGACACATGCACAACACAAATATCAACTTACACTTCTTACACACTCACTGTTTACATACACACACACTTTACACCTACATAGAATGAGCCCTTGGGATCCTTTAGATAAACCATGTCAATGGTGTCATGTCAACTATATACGGTTATATACTCACGTTTTATGTTGTCAATACAAAGTATATTAATGACCAATCAATTAAAAAAATTAAAATAAAGGAAGGCAAGCTTGAGCTTCAATGGAATCTCCTCCTGACGGACTGTCATCATAACATCACAACTGAAAGCCTACTTTACTTTACTTAGTACGAAAGAGAAATCTCCCCGTTAAATTAATTAGTACTGGTTAGAATAGAGAATGTACTCAATAATATCGTACACGGCACGCTGCATTAAAAAAATTCACTCAATAAAGTGAAGATATGTTACTTTCCTCCACCCCTGGGTCGTTTATATTTATACTCTAAGGTCGTGACACGTACATTTAAAAGGACGTGAATCCTTCCACGGGACAGATTAAGTATATTGAGATATACCAAATGCTACACGAGACTGTTGGTGGGTTTCTAAACCGGTAACCGGGTTAGAAACCTACCAACAGTCTCGTGTAGCATTCTTTTTTAGCCCAGCTAGCGAAATGCGCGCTTGCTTGACTATTATCAAGCCAGCAGTGCTACTGCTATATTAGCCACATGCTAAGCTAACACACCACTTACTATGTATAGGTTTTGCCACCGGCCCTCTGAATCCATGTCTTCAAATTCTTGGTCCATTTTTCACAATGTGACAATTAATATAATTATGATAATTTAAGATATTTAAACTTGTTTTGGCGATTTAACTCATTATTACTGTCACCGGAGTTAAAGGGAGCTATATATATAACTGCTAAAGAAATCGACAGCTTTATTTTATGCTAGCGAGTTTTAGCCTGTGTTTTGTGTTTGTCCGTTATCTTTGGTTCTGGAGAGTTGACATCTAAAGTGAAGCTTAGGTGCCGTTTATTATACTTAGTTGCGCCGCCAGCGTCGATGCTGCGCGAAAATAGCAGATCTACAAGCTCACATTGGGGTCGCTGTCTAAATGTTTGACCTTGTAGCTCGGTTGTTTTCTGGTGCGCAACTAATCGGGTTTAAAGAGCGAAATGTGCGCGTGCGCCAAACGAGGGGTCCTTTCTTCGAGAGCTGTCAAAACGACATCCCATCACCCGGAGGGATGATGATCCGTCGTGCTGTGATTGGCGGAGCCGGTTGCGAGGAGATAACGTGACCCCATAGATCTTTTTCCTTTTTTCCCCCCTAACAACCAACAAGGAAGGAAGTCCCGACCAATCACAGCGCCGTCGTCCCTTTGGGCTGTGGGATCTACGGCCAAGATTTTCGAGTAACAAACGAGATCGCTCCTAATTATGCCACCAAAATGGTTTACGCCCTACCAACTGTCATTAAGACATGCGAATCCCTTGACTCCTTCAAAACCGCTCTGGCTGCAATTCGAAACTTCCCCCTGTAAAATCTGAATCCCCCACCCATCCCTTTCACTGTATATGTTTTCTTTTCCCTTTTTACCTCCTCCTTTAATGATTTCCAGTTTTTTGGCTATATAGAAGTATGTCTCTAAATGTTATGATGAATTGAACAAGGCGGACCCTCTTGTAAACAAGTGTAGTGCTTTATTGGGTCGTCCACTTAATCATTATTTCAGAACCTTATCTGCAAGTGTTACCACAGTTTTTGCATTGAGTTGTGCTTGAAATGTACTGTAATTTTGCAAACTGTTAATAAATACTTCAATCAATCAATCAATCAATCAAAATCCCCCGCCCACCCACTTTTCCCCTCACTGTCCCCCACCCCCCCCCCCCTCTTTTTTTTTTACCCCTCTATGATTTCATGTTTTTGGCTATATAGTAGTGTATATCTGTACGTCTCTAATTGTTATGATGAATTGAACATGATGGCCCGCCCCTATAAAGTGTAATACTTTATGTCGTCCACAGTTAACCGTTTTGTATTGAGTTGTGCAACTTGTGCTTGAAATATACTGTAATTCTCCAATCTGTTAATACATTCATCAATCAATCAACCAATCAATCAATCAATCAAAGATCTCTCAAGCTCTTTGAAGGTTTACAAGTTCACATCTCGCAACAAAATACGTTATCCAGACTCCAGTTCCACATTACAACCAGTAGATGGCAGGCGTACACAACAAAACCACAGGGTAGACTACTGAATAAAGGTCCGTCCCGACCTCGTCCGTTTATTTTTTATATCCACCTTGACCACCTGTTCAAATAAATTATTCTAACTCTTAAAACATTGTAAGTTTTAGAAGGTTTACCGGTTATTCAGTTTACCTATAACATTACATTGGTTTTATCCATTTATGTATTTATCCATGTAATGTAGGCTATTTCGTTTTTTGTCTGGGTACTGTCCCATATTATTCCCGCAGGAATATCCTTTATTATAGGCTATCATCAAATTGACAATTTGATACAAGCAGCTTGATAGCCTACCACAATATTTATCAGATTTGTGCGGCTTAATGATTGTGTACGTATATAGCCTAATGATTTTTATTAGGCTTATAGGCTATTATTATTTTCAATTGTAAAGCCAAATGATTTCGTGTTGGAAGGGCAGGTGTAGCCTAAATCTTCATGGTGACCAGTTAATTAACCTTTTCCATTAGAGATTAGGCCTTATCAATCATAGTCCTTGACCCTTTCTTTGCGATTTGACAGTTGCCTAGTATAAACTGTCAAATAGCCAGGATTCGATTGGGAGAAATGCATTTTACTAGACTAGTCCTCAAAGGCCTATTAAAGCCGGTTACATTTGGAATAAATGCATACATAATAGCCTAGGCCAGTAATAGTATAGGCCAGTACTCAGTGTAGCTTCTTAAATAGTATACTGTTCATGCGCATGTATAGCACCATGAATTAAAGGAATGTCTGGTAGGTGGACTGGAAACGTCAGACCATCCAATGTCTACTCTAAACGTGCATGGACTCACTAAAGTAGACAATTCAATTAATTAAAGATGTGATATAATTACTTCTCCTGCTTCCATAGAAACATTTAGGTCAGCCTAAATGTTTCTATGAATCACAATATCACATGCAGGGTCTTTAATCAATAACTCACATTGATCAAACGTTTCTTTGCCAATTAAATAATGTCCTTGTGTTAATTATCACCTGGCTATTTTGTTTGGTTCCATTCCATCTTTGCAGAGGGAGGGGACTGCATGGGGGAGTCGACCCATGTCGAGTCAAAGTGGTCTGCTGCTTCATTTGTGGAGACAGGTCACTTTACTTTATATACAGGCACAATTACAAGGAGTGGGACTAATCAGTAGTTAGTTAGTAGTAGTTATAAGAGAGTAGTGAAATTGATTGACGTAATGATCGAGTTTCTCTGAAGGCTGAAGCCCTTCTAAGACTATTTTATTTTGAAAGATATAGCGCTTTTCACACAGGAAGTCTTGTTTTATTCCCGCTAACTTGACAACAGTAAGAAAGGCTGGCGCTGAAGTGGTTGTTCTGTTAGTTGTATGGAGCAATGGAATGGGCTTTGGCTGTGTTTTCAACATCATCTTTGCTTTTAGGGAGAGGTCTCATTCAGACGTTTGAATTGGAATTGAAAACGAAACGGACAGCGCAATCTTTCAATTTTTGATTATATTTCTTTTTTGCAGAAACTTGACAGAATTGTTTCAGACAAGATCAAAGCCCCCCTTCCTCCAAAAAAGCGAAGAAATATCTATAATCATTTGGATTATTATGTGTGCAGAGACTAGGAACATGCTGCAAAAGGATACGACAAATACAGGCAAGTTTTCAAAAGTAGACAATTCGTAAATTATGTATATTGCAAATGTTGCAAAAATGTTGCAATAGCCAAGATACAATGAATTTCTAGAATATGACTTTATTTGACAGAGAAGTGAAAAATACCTCACTGATGTATATTTTTTATGTATTAGCCTATTATTATTTTGAATGATATGTTATAGCTATCAACCAATCTACTGTAGCCTATAGTTCTTTGATCTTTATAGCCTACAGGTTGTTTCGAAAATATCATCAACTGTGGTACTATAGTTGTGACAAGACAGGACAGCCTGTCTGCCTTTTGATGCCTGCAGGCTATATAAACTCTATAGTCCAATGCTGTCGCTTGTTGCACGACCAGAAGAACTGACATATAAGCTCCCAACAACGCCCATTGCGACGGGTTGTGAGCTTGTCGATCACTTCTTATCGGCAAGCGACGCCGTACATCGCATATGAATGATAAGCTTAACTAAAGGAATGCAGCAAGCCAGCAAGCAACACCAACAGCACGTCAAACAGCCTATTGCAGTCGCATCGTGAAGCTGCGCAATGATGGATGCTGATGGGTTGGTTCAACAATATAGCAGGAGCCAAACCCCAAACAGGAGAGGATCACTGCAGTTTATTACATTAATAATTACCGTCTTATCATAATAGGCTACGCCTTCCGTTTATAGCCAACGGATATTGAACCCTATAACTAAGTAAAATAATGTTAATTAATTATACTACTGTAATTTGACATGGAAAGATGACAAAAAAAACATGTTATAGTTCTCCAGGTTTCAAAGGGTATCATGTTTCTTCAATGCAGGGCTGAAGGTAGTGTACATATACTGCAATAACTGCATCCTTTTGTTCCCAAACAGCCTCCCCGATTTAATTCCATCCTGACGCACTACTTGTGGCTTATTCTATGAGTATTTTTGGCTACCTTCCACATTCTTGGCCCATTAAAAGCTAGTGGAAAAACAAGTTAATGAAAGGTATGGTCTGGTTTACATCACCCGTTGATGACCGTATCAATGACCATGATGAATGAAGGGAATGTTCTGCTTAGCGCAAGGAACAGTCCAACATACTTTGTTATATGGGCTAATTCATTGTTCTTTATAAATAGTAGCCTACAACATAACCAAGCCTAGAGACTTATGTTATCAACATCTTGGGATCAGCCATTTGCTTAGACAGCTTTGCTTTACTTGTGAGTCCAGGGAGATATATAAAAAAAAATCCAAATCAAGATTGTAGTAAATCACATCCTCACCACATAAACCTCTCTCCTGGAGGATTGTTTGTTATTTTAGAACATTCTGAATCGGCCACATGTGGTCATTTCTCTTCCAGTGGACGTTGTTAGTTTATTCCTCACAGTGTTTCCAAAAGAATGGCACATTAGCTAACAGTGGTGTGAATAGTTGTATGCCTTTCAGCAGTTGAGTGCTTTAAATTGACCATGTAGGCTTTCCAGCTTACCAGCTGGCAACAAGTCCTGCTATAGCTGGACACATTCACTATTCTGTACAATGGAAACATCTTTTTGTTTTTGTGTGTGTTTTCTTTGCTGAACAGCATTATACAAACAGTACATTAGTAATCAACGCAATTCACTCAATTGTGCTTTGCACTCTCATAAAATACATACGCACTCATCAACATCAAAAAGCAGTTTGGGTATACATTCATGATTAAGGCCTGTTGCTCATGTGGTTCATGGTTCAAAGGACCAAAAACCCATATCAAAAGAGCTTTGATGAGTAGAAGACTTAGCCTGATCCCATCTGTAGCTGCACATTTACATAACTTTGAAAGAGACATGCCTTTGCCATGTGTCCTTCTTCCAGAGATCTTGTCCGAGCAAAAAATAACAATCCAACAGATGTTACATGTCTCCCTGTCAGATGCTCTTCTGCTCGGACATGAAGTCATTTGAATTTCCAGGACTTTTCGCTAATTACAGTCGGTGTTTGAGGCAGTTATTTTCAATTTCACTGTGCCTTGTCCTATTGGAATTCATAAGACTATAAAGGCACAAACAGTAAATCAACACAGAGGACTTTATGGTGCATAATGTGTATGCTTCTCTTCTTTTATTTGTACATTTTGGGGTTTACAAGCTCTCCACAGACATGAAAGAGCTGGGAGCAGTTTGTTTGATAGTGCCCTTGCCATTTGCAGTAATGACTGACCGTTAAAAAGCAGATAGTTGCAAAACAACCCCATAGAGAGAGGTTTTTTTATAAGAAACCCAGTAGGATGTATTATATTTAAATTATACATTGTAAGCATTGTTTTAAATGGAAAATAAAAAAATCACACTCGTGTGAAGTGAGGGGCGCTCTCATATCATCATACATCACATTCTGTGCTCAGCCAATCATATCATTTCCATGCATGGTACAAACACACAATGCATAGGATTCAAAAATAAAATGAACACATTATGAAGAAGATAGCCAAAGAAGCCATCCAGTATATGCTATACTATACTGTATGTAATGTCCAAGTAATTCATACATTTCAAGAATTTCACAAATCATCTTTAGCTGTTGTCTCCTTATCATTAACTCTTACCATCCCCCCCCCCCCAGTGCTCAGATAAGGCTGTGACCTGGAGCAAAGGCATTGGACCGACCGGCACCATGAAGACCGAAGAGAAATCGCCCTCGCAGACTACACGGAAGTCCCGGTTCAGCTTGCGCAGCAGGAAGAAGAAGGACGGGGTGATTCAAGGCAAGCTGCGCATCCGGTCCATGCCGGGCGCCTTCCTGGTGCTGGGTGTGGTGGTGGTGGTGGTCGGCACCGCTCTGGCCGTGGCGGGATACTGGCCTTACAGGACCACCCCACGGACGACCATACTGGGACCCGCGGACGGCGGAGGAGTGTCGCACTCCCACCAGGCCTCTGGGTTGAGCATGGGAGCCAAGGGCCTCCTGTCCACGGCCAGCCTCATACACAGCGAGCGCATGAAGCTCCTGGGTCCGGTCATCATGGGCGTGGGGCTGTTCATCCTCATCTGCGCCAACACGGTCCTGTACGAGAACCGCGACCGGGAGACCCAGATGCTGGTGGCCCAGATGCGCAGCGTCATTTGCTCCGTGTCGGCCGTCGTGCCCGGCGCGGAGCTCACCGAAATAGCGGTGGCTAACTCCATGGCCAGACACTACCAGTTCGTGAGCAGCTTACCCGCCGCCCACCTCAACATCCTCTGTCTGCAGCAGATGACCAGCGCCAGTTCCGAGCCCTCGCTGCGGACCAGAGACCAGGAGGAGCGCTCGGACGGGACCTACCAGCAGGCCGTCCTGCGAACGGAGGCGCTGCACCACCAGGAGTCCGTCTCGCCAAAGTCCGTCCACTCGTCTCACTCCAACTCCTGCAACTCCAGCAAGACAGACTTTAACACGCGCTTCGGAGCAGAGCCCGGGGGGAGTGCCAGCCTCGAACCCCCGCCCGCCCCTCTCTTCAAGCTCAACAACTGCCTGGTGTCGGCCAGCTCCATGTCCACGCTGGGCGGAGACGACTGGGAGGTCCCCGCCGTCCAGCCCAGACGCTGTCACAGCTTGAGCTACAGGACTAAACCTCATAGACTCCACGGTCTGGAGTCTGGGGGGCCTAGCACGGAGGGTCAAACGGTCAGAGACCCCGGCTCACAGGTATGTGTCAACGTTCCCGGTCAAGCTACGGAGCACTTGGGGCTGAGCTCCGTGGAGGAGCAGATGTATTGTAGCTGGCCTCGGCTCGAGCTGCAGGGTTACGCGAGGAGATACCTGAAGCTGGAGAACAAGGAGGACTCGGTGGACAAACTGCTGGACCAGATGGAGCAGCAATGTTCTCAGTGGGATCGAAGCTTTGGGTCGGGACCGTTCCAGTGAAATGTTCTCAGTGGGATCGAAGCTTTGGGTCGGGACCGTTCCAGTGAAGCGTCCCAAAATGTTTTCAGGCTCTCAATGATGTCAAACAGAGGGATTGTCGTGGTTGGTTAATGATAACGTTGCATATACAGTACCCAGATGCATTTGGTATTCATTTGGATCCTAACATAACATCTTCTGACGTTCATCTGCGAAAAGTCAAACCCGGTAAACATTTCTGATTTGAGTTTTTGTTTTCCTCAGCAAGGAGATTACAGTGGAACCAAACAAAAAAATCAAGCCTGTATTTCATGTCTTCCATGGGATTTGGATTATAGTATACTGAGACTGAGAGGAGTTTCAGTCATTGGATTGACGTAACAGTCACATAATATATAAATAAATATATATTTTTGTGAAGCATGAACGATATACAGACCACATACTGTCATAGTTGAGTGGAGCAATTTGCCAGTCTGTTTACTTTTGCACTGTAGGTTGACAGTAATGGCAGAAATATTGTCTTTCATTGCCAAAACGTCTGCATATACTTCCAGGACACAGTGAGCAGAGGTGGAAGGATATATATACGGGAGGGACTTATTTCACTGTGCAATCAATTTAAACCAAACTACCTGGACTGCAGAGCCTCTTAAGGTGCTGACAACCTTTGACAAATGCAGCTAGAATATACAAAAGTGGGCATTTTTGAAAAAAGAAAAAAGAAATCCCAGATTGAAAATGCATTGCATGATAGAGACGTTACAACAATACAGTATGTCACATCTTATTAGTTATGCAGAATGAAGGTTATGTTGGTCTATGTCGTGTAAGGTAAGCGATGACGGGTCATCTCATCCGTCATCAGGTGAAGGATATGTGTGTTTGTGTTCCTGGTTTGTTACACTATTCGTACACAAAGTGTGACAGGAGGCTCCTTTCTCTACTATGCCTAATTTAGAATCCCTCGTATGATGGTGTCGCTTGATGTGAATAGCAAATCTACATGCCCAAGCTTGTAGATCGGCCTTTTTCGGCATGGGACACCGCGTCATATGTCTATGTACAAGTGGAGGCGTCCAATGGAGAGGTAACAAACTGCTGTTTTACTGACGTCTCAGCTTGATGTAGCTAGCGGGTTGATCAGTGTTTTTGCATGCGGTCGGAGATGTGGGCTGATCACAGAGGGGAGCAAACACCAATAACACTTCTCTCCCCGAGGATTCCCTCCTCTCGTTCCCCTCTCTTCCTCCCTCCCTCCCCCTCCCCAGCAGCTCTCTCCTCTTGCAGACGTGGAAGAGGAGACTCCACTGTGTTTACGACACCACAGTCTTCCTTTCGTCTGTGCTGCCTGTTTTGTATGCCGTCCGTTGCGTGACAAATTTGTGTTCTACATGTATACAGAGCAATATGAAGTTGGTCCGTCCAGAACAATCAATGGTTTTTTGTCCAGCCCTACAGTGTTGACCCATGGAATTAAACAGCATTACATTGCCTGTGTTTCAAATATAACAAGTCTGCGTTGTCTGTCAGTTGCTTTATTTGTTCCCCGGTTCCTTTGCCAGGAACACAACATCGTCTCATCATCTTGTAAACGCTGACCTTCTGCCCCCGTGGGTTATTATGGTGCAGAGTAAAACACATACAATCCTGGCTTAACCACTTTCAACCTGGCAGATGTTCCCATGCAGAAACCCATCCACCAGTGACATCATCTTGCTATTATTAATTTTTTAAACAAGATTTTTTTTACAAAAATGCAATTGCAACTTTTCAGGACTAGAAAACCTGCAGTTTCTATTAGCTTGGATTCCCCATTGATGATGTCACTGGTGGACGGGTTTCTTAACTGTCCACAGCCGTTCTATGAGACACAGACTCAGTAGGTCCATTTGATTACCAACTCCATCATTTAGCTGGGGACCACCTGGAACCCTCAACTCAAGGACCACTGGTGGTCCCTGGACCACTGGTTGAAAACCACCGGTCTATACAAAGTACTCCCTCTTCTAAACCTACACAACCTATAGCATATCTGTTCATGCAGTGTTTCTCCTAATATGCATGATATGTGGCGGGCCACCACACAATCATGACCAGCCACCACCGTATGAGTTTTAGTAAGCGGCCGTGAATAGGCCAAAAAAAGGCAAATAACCGCAAAAGACCACAAAGAAATGCTAAAGAATATCACAAAAATGTCTCAACACGAACACAAGGTTTACACAACAGTGGTCGTGTTTGAATTCCATCTGTAAAACGATATATAATCTAGGAACAATTTTGGGCAGATTCTTTGCCAAATATACCAGTCAAACCGGGATGTCTGGTCATCCTAAACTTAAACCCTAGTATTTACTTAACTGACCGGAGTCCCCCTGCAGCGGTCTATGCTAGGCCCTTTTCCCCCTCTATGCTAAATATCTTCACAGAAAAGAGCTGATCTACAGTTCACAACACAACGTGTTATGAGCTTGTAGATCTGCAATTTTTGCCAAATGTTGCACCCCCAGAATAGGGATGCCAGGGTTCATGTGGTTATGGCCTCTCTTCTCATCTGCGTCTTGACTATGGCCACAACTACAGGTTTATATCATTTGGGAAACTAAGGTTGAGGAACCAGGTTGTGTGCGTGCGTTGTGTGCATGCGTGCGTTTGTGCGTGTGTGCATTGTGTGCGTGTGTGCGTGCGTGCGTGGACATATAATCATCTCTCTGAGCAGACATCCTGACTTCCTCCCGAGCTCACCAGACCAGATTGGGGTTCTGCGTTTCATCCGTGTCCAGCATTCGGTGCGGAATGAATGGAGCTCGGATCAATCTAGCAGAGACACCTCTATAACACCAGGGGAGATATCACCACCACCACCGTCTGCACTGTGCTATCACATGAGGAATGAAAAGTAAGTGTGAGCAAATGGAAATGCTCCACTTTCCTGTCCACCCGCAGACTGACTAACTCTTTTTTAAGATGACATCCATGGACTTTCAATTTTTTATTTTTTTCTGACAGAGCCAGCTTTCACTTTTAAGGATTCTTCCTTTATCACTGCTTGTTAGAACAATCTTATTGAGTGTGTGTGTGTGTGTGTGTGTGTGTGTGTGTGTGTGTGTGTGTGTGTGTGTGTGTGTGTGTGTGTGTGTGTGTGTGCGTGCGTGCGTGCGTGCGTGCGTGCGTGTGTGCGTGTACATGTGCGTGCGTGTGCATGTGTGCGGGGAGAAATTCCCCTGCTGTAATTATCCTCAGTAGAGCGTCCCACTCAAGCCAACTCTTTCCCCCCTTATTAGATTTTATGGTTCCTTCCGGGCAGGTATGTGCTCCCTCGTGATCTCTTTCCATTTAATTGGTCGTTTACAAGATGGCTCCTTGCTATTCTAACAGCTCGTAAAGCTAGCAGGCAGGACCTTAAGGCCCCGTCCTGTCCAAAAGCACAGCGAGGTACTTCTAATCTACGTGCTGGAATGGCTGCCGGCTGGACCTCGGGGGTGGAGGTGAATGGCTGCCGGCTGGACCTCGGGGGTGGAGGTGAATGGCTGCAGGCTGGACCTCGAGGGTGGAGGTGCGGAGAGCTCGGTATATCATCTAAAAACCTACGAATCCTTAATTAATAAAGGAGGATTGTCATTAAATGTACTGTAATGGCTATACTGATTCAAGAAGGAACACTAGGCTTAACTTGCATTGGCAACGTTTTTTTTGATGCCCATTAAGGTACAATAACACCCGCGTGTTGTTAGTATATCTGGCAAAAACTCTGTATCTGCAGAACGTAATGAACACAGGAAGTGAGCAACGGCATCTCTGGAGGTGTTTTCGATACTTTCAGCTGATTCATCAAAGACACGAGGCAATTAGGAGCAAATTAAATGTTCCCCTACTCAGTATGTCTTCAACCTTTTGCTGTTGGTATAAAACATGAATCCATCAGGTTATAAAAGACATTGATTGATTGATTGATTGATTGATTGAAGTATGTATTAACAGTTTGCAGAATTACAGTACATTTCAACCCCAACTCAATACAAAAATTGCTAACTGTGAGTGGACGACCCAATAAAGCACTACACTTGTTTACAAGAGGGTCCACCGTTTTCAATTCATCATAACATTTAGAGATGTACAAATATACAATTATATAGCCAAAAACAGGAAATCATCATAAAGGAGGTAAAAGGGGGAAGAAACATATAAAGTGAGGGGGAAAAGGGGTGGGTGGGGTTCGAATTTTACGGGGGCCAGTTTCAAATTGCAGCCGTCCGTAGGTGCCCTTTGAGAGCGGTTTTGAAGGAGTCAAGGGATTCACATGTCTTAATGACACTTGGGCGACACTTGGCGAAATTAATTTAGTCCCATTTAGTTGCATAGACAAGGCTGTAAAAGTGAGTCAGGGGCCTTTGTTTGTGGTATGGCTTACATGACTTATCAAAGGACTAATATCGACTCTGCTGTCTTGTCAGGCATTCAGGACTCACAATGTGCTCACTAAGAGGGATTCAATGAATTGCTCGTGGCGGGTGATGGGTCGTGCAAACGAATGTGGCAATTAGTGTGCATGAGAGTGTGATGGAGGCACTGAGAGCAGCATGGAGTGCTCAAAGCTATACGGTTCCTCCCAGAGGCACAGTCTCATTGTTGGCCTGTGTGTAGGAGTCAATAGGATCCAGGTGTTGACACATCAATAGCTGTATCAATATATGGAGACCACTTTACCATTAGGTCTAACCGTCTGAACCATATAGGATGAGTGTTTTTATGATACACTTTGTATCTTGGACAAATTCTCCAAGGGGCTCATGTTTTAAAAGAAATCAACAGGATCTTCGAAAGAGCATGGCTCGATATCCTCACTTCACCGAAACTTTGCAAATGTCACATGAGATCAGCCTCAAGGCCCGGTGCCAGCTGGGAGAGAAAGAGAGGAAGACAGAGAGAAAGAACAGTTTGATTGCTTCCCTGAATTCTACAGTGAAAGGGGAGGCTAGTCTTCCTCTCCTGCAAACACTTCAACGGTCGTCACAAAACAATCCTCTAGAGTTGTTGCTCCGCAAAACGAGAGAGATCGAACGATGATGACAATGCGGTATTTCTGGAAAATATTTGCACCAACAGAGACAATAAAATTTGGAGCAGGGCGATTACAGGATTATGTCCGCATGCTCTCCAAATAGGCAATTATGCAATATACTGTATGGGGACTAATTATTCCTCGCTAGCCTGAGCTGAGCTGTGCTGTGTTTGTTTTTATAACTGTATGAGAAACTTGAACTCTCCAATTATTCTATTGTGCCTGTAGCGAGGCAACCATGAGACCAAATGACACAAAGAACAGCTTCATGATACTCTGAAAGGTCCACAGAAAAGTACAATGTCACAAATGGAGCAGGGTGTACAAGCCAAGGTATAAAAATGGCATTTAATTGGATTAAAATATGAATATGAATCGTAGTGCAAAGCAGATTCCCTCTCATCTTTCCTGTTAAAAAGAACCTCAATATCACTGTGAAAACTGTTCTTCCGTAATCCTACGGATGTGAGAATATAACAAATCAAATCTAAAATGACACAGATGCTTTCTCGGTTTTACCTCCTTACTTCCATCTTTCTGTAAGTGTCCTTGAACAAGACAGTGAACCCTAACTGCTCTTGATGAGCAGGCTGCTGCCCTGCATGGTTTCCTCCACCGTTGGTGTGTGTAATTATTAATAAAAACATTTTTTTGCTATATAAATGCACCAGTTACCTTTTCAGTACACCCCCCTGTGCTGTGCATGTCCACACAAAGCTCATAGTTTGTTTGTGCGTACATAGTGACCCAGGGACGTGCACACATAGACATCAAAGGGGGCTTGAGCCCCTGCCCGTTTACCTGTATATAAAACAACTGCCATTTTATTTCCAGACCAGGAATGCAGCATTTACTATGGTGAAAGTAATGCAAATGCCTCTCCTTTCCATACCATGCTGGAAGGCAGCATTCAGGAGAATTGCTTTTTCCAGAAGTCTCCTGAACTTGGAATACAGCATTTTACGTTGAACAAATTTGTTTAGAAATCCATGTCGTACACTGCATCTCCAGTAGACAAAGAGTGCTGGGTTGCGACCTGAAAATGGTTGATCTACAACGGACCAGAGCTACTACAATGCCAGCTTTGATGAGTTGGAAGTTCAGTCCTGACACATGGCGTATTGCCTGCAAATGACTAGAACTGCTACTACATAACAAAGCTAATAAATAGAGCATGCTTGCACATCCACTCTAGCCCAGGTGCAGTTGGACAAATGGCAGTACAAGAGAAATAAATAAAGTCCACAACACTGGTAAGGAATAACTCAGCTCCACTGGTTTATTGATTCAACGTTTCGAACACTGGGATATCTTCTTCAGGAAGATCCCAGTGATCGAAACGTCAAATTAATAAATTCTTTACCAGTGTTGCGGACTCTATTTCTGTCTCTTGTACTGCTACTACATACCATATAAGCCAAATTAAGACACAGGCGCGCACACACACACGCACAGTATGACGTGCGCATATATACTGTGTATGTACAGGGGGCGGCAGTGGTCAGTGAGCTTGCCCGGGCAGCCTGAGGCCCTGGTTGTTGTTGCAGGTTCCATTCCAGGCTAAGGCCAGCAATATGTTGATGTGTGTCCCTGACTAAGACTCTTGACCAGGGACTTGCAGAGAGTGTTAGAGGGGCTGAAATCCCGTTAAGAGGGCACTTTTGGACAAAGAAATAGCGAAAAAACAGATCTACAAGCTCACAACGTGTCGAGAGCTTGTTTCACCATAGTAAATGCTGCATTCATGGTCTGGAAAGGGCAGTTTACAGACGGGTAAAAGGGCAGGGGCACGTCCCTGCTCTTGACCCCTAGTGCCGTAGAATGGCTGCTCGCTGCTCCTAGTAGTCATAGGATGGGGAAATGCAGAGGATGAACTTCCCGTATGGGCATACCGTATGTGCAAACAACAACACTGCAAGGAGTGGGGACTAAATAATGTATTAGTTATTGTCACACTTTTTTTCATTGTTCTTCTTCCGGAGTAAGCTATACCCAACTTCCGCTGCGATTGGCCAAGCTTTGCATAACGTTTGTATAGTAGCTAATTGGCTGTTGTTGGTTACGTAACCAAGCTATGTTTTACAATCGTTTATAAAGACATAAATTCCCTTGCAGGGGCAGGAGTCCAATCTATGCAAGCGTTATAGAGGGGCCTATATGTAAGTGACTGCGGCAACCACACTTATAGCGCTTTTCCAAGTGCTCAAATCGCTTTACAATGGTTCATTCATTCATACATTGGGAGGTGAAGCGGCGAACAGTCGACGCCAGCCTCCTCACTTCCCACATTCACACACCGACGGTGGCGAGCTCACACCGACCGACTCATTGGTGGCAATGTATGGTTCAGTGTCTTGCCTCAAGGACAATTCGACATATGGACAGGAGGAGCCGGGATTCGAACCGCCGACCCAGGGATCATTGGACGACCTGCTCTACCTCCTGAGCCACAGCCGCCCGTTATTACAAGCGATCACAATAGCTTTGCCTGCCTGTATGAGATATTAAGAAAGTGATGGTTGTTTTAATAGAATTATGATCATGTCATCCTTGTTTACATCTTCTGAAGACTAGACTAATAGCTCTCTCTGAGCCATCTGTGAGATTGCATTGAGTGGTGTAATGTGATTATCATCCGTTACTATGCTCCTGACAAGAGATCTTTCACACATCCCCATATCTCTCTCTCTTACTACACACCCTGTAGGCTAAAGCTCATCCAATGCGCAATTCACACAACATCACACAGTCCCTTATGGAGCGAGGGGAATATGTGATTTCGTTTTGTGTGTATATGTCAGTCTGAGAGAGACACACACTCTAAGAAGAAAAGGGTTTCTGAAGTTCTCTTGTAATCCCCGATGTCAGATCAACATGCCCGGCCTGCCAAGGCCTACCTAAAGCTGTTGATTCTGCGGCTGCCTGTTGCCAACCACTCGAGCGTCTCTCATGCTGTCGGGTCTAATACCATTATCCCCTCCCAGCTCATCTGCATTCCCCCGCAGCACAGCTTTCAGAGATGTTACTGGTGATGTGTAACCACAGGTGCTGGAGAAACAGAACCGTTCCCTCCTGGCTGGCGCTGTGAAAGGGGGATGAAGCACTATAGGCTTATATTTGTGGGGCTTTTTTGAGCCTTTATTTGACAGGTATACAGTGTAGAGAGACATGAATCACGGGGAGATAGCAGGGGAGTGACATGCAGCAAATTAGTCCAGCCAAACGGGAAAGGAATCATGGGACTCGCTGTCAGGTATTAGAGCCCATGTTGCATGTGGCCTAATATCAGGGACGTGCACACGTAGACATCAAAGGGGGCTTCTGCACTTTTACAAGTCTGTTAAAAAAACTGTCCTCTCCAGCCCACGAATGCAGCATTTACTATGGTGGAAGAAATGCAAATGCCACTCCTTTCCATGCCATGCTGGAAGGCAGCATTCAGGAGAATAGCTTTTTTTCCCGATGTCTCGATCCTGAACTTGGAACGCACAACACACCGCATCTCCAGTAGCTAAAGAGTGCTGGGTTGCGCCCCTCACGCTGCGACGCGTTGTGAGCTTGTAGATCTGCTATTTTCGCTATTTTTGTTCAAAAGTGCCCTCTTACGAGATTTCAGCCCCTGCTCCTCTAAAGGTTCATTCATAGTCTGGATTTTCAGTGGTGAGGTGACCACCGCTCCGGTGGTGAGGTGACCACCGGAGCTGAAATAACGTTGAGCGGTGGTGAGTAAAAACAGAGAGAAGGGCTGGGGCGGTGGCGGTGGTTTGCTCTTCAACGTGGCTCGTGACGTCATGTTGTAGTTCGGTGGTCACCTAACCACCGAAAATCCAGACTATGAATAGCGCTTAACACTCTCTGCACGTCCCTGCCTAATATAACCACTCGGCTGGGTTGGGTTGTCCTGACACTAGGCTAATTTTGTAGTTTGTTTTCCAATTCAGGTTCAACACAGCTCCAGTTAATCAGATTAATAATAGTTGTGTTGTTTCAATACTATCTCTGTTTGCTCGCACACTGGCACAGCCACAACTCTGGGAATGCTATACATCTATCTATCTAACACAATACCCATTATTCATTTTATAAGCTACTACAGTTGCTTTGATTACTAGCCTGCCATATTCTTTATCTGCTCTAGAAAACAACAACAACTAAAATCATCCTACAGTTTCACACCCCTTTAATTTAGACCCGAGGACGATTCTACAAATCTTCTAAATCATAACAGTTTTCTGAAAAACCCTACGTTTCTATGTCAGTGCTTCTCAAACTACTTAGTGTCAAGGACCACCAGAATTATATGTAATTGGCCACATACCGACCCCCATCTGAAGATATGTTGTTCCAGGGACGCCGACAGAAACAAAGATGTTTGTTACAAATGTTCGGCTCTGAAAGCATATACATTCAAAGATTTGAAGTACATTTTCACGATAAAAAAAAATAGCAGATCTACAAGCTCGTGGCACGGCACGCGGTGCCGCACTATGAGCTTGTAGATCTGCTATTTTCAAAGTCTGCATTTAGTTATGTTCTGCTGGAGTTTGGGGTAATTATTTTGGGCTCATTCTTCAATGTGTGGAGGTGTGTGGAGGCTTTAAAGGTGAATAAGCCCAGTGGGAAATATGTATTTCAGTTATTGAGAATTTTTTTCATCTACTCGATACAAACAACAATATTCACAGTACAATGTGTACTGGCAAACTAAACTGCAGGCAAAGCTTGGCACGCCCAACTGCCCATATGGCATGCCCATATGGCGGCTATTATGCAATCAACGTGATGTACATTTTATTAAGCACATTAACCCTGGTGTACCTATTGTTATTTCATTACGGGTGAACACCTCCCCCTCCCCTGCATATAAAAAAGAACACACAAATACAGTTTATATACAGTACATATAATCGCTTGCGTTGCTCCACGCCCCATTTAAGACCATATAAGGCAACTGGAAATGTCCTACCTTATGCAGGGCTTGACATTATAACTCAATGTCTGCCAAGGACTTAATTAACTGCTTTTTTATCAAGGCTTGTCCGCTTGTCCGGGACAAGTAATAACTCTTTCCGGACAAGTGCATCAAATTTTAATTATTTTATCCGTTGGACAAGTGGCTCTTAGTTTCACTTTTTTTTGCGACACTCCTATAGCAGCCAACAATATTGTCTGGCATTATTGTCTGGCTTCCCAAATAATCACCTTTCCAATATTGGTAATAGCTCTAGAATATCTGTGATCTTAAATACATTTCATGTATTCCAAATACACAGCAATAGATTGTTAGCAGACTGACCATGTCGGCATTTAAACTTGTAGCACTGCGTGTGTACTACTGCGTTTGTAACCACCCAGTAATTTATTCCTAAGACTTGGAGTCAGATATTGTGCTCTAGTTTCATTTCCATTTGAAAGTTCTTACCGAAAACGTGTTTTAAGTAAAATATCGCCACTTATAAATGAGGAAAACCTCGACTGAAAATATGAAAACTTCCTTTGGGAACAAACAGTTGATGTTTGGAAGCACAAACGTATGGGGCACAATTTCGCATGCAATTGACAGGTGGTAATTGATCCCACCATCTATGTTTATGTGGCCCATACATTTGTGCTTCCTAAAGGAAGTTTTGATATGTTCAGTCCTGCACTCCTCACGTCGGAGAGAATGTCGTCCGTATTTTACTAAATATACGTTTTCTGCCTGAACTTTCAAATTAATGTGAAACTAGTCCCCAAAACGACTCCAAGCCTTAGGAAATAATTATTGCGTGGATAGAAATTATCTCTGTATTTGGAATACATGAAATGTATGTTAGATCACAGACATTCTAGAGCTATTAACTTGATAAACTGAGAATATTCAACTAATATTCAAACATGTATTCACCAAAACTAACTTACAGATAATTTAAAATGTGCTTGTGCTCCGGACAAGTGACTTTTGTGCCCGGACAAGTGAATAGGAAATGTACTTCTGACAAGTGCCTCAAAAAGTTCATGTCAAGCCCTGTTATGTCATAAGAAAAAACGTCACCGTACTCATCAAAATGGACAGATCTACAAGCTTTACAACGCACTTGACAACTTGAAGACCAGCGAAAGTAAACTTTAATGAAGTCAATAACTGAATCTCACACGTATTAAGAAGTTACAACTTACAACGTTTAACCTCACGACCAAAGGCTAATACAACTTGGAATAGATATTATAAGCCCTTTCTACTGAACTCACCCGAGGTAAAAAGATGAGTCAATGGTAACGGCTAAAAAACAACATCACTGTCACTGGGATAAACTTTTCAGCACAACTTCGCCGGCGTTTCCCAGACACAGACTGCTCAGTGTTACGGGTTATATTACAGCTGCAGTGCTACTGGAACATTAGCACTGCAATGAATACACGGTGAACAATGAAACAATGTTGAAACAATGTTGTTGACATGGTTTCCCTGCAAGGCCTTATTTTAGAATCAGTGTGATTAAAGAACCTGCACTGAAAGAATTGAGAAATCATTATACATGTTTGCCTCAATTTAGCCACTGGGGCTGATAATAAATAGGCACACTCTCTGTTTTAAGGAGAAAACTGTGACATATTTATGAACATTTATATATTCCAGCAAGCTGTGAAAATGTCACGTTTTTATGGACGGGTAGTTTCCTCTAGCTGATCTCTGCTTATGTTAGACACAGTGGAGTCCGAGTCGATGTTTATAGCTACACACAACTGTCCCTTTACAGTGTTAGTGTATCTGTGTGTGTGGCCTGCAGAGAAATGCTGAGGAGAGCTACACAAGATTCCCAGACTTGTTTAGCACAAGTCCCAGGATTCCAGGCAGCCGTGATTCTCTGCACTGGCGTTTCCGCAAGCACGGAAAGAGAAGAGCTAGCACCCTCCGTTATTCAAACTGAATAATCAAACTCCATCTATCCTCAACATGCCTGGCCTCCGCTGCGCCACACACAAAACTCAGCAGCAGCCCACCATCTCTACATGCTCTCTGGCGCGCTATACAGTATACCACCTTACATAACGTTATCAATTTTGGATGGATATAGGCTATATGAGGATATACTGAGTAGTTGAAAGCCAACCTCAGCCCTTCTCTTTAACCGTACATCTCAAGTAAAGTATATAGTACATGTTAGCTGACATAAGGCATAGCATATACGCATAATAACGGCCATTCTTAAAAGGACGAGGAAAAGGAAACTTAAAAGGAAAGGGGGGGGGGGGGGGGGGGGGGGGAGTATGAAGAGCGGCCATACTTGTAAGACATTGAGTAGTTGGTGTGCGAGCATGAGTCCATGCATGCTTTATAGGAAGGAATCGTTTGCAGGGGGAAAAAAGGACTTAATACTTCAGCCCCACCTCGTAGTCTTAGTATGTAATAACACGTCTGAAGTCAGGGAGAGAGAGAGAGAGAGAGCGGTGGAGATTTCACTCCCTCAAACCCACAAGCCTCTCGTTGTAATGCTGACCTTCGCCCAACTGGTAGACTATCAGCGGATTTGCAGACCGCAGCAATTTCTCTAAACCGTTGACAGGCCAAACTCTCACAGTAAATCCTTATCCCGTGGACACACAGCCGTCTCATTATTATTAGACATTTGTTTCTATCATTTATGCTGCTGGCCCCCTGATGGAAATAAATACATGAATAAGACCCTTTTCTCAGCAACTGCTGCCGCTTATGCATCCAGACGATGACATTATCACTAATTCCCACACGCGCCGTTTCCCCAAAACCAGTCGTGGATTAAATGGTTGTCAGCTTTTCCTGGGATGCTAATAATGTGAGCGCCGCTCTCTGCTGTTCCCTCGTTCTATTCTGTGGCTTCCACGTCAGACTGGTGTCTGTGATGAGATACCGGCTCGCTGCGGTTTAGTGCATTTTTTGTTTGACTTCACCTTCATTTAAATTGCATTGAATTGAGAGAGCGACTGAGGATAGTTGTTTAGAGTTAACACTAGAGAAAGTAGGAATGCTAAAAGTTTAAACACCAAAGTACCGAAACAATGTAATTCATTAGTAAACAATATCCTGAAATTGCGGAGTATCAGCTCCAGACCTCTCCCTGCAGCAGTAGAGGATGGTCAACATATACTCCTCTGACCCGCTTTCATTTTGCATGATATATGCAGTGTTAATGTGTCATAAATATTTGACGAGGTCCAGGAAGATTAACCACTGTAGGAGAAAAATACTGCATACAATAATAATGATATATCTATACAGAGCTTTCAGAAACGTTCTGAAAGAATCTGAATAAAAGTATTACAAAAACGTTTACCCACAAATAAGTGAGGGGCGCTGATATATTAAAGTCTAACTCATGTTTCTATTATTAGGTGATGTAATGGTGCATGTAAAACAAACATTAAATTCTCTTTATTGTTAATGGCATTTCATGTGGGGTCTTGTTCACGAGTGAGGGGAGGACGGAGAAGGAGATCAGCCGGAGAATCGGAGCTGCAGGGGCGGTATTGCAGTCGCTGTACCGCACTGTTGTGACGAAAAGAGAGTTGAGCCAGAAGGCAAAGCTCTCTGTCTACCGAGCACTCTTCGTTCCTACTCTCACCTACGGTCATGAAGTGTGGGTCATGACCGAAAGAATAAGGTCGCGAATACAAGCGGCCGAAATGAGTTTTCTTCGATGGGTGGCTGGCATCTCCCTTAGAGATAGGGTGAGAAGTTCAGTCACATGAGAGAGACTCGGGAGTAGAACCGTTGCTCCTTCACCTGGAAAGGAGCCAGCTTAGGTGGTTTCGGGCTTAGGTTAGGATGCCTCTCGGGCGTCTCCCTAGGGGGGTCCTCGACGCACGTCCCACTGGGAGGAGACCCCTGGGCAAACCAAGGCGCAGTTGGAGGAAACACATCGACTCACTGGCCTTGGAACGTCTCGGGATCCCCCAGGAGGAAGTCACTAATGTTGCTCTGGAGAGGGAAGTCTGGAGCACTCTGGTGGAGCTGTTGCCCCCGCGACCCGACTACGGATAAGCGGTTGAAGATAGATGGATGGATGGATGGATGGCATTTAATGTTTGTGTTAGGGACAAGATGACGTAAATTTTCCCTTCATTGTCATTGGCGTTTTTAAAACAAACATTGAACTAAAAACAAACATTAAACCTGTATATAGGAATAAATATAATATAATATATAATAAAAAATATAATAAATAAATATACACTATACAGGTATATATAATTGTGTCGAAGAAAGGGTGCTGGCCTGGCACCCTAAGGTGCTGCACCCCCGTCTCCCAGATGGCTGCAACCCATTTGTGCCACAGCGTTATTGTCCCATCATAGAAGTAATAAAAAAGAGGGTTGATACATGCGGGTTAGAATTGTCTCTGGCAGCCAGACGGAGACATTAAACTCCACCTCTACTTGCCCATCTAGGCAATATATTACATTTTAAATTACTGCTGCATCACCCATTATTATCAGAACTGTTTGGCCAGTCTGGCCAGTCTGGAGCCGTGTGAAAACCCATATTTCTCCTACAGTTCTAGCCAGCCGGCCGGCCGCCTGGCCGGACGGACGCTTTTGTCATTAAAAAAAAAAGGGGGGGTCCAGAAAACAGGAATTATTGGCCTGTAAAGACAGGGCCCTCAATGTCTTCATGTGAGTACGTTGGTACTTTTGGTTGTTAATGTGGTACAGTATCTTTAGTGATGATCTGTCTGATTAATAAATATCTGAAAAACTCTGTTATATCTCTAAGCAATATCACTGCTGTGGCTTGAGAGGATATTGAAGTCTGGCCTTTTGAATGGATATAGATGTCCAGACATCCAAGTCTGAAGTCTGGGCCATCCAGAATAGGAGTGAGATGGGATGATAAATTGACTTTCAGGCTTTGGCTGCAGTGCACATAATGTACTGCAGTGAGTGGGTTAGTACTGAGGTCGTCAACTGACTTTAAGTTGTTTACAAAGTACAAACTACTAATTCCACAAAGGGCATTTTAACTATAAGAGGATCCAATCAATATCTAACCAAATTGAGTCTGGGCCAATCCACTGCATGTGACCCAGAGGTGTACCACAGTACGTCCCCATCAGAGCCAGCCATCTGGAGTTTTTTCATTAGTTGGGGCTTCCTTATATTCTCCATGTAATGAACTCAGCAAGGTGTTGGATGAAAGTCTGTTTCCTATACTATCAAGGTTAGAGACTCTGCTTGCAGTAATTGTAAAGTAAATGCTTCCACCATACATGCACACACAGACACAGTAACGTCCCTGCAGCAAATATATATACGAGACATTTAAGCAGCAAAACTAAAACGCTGTCGTTATAAACTTGACAGGACAGAGGAAACTCTGCAGGGAACACATAATTAAACATCAACTTCTAAAATATTATTTTTTTAGACAGCTGTACACTGTATGAACCTGTGTTGTGTGTGTGCGTGCGTGCGTGCGTGCGTGCGTGCGTGCGTGCGTGCGTGCGTGCGGGTGCATGCATGCATGCGTGCGTGAGTGTGCGTGCGTAATAGCTAACGTTATGGATGTGTAGAAGAACAGAGTTTAACATGAATTAACTTTAAAACCTCACTGATCCCGTCAGCATGTCTGGAGATGTAAATAACCAATTAAATGAGGTTGCTGCTGTGCTTTGAATGTGCACAGAATCTCTCCCAATGGGAAGAGGCACTTATTGTTTCTGCAGCAGTGCAATGGCTGCAGGTGTTTTATAATGAACCAAAGATTATTTTGGGTGGGTGAGGTAGCATCCCCAACTGAAATCATGTTCTAAGAATATACATTTTAATATGGTTATTTCAGTGATCACCTGTTTGCACTGTGAGGCTCACTATTGATTAATTCTGCAATGGCAATCAATTAACGGAAACGATTGGAATTGAGTAATATATAATGTAAGATATATAGTAAGATTAATATATTTATTTATCACGCATTGCCACAGAAAGAACCCGACCGCGAGTATCACAGCGCTGGCTGTCGGCCATTGAAAAACCTTGTTTTGACCAGAAATGACATTAATTTGCGCCGATGTGGAGATAAAGGCCATTAACCTATTCTGGGCGGGAACCCCTTTTGGTGTTTTAAGCATTATGTCATACTTTAGCTATTGAAAAATATCAGATCTACAAGCTCATAGCGCGGCACCGAGTGCCGCTCTATGAGCTCGTAGATCTGCTATTTTTGAAAAATCGTGAAAATGTGGTGCAAATCTTTGAATTGTATATATTCTTTCAGAGCTAACATTTTTAGAGTAGGACGAAGGAGGCTCTACGTCATCCTCCCGGTGGGGGCTCCTCACTGGTACAGCAGGTGAGTCAGTAATAGGATACAACAACAACAACACAGAAATGTGTGTGGGAGGAATGACTAAAATTGTGGAGAAAATAAATGATTATAAATAGCTGCAATAGTAGGTAGGGGGGAGGGGGGGGACGGACGCAGACGCACGCCATCCTCCTCTCCAGTTCCGCTCCCTGCAGAACAGGCATGCAGACCATCCTCCATAAGAACGCAGTCATTGTGGATCGAGCACCCAGACGCCCAATTTAAACTTCTTCTAGTGTTCTTATAGTGCAGATATATATTCTGTGTACTGTGTGTGTATATATATATACACATACATTTTAAAGTTTACTCAGGCTTTTGTGTGCACAACAACAGTTGCTCGATACCTCCCCCTTCCCCATATATCGGCCCCATAGATTCATTATAAACATATTCCACTGTTAACAAGGAATGTTAGGTTCTTAGCTTGCTTATGATTCTTGATGACTATTTCTATGTATTTCACGTATTCCCTTGTGGTGTTCTTGCTTACTGTAAATCTGTAAATATTTTATATGGGTTTGATCAGACACGGCAAATCTACTTCAATCACCATGTCGGACTGAGTTAAAACACACATCCCTGGTTCTATACGCTGTCCTAATGTGTAAGGCGGCGTTGTGTGAAAAGAAAATACAAATAAATAAAAAATAAATAAGAAAGAAAACAGCCACCTCAGGCATTAGAAGGACCATATCAATCACCAGAAGCAGGAGCGGGTGTTCTAATTAGTCTAACGTGGTTAAATGGGGACGCCAGGTGGAAAGTGCAGTTAAAGTCCCATCTGCCATAACAACGTGTGCCAAGCCAGCCTTCACAGATGCCCAACAGACACGCTCGCCAAAGTTAGACGAGCTGAAACAGCTACTACCGTTTTATAATGCATCCTCCATAGTGGGTTATAGTGTGGTTATCAGAGAGGAGAGGGTAAACAAACAGTGACAGCGGGCGGGCAGCACTGGAGTGTTCCGGCATGATTTAACTGGGGTTAAAAAAGCATTATGTTGTATTAAGTAGCATTATATCTCTCTGAAAGCTTCATACAATGCATTTCACCAGGCTTATAGGACCACAACTTCATATTACCTGAAACACATTAAATTACCTGAAACACGCACACTCACCACACCACACCACACCACACCACACACACACACACACACACACACACACACACACACACACACACACACACACACACACACACACACACACACACACACACACACACACACACACACACACACACACACACACACACACACACACACACACACACACACACACACACACACACACACACACACACACACACACACACACACACACACACACACCGATTGCAGCGGAAGCCATGCAAGGTACCAACCAGCACATCGGGAGCAATTTGGGGGTCAGTGTCTTGACCAAGGACACTTCGTTTGTTTTTGTCGACTACAAATAAGACGAAAAAAGTTTTTTCACTGATGGAAACTAAATGCAAACTAAGCTATGATGACTAAAACGAAATATATTGACAATTTCGTCAACAGGAAGGGACTAGTGGACAAGAGATCTAGTATGAGTCAGTTTACACTTGGTCGCATGCTGAAAATAGCCAATCTACAAGCTCACAACGCGGCTATTTTCAGCAAGTGTCAACTCTGTCATTTCGACTGCATTAAGGCCCGCCAAAATACACTTTAGTCGACCAAATCAAACTGTAGATTTAGTCGACTAGAACTAGACTAACAGTAAAACATTTCAGGTGACTAAAATGTGACAAACTGAAAACTATTCCAGAGACTACAACTAGAATTAAAACCAAAATTTGCTTCCAAAAACAACACTGGTTATAAATGCTGTCACCTGGTCATGTACTTCCATACAGAGCAGTGGAGTCTCTGATCTAACAGCTGATGGGAATTCGACAGAAAGATAATGTGCCGTGCAAAAAAAGTGAGCTTGTGAGGTGTCATTATTGATCCACTTGCAAAGATGCTTGAGTTTAATAGAACCAGGCGAAGATTGATGGAAATGTCCTTGATATCAGTTTAAGCCTAAATACAATACACAGTTTCTGTCCTGTCTTGACAAAAGCTTCACCAGCTTTGAACGTTGGAATACAGAGATGGAAATAGAAGTAATCCTACAGCAACAGAGTTTTACAGTAATGCTTCTGATATGTATGTTTTCAGTATATCTTAAGGTTTACTATATACTATAGTCCATTTAAACTCTAGACGGGCCTGCCCCAAACTTATTGGAGTTCTCAACAGGCCCGAAAATTAAGATCTTACCCACCCCATAATTACAAAAGCGCCAGCAGTCGCCCAGCAGTCTGCTGTCACCCAGGCGGATATGTTGATCTGACCCCCCATAATTACCAAAGCTCCAGCACTCGCCCAGCAGACTGCTGTCACCCAGGAAGAGTGCACGTGACCTCGCCCTCAGGTGTCTTACTGGTTCACACAGACAAACTTAACACCTTTCAACCTGCCTTCCCTGTTATGGGAATAACTGTATAGCCAGGCCAAGCTTTAATTTTATTTCCAAACAATTTAAAAAATATCTACATCTACAACCTCACAATGCATTGCATCGTGCCATGTTGTGAGCTTATAGATCTGCTGTTTTCGCTACTTTTTAATGACACTGTCATATTATGATGAAGTATAAATAGGGCTTGGCATAATGCAAAAGACAAACTTTGGACTGTTCCCTAACAGTGAATTTCTGGTACCTATATCTTTTTTTTTAAGATTTTCTCTTCTTTCTTGCTACAGAATGAGTAAGCACTTGACTGTGCACATGTTGTTACATTTTGCATTTACATGAATACTATTTTGTTGGAGTCTGGTAGGATGGATAATGTCATGAGTCTCCGACATACAGTAGAAAGCTGTCATAACTCCAAACAGTAGTACAGCTAGTACACCTGCTCCAGTGACTGGTGGAATATATATATATATAATGTTGAGAGAGAACAAGGGCAAAGAGTCAGAGTCATTTGTTACAAGAACCCTGGGGTGTGAAGTTCTGTCTCAACCTCCCAGCCAAGATTTTCGAAAGAGTAACATTTATTGTGTTCAGGTGTCCATCTGTGGCGAGGATAACCTTCACTCTATCTGCACAATATAGCAGATGCAATTCCCCGAGCTTCTGGAATGAAGGAAAGCTTCATAATATCATCATGTTAACGATCCTTATCTAAGCCAAATAGCTTTTGATGAATGAGAATAATGTCAATTTAACTCATTCTGGACGGGAACCCTGTTTGGCATTATGTTATACTTTAGCTATTGAAAAATGAGCTTGTAGGTCTGCTATTTTTGAAAAATCATGAAAATGTGGCGCAAATCTTTGAATATATATTCTTTCAGAGCGAGCGTTTTTATTTTTAACTGAAATCTTTGCTTCTGGGGGGTCCCTGGAACAACATATCTTCAGATGGGGGTTGGCGGCAAATTACATATATTTTTGGGGGTTCTTGACATGAAATAGGTTGAGCACCACTGACATAGAAACATGGGGTTTTCCAGAAAACTGTCAGGATTTAGAAGACAGTCATTTTGTAGAATCAAGCTCAGGTCTAAATGGGTTAAAAAGGCACCCCGCGCAGGGTTTGTCTCTATGACACGCTGTTCTGACCATGTAAAAAACCTCTAAATGGAAGTGCAGTGGTGTATGCAACGTGTTTCAGCGTTATACAGAGTGAGTAGAGAAATCCACTGAATACAAATGAGAGGCAATAAGAGAGCTCTTGCTGTCCTGGCTCAAAATATTATCTCCCCTTTTATTCTCTCCTATTGTGTTTCATTTCTCAGGGCTCACGGAATATATAAGCCCAGTGGAGAGGGTCTCCACTTGCATTAACAGTCTCATTTCTCAAGCATCTTTCATGGATATCAATTTTCCAATGTGTGCCCAAATAGCACATCTCTGCACATCTCCCACACTTTGCAGACAAGTGGCTAAAAATACATAGATAAAAATGCTGAACAAAGAAGAAATAAAAAGTATAACGTAAAAAGGGGAAAAAATATCTGCCGCTTCGGCAAAATGTGGAAGTGAAGATACAGAGGCATAAAGTCAAGGATGATTTGTGTCGCTTTATTTCTCAATTACTTATTTACTCTGCAAAGCTGTCTAATGAAATTGCAACATATACGAGTCATGCGGCCATAGTGCTTTACAAGGTTATACCAGTGGTTCCAAAGTGGAACCAAATGGGTCCATTTGGTACACTCTCAGAGCTAAATTAGAGATAGAAATGCCATTAAATGGGGGGTCCGTAGACTAATGCATGTCAAACTGGAGGTCCTTGAAATTAAACGGGTTGAGAATCACTGCTAGAGCTGTAAGAATCTTCTCTTATGGAGGCGTCCCTGGCATATCTCTTCAAATGGGGGTCCGTGGGTAGTGTCAATTTGGGGGTCCTTGACATGAAAAGGTTTGGGAACCACTGCCTTATACAGGGGTTTCCGTCCAGAATGTGTTAATACTTAAATGAGGATCACTTCCCTGGAACCCGTCGAAGGACCACTGGGGGTCCCCGCCCCCGGGCACCACTTTGAGAACTATACTGCTTTATGCAACCTTACACAGTAAATGCACGCCGGAGACACTGTTTTCATTTGGGTGATTCTGTGTGCCAGCATGAAGCTAACTGTATACAGGAGGAGCTGTCCATGGTGTCACGACCCCATGACCCCAGCAGTGATCACCATGTGCCCGATTGTGTTTGACAGTGCTTAACAAGGCTCCTCCATCCCCCCTGTCGGACTGCTACGTCGGTCCAAACCTCCGTCAGAAGCGACGATGTGCAGTCATGCACGCACGTGCCATGACATGCAATCTCTGCAATTGCACTGTATTACTGTATCAGCGACAGAGCTCTGGAACCTGGGGTGCCACAATTGTTGTATTTTTCCAGTTTTTCATGTGTCTATGAGGTGACTACTTCATTAGACACCCTGGAGTCGTTTGTATGTGCAATGGTGTATTAACTTTGTATTTAGGGTTTCTTCCTGGAGGCTGAACCCTTTACAGTCAAACGGGCCAATGAAATAAACAGTAATATAGTGACCACATTATCAGTCCCTCCCCCTATACAACTACAGCTGTGGGTGCGGCTTCAGTTCAGGTGGATCACCACCCACCACCACCCAAACCACTCATACTTAATGAACTGGTGGGTGTGTCCACATATGGTTTTAACAAATACTGTATACTTTTTGGAAAAATATAATAATAATACCTGATGATCATGTTTTAGGGTTGAAAAAAATCGTCAAGTAGTCCTTAAGTATGGAGTGTGCTCATAATTTAGGGAATTTCAGATCAAGATCAGCAGTGCTTGCGTTGGTCATGACACGCTCATGTTTTATAGGCTTCCCACGCAGAAAAGGGTTTATAAGAAATCCAGCAGGATTCCTATACATATTTTATGAATGAAAGATACATCCTAAGATGCTAATGGGACACATCTTCAGTGATGTTCCTCACATCATCAGGCGTTTCGGGTCTTTGAACACCATACCCTCCCTCAGGTGTCCCAGCCAGGGTTGATCAGAGCCTGGCTGGTGTCCCAGGAGCATTTGGACCACAGATCGCTACTCCTGATCCAAAGTCATCTAGACTAGGCTCTCTCTGCCGCCTCCATGGCAGCATTGATTTCGTCGACCAAAACTAAGACGAAAAATGTTCGTCGACTACCTTTTTTTACTGACAAAAACTAAATGGAAAAGACATGAAAATTAAGCTATGATGACTAAAACTGAGACTAAATATACTGACAATTTCGTCAACAGCAATGCTAAATCTAAACTGTAGATTTAGTCGACTAAAATCCAATGACATTTAGTCGACTAAAACTAGAATTCCGGGTGACTAAAATGTGACAAAAACTAAATGAAAACTATTCAAGAGACTATGACTAATCTAAATGTGCTGCCAAAAACAACACTGCTCTACACACCACCTCAATGGGCTCGCAGGGTTCCTTCTAGCCTCTTCTTTGGCATTGCTCGACCTCCATCCAAAGCAATAAGTACATACAGTACCAAACAACAAGCTTAGCTTTAAATGCACAATTATTGTAAGAAGCATGTAAGGTGCTATAGAAGCTTCAAGCTATGAAATGAAATGCAGAGCGTGAAGCCACACTATGGTGTGTGTGTGTGTGTATGTGCGTGCGTGGGTGGGTATACTGTGTGTGAGTGTGTGTGTGTGTGTGTGTGTGTGTGTGTGTGTGTGTGTGTGTGTGTGTGTGTGTGTGTGCTATGTACTGTATCCAAGAAACTTGCCATATTTCTGTGAACTATCTGCTTCTGAACTTTCATGAAAGTCTTTAGCCGGGCTGATTTGTAGAAGTGTCCCCAGAGCTTGCATGCATTGCTCAGTGGGGTAAACACCCACTGGTTTATATAAAGCCTGGCTCGTACTGTACTGTAGATACGGTCTGAAATTAGACAGATGCTGGGGACGTCTGGCATGGCATTAAGCCTGCAGAGCACAGAGGACTGCTATGTGATAATAAAACAGCACAGGTCCCTCCATGCAGCCTCCACTCTGAGAAGCACATTCTGTGTTTAGGTACTATTAGTTGGTTTCCCATGGATCATATTACCTAGTAGCGACTCTTCATAATGACACTGGAATGACTTCATGTCCCACGCATGATGCCTGGTACATCTACAGTACAATATGATACTAAATAATAGGACGTACATGTGGAGTAGATTTCAGTTTATGACTGTCACGCTTTTTCTGGTGATAAACACACCTTCGTAATGTGTTTACCCGACACAGAACCTACTGATGCGAGACATTATGGCTGTGTTCTCGGATGGGAAGCTGAACGGGGGAGGCAGTAATTTTGTCCCTGCAGTATAGCGGGCGGGCGGCGGTGGCTCAGGGGGTAGAGTGGCCGGAGTGGCGCTCCAACAAACACACTTGGCTGAACGGGGAGGGGAGGGCGTGATGTCACTGCAGTAGCGACTCCTATAGATTTGGTCAGAACGCCATTTCATTTCATTTCATTTCGAGGGAGACTTTATTTCCATCCCACCTACAGAATGGAGCCCCCCCCCCCCCCCCCCCGGATCAAATGGGGAGCTAAATCCGGTATTCACACAGGGAGTGAGTTTAGAGAGATTGCCTCCAAACACATGGAAGGAAATGGAGAGAGGAATTGCTGATTGGACATTACAGGAAAAGCCAAATACTTCAAAGTAATTCTAATACCTTAAGAAGTGCATTGCGGTCGCCCTGAACTCAGCAATATAAGATTTATGTGTTAAATGCTTCGGTATCACCTACAGCAAAGCAAAAAAACGGCTGAACAAATAGAAATAGAAAAAAAGAGAGTGAAAAAAAAGCCTCATTGTGGTAAGTGGCTGCAATTCCTAGCAGTGACAGCCAAATACTTCAAAGTAATTCTAATACCTTAAGAAGTGCATTGGTCCTGAACTCAGCTAAATAAGATTTATGTGTTAAATGCTTCGGTATCACCTACAGCAAAGCAAAAAAAATGGTTGAATAAATAGAAATGGAAAAAAAGAGAGTTGTGGCGCAAGTGGCTGCAATTCTTAGCAGTGGCATCACATTCCCTGGGTGGTTTTATCTGTACCTCTGTATAGCTCACTGAACCACCACAAAGCCACCCACACTGTGAATGATAAGGCCAAACCGCTACAACACATTGATTTACAATAACCGCTCCACACGCCTCCCCGTGCAGCTGATAAACAGGGTGTAATGTTTCATTGTTCAAGTGGAATTGAAACTGGCAGATCGAGGCAAACAAAGCTATACTGGTACAAAGGCGTGTGTGTGTTCAAAATGAAACGGTCTGGGATGACTTTGGATAGTTATCAGCTCGTTTTAGCTTATTTTTTTCCTTCTCGCCGACTCAGGCACAGCTCGATAGAATGGGTCAAAGTACCAATTGTTTCACGTGTAATTGAATGTCGTAACAACGGGGAACAGACCTGAAACGGGGCCTAGATTAAAGTAGAATTGAATGACTTTGTGACGCTGAGAAGAGCTATCATTCCTATACTTCCCCGCAGGGGGACACATCAGAGAAAGAGCTCGGCTCCGGTGGTTATTGTGCAAAAATCCTACCGCTGTGCACAGCCGGCGGCCCCTCCTCTCAGATCCCACCCGTAAGACCAAACATAGACACGTTAATACTGTACATTCCTTTGTATGTCAGCATTGCTTGACAGTACAGTACAGCTTATTGCAGAGTGTGCTGTGTGTCTGCAAAGCGGTATACGTTACGATACTTTTCTTCTTCATCAACTTGATGAAGCACGAACAATGTCCTCAAAACTCAGAAAAGATGAGCTTGGTTGTGGCCACTCTTTGGGGGGGGGGGGAATTCATTTATTTAACCCATTTACGTCGAATTAGAAAAATGTCTTATAAATCATGACAGTTTTCTGAAAAACCTATGTTTCTAATATATCAGTGGTAGGACTCAACCTTTTTCATGTCAAGGACCCCCAGAATTATCTGTATTGGCCACCGACCCCCATCTGAAAACATGTTGTTCCAGGGACCGCCCCAGAAGCAACGATTTGAGTTAAAAACGTTAAGAATATATATTCAAAGATCTGCGCCACATTTTCACGATTTTTCTAAAATAGCAGACTTACAAGCTCATAGCGTGGCACTTGGTGCCGCGCTATGAGCTTGTAGATATGCTATTTTTCAACAGCTAAAGCATAACATAATGCTTAAAACACCAAAAGGGGTTCCCGCCCAATTAATGTACTTACAAAGTGCAGGACAAAAATAAAGTATTAAATCAGTTCTAGGCTCGGTGGAAAACAATATGCTTGCCTGCGGTAGCACCCTGCTGCGTCTCTGACTGCAGTAGTACATACTGTGCTTTTCCAGTGGCTTATTTTTTTTTGTCATATAATAATGCTGATGATATCTCTGCTGTCAAATGGAACGCCAACATTATCCCAATGCCAGAGCGATGATGCAATAATGGTCTTTATTCCATTTAGGCCTGACTCATGTTTCTGTATCAGTGGTGCTCAATATTTCATGTCATGGACCCCCAGAATTATATGTATTTGGCCGCGGACCCCCATCTGAAAATATGTTGTTCCAGGGACCCCCCCCCCCCCCCCCGGAAGCAAAGATTTGAGTTAAAAACATTCGCTCTGAAAGAATATATATATATTCGAAGATTTGAGGCACATTTTCACGAATTTTCTAAAATAGCAGACCTACAAGCTCCTATCACGGCACTCGGTGCCGCGCTACGAGCTTGTAGATCTGCAATTTTTCAATAGCTAAAGTATAACATAATAATGCTTAAAACACCAAAGGAGGTTCCCACCCAAAACGGGTTATACGAGGGACGAGGGGTACTGAGAATCTCCCACACAGAGTCCTCACGGACTTCAATCTCCTGTCAATGAGTGCAGCGGTCGGTTATCTCTGACAACCCCCCCCCAACCCCTCCCCCTCGCTAAAACCTGAGGTGGTGCTGCTGAGGAGATGAGTCAGGGTAAATGACAGCTAGGCTGTGTGACTATATACACTCGTTCCCAGTCGAGGCCATCGGAAAACCAAACCAGAGAAAACCACCAGTAGCGGTACTGTATATATACGGTAAGCGCGTTTCACAGTGAAGTGGCGTGGGATTCAAGCGACATTTAGTTTGGCATAATGATGATGATGGCGTGATGATGCCTCCACGGTGCAGTCACACACTTGGCAGAGATAATACCTCCTGCTTAAGTGATCACCAAGTGTTTAAGAGAACATTAAGGTAGGAGTTTGTCCCCCTTAAAAAAACACTTTATCCTTTGACAAACGATGCAATCTGAAGCCATCAAATCATTTGTCACATAATCCTATCGACAAAAATATAATAATTCTTGAAAGCATTATTTGCGGAGGTGATTTATTTGAGCTGTGAGGATCCATTATTATTATCATCCCCAGGTTGACATGTTTTCCATTTTCCTAAAGCCCAGAGATGATCCATTATAGCAGAAATGTTTCAAATCAACAATATTCCCGTAAATGGATTTTATTATCCAGCTCAAATACACACCTGTGGCTGTGTTCGCATTGTGTTTTCATAGCGTGGTTTCACTTTGACTTTAAGGAGGAGTGGAGCTCCGATGCCGTACATATTGAGTAAAGACATCGATCCATCTTGTTGTTGCATGGTGTGTGTTTTGGACTAAGCACGTCTACTTTATCATCCAAAAATGAAAAAATAAATAAATATGTGTGTGTGTGTGTGTGTGTGTGTGTGTGTGTGTGTGTGTGTGTGTGTGTGTGCATGTGCGTGTGTGTGCATGCATGTGCGTGTGTGTGTGTGTTCATGTCTTCGGTTTGGTTCTACTCCATGTCAGACCCAGAGGACAGGATCCATCACTGTCAACAGTAATCTTTCAGATCGTACATCATTGACTTCTCAGTAATTATGGACAGGACAGGTCCATGGATGGACGTATTGTAAAGTATTCAGCAAATCACATATAAGGAAGGAAAAAAAGCAGTAAAAGTAATTGATACAACATGGTGGTAATGTTCCTTTGTGTGGGAATGATAGTTGTGTAGCTCTGGTCCATATAGCTCGAATGCATTAGAGCTATGGACCAGAGCTAATAGTTGTGAATACTGTGTTTGTGCTGTATGCGTGTGATGCTGACAGTACCGGTGTACATACTGTACTGTATACTGTGTGTGTGTGTGTGTGTGTGTGTGTGTGTGTGTGTGTGTGTGTGTGTGTGTGTGTGTGTGTGTCTGTGTCTGTGTCTGTGTGTGTGTCTGTGTGTCTGTGTGTGTGTGTGTGTGTGTGTGTGTGTCTGTGTGTCTGTGTGTGTGTGTGTGTGTGTGTGTGTGTGTGTGTGTGTGTGTGTGTGTGTCTGTGTGTGCGTGCGTGCGTGCGTGCAATCCCAGAGGTCTCTCTTGGCATTTGTCTTTTAATGAAGGTATAAGCTGCTTCCCTCAGATTGTGGTGGTATTTTTGACATGGTAACGTTTGGACTGTGTTTGTCGCACAAACCCCAACTTTTACCCTCCCTTGCCACCAAAGCACTTTATCTGGAATCTATAGTGTTGTTATGATGGCTTATTTGCCAAAGACAATGAAATGGGCAAAAAGATGTACTCTATGGGAAAGTGCCAGCAGGTCAAGTGGACATTCATTGGAACTGCAATCATCAGCTGGTTATCCACCACCACTTTATACAAATTGCTCAACCACATGATTGGCTCCCTACCCCATTTGGGGAGGGATTAATTAGCTTCAAATTGCATTTTTGATGTCTGACCAAGCCGCTATATTTTTTTTAAAGTGCTGTGGGAAGGCAAAACAAACTTTTACAGGACCCTTCCTTAATTGGGTATTGATCCTGCTGTGTTGAGGATGTTGTTATGGGGATCGGACGGGAGTCTGTTTTGTCCTATGTGTATGTGTGTGTGTGTGTGTGTGTGTGTGTGTGTGTGTGTGTGTGTGTGTGTTAATGCACTTTAAATCCCATTTAGACCTGAGCTCGATTCTACAACATGTCTTCTAAATCCTGACCGTTTTCTGAAAAACCTCATGTTTCTATATCAGTGGTGCTCATTATTTCATGTCAAGGACCGCCAGAATTATATGCAATTGGCTCATCTGAAAATATGTTGTTTCAAGGACCTGCCAGAAGCAAAGATTTGAGTAAAACGTTTGCTCTGAAAGAATATATATTCAAAGATTTGCGCCGCATTTTCACACATTTTCCCCGTTCATTTTCCTGATAGACTTTTCAAAAGGTATTCATTTAAAGACCTTTTAAGCCTCGTACAAAGCCAACTCGAGTTGTGACAAATCATAACAAACACAATTCTTTGGGGCCGAACAAAGAATTAGAAAGAAAAACGGCAGGTTCCAACACTTTTTTTGTTGTTTTTCTTGAAGGGAGGAACAAATAAACATCCCATAATGGATGGACAGCTTGAGACTAATAATTGGTTAGCCCTTCTCAATAGAGCTGTGGACATGTCCCATATAACATATATATAAACAACCTTTTCATGTCAAGGACCCCCAAATTGACACTAATTAGCCCACGGACCCCCATTAGAAAATATACGCCAAGGACCCCCCCCCCCCCCCTCTCAAGTTCAATTTCAAGGACCTCCAGTTTGACATGCATTAGTCTACGGACCCCCATTTAATGGCATTTCTATCTCTGGGACCCCCAATTTATATTGTAAAATCAAAGTTAATTTAACTCTGAGAGTGTAACTGTCAGAGTTACAGACCCATAAGGGTCCATTTGGTTACAAACTATCATTTAGCTGGGGACCCCCTGTACCCCTGGGGTCCCCGGACCCCACTTTGGGAACCACCGCCATATAAATTCACAAAAATAATTTGGCGTATTTGACAACAAGTTCCTTGGTCTACTGGTAGTATGCACAATAAATGTGATGGTGATCGGTGCAGTATAGTTACACAAATACACAGTGTATGTGCACATACTCAGAGGACACAAATCCTTGCATTTTATACTCGCACGCACACATGCACGCACGGTCGCACACATGGTCGCACGCACGGTCGCACGCACGGTCGCACGCACGGTCGCATGCACTCACACACGCAGGCACACACGCACGCAGGCACGCAGGCACGCACGCAGGCACGCACACAGGCAACATAAGATAAAAGATGTCTGGTACTATTTCTGTCAGCGATTGATGAACCACGAAGCGCTGGAAACTGTTGGCAGGAATTGTGGGATAAAACAAGTACACTGTCACAACAATCTGAATACAGGAACAGGACACACAGGCACGGACCGGGTAAGACTGGGACGAACACTAATTGAATATTGGCGTACTTATAGGGTCATGATTGGATTTGCTGGGGGTGATGGGGGGTGAAATCCATGCCCCTGACTAACAGCGACAAAACTGAAGTATTTTTTCGTTTTTGGAGCCAAAGGATGACCATTAAGTCAGTTTCAATCAGCTTCAATCGGTAGCGTTAAAAGCCCCAACCCAGGCCAGAGATCTGTGTTAACTCTGAGCTGAATTTCAACAGCCACATACTGCGAAAACTACTCAACTACTGAATGTCTCCCTAAAAGAGAATCAGACAGATGCAGTTGATTGAGAATCCTCAAGTCCTAATAATAACAAGAAACTAGTGTATCATATCACAACAGTTCTTACATCTTTACAGTATGGCTCCCTGCTGACTGTCGAAGAATTGATTTCAAAATACTGTTGTTGGTGTTTAAAGCACCAAAATACTTTGATCACATTATGAACCATCCAGCTTTCTCGGGTCATCCGGGACAGATCTGCATAACTAAATGTGGAGATTAGAAGCAAGTCCTTTTATAATGTGTTTCTTTAATGTGTCAATGCGTAATGTTTTTGTTTAAAGCACTTTGAATTATCTCGTTGCTATACAAATAAATAAACTTGCTTTGAACACGGGGCTTAAAGGGCCACTTCGCCCCTTTTGCAACCAGATCTTATTTAAATGATGTTGGGGGAAACAAGAAGAAACACTTTCCTGTGGTTTTAGATATGTTAGTATTTCAAAGTGCCAGTAGTGATGTCATGGACACTGGTCTCACTTCCTTCCTGGACTACATGTTGTTTCAGTAAGACAGCCCTCCCACAAAACGCAAAGTTTCCTAGTTAACTAACACGTGACAGATATGGGGGCCGATCATGAGGAGAGAGCGACATCTGCTGGACAGGTACAGTATGAGTTGGAAAGCCAGGAAAATGCTCAGAGCAATAAAGCCATTCAAATGGGAAAAGGGGGAGAAAATGAAAACTAATCTATCTTGATCATGGCAGTAGAAAGCACTGCCTCAATTTCCCATGAGATAATATATCAGGGATCTTGAAAAGCCCTTGGATCCTCAAATGGATCAGAGTCATTATGCCAGTAGAGATAGATCCTCCAGAAACATGTGATTATGCCATCGCATAATTTACCGCATAATCAGCCAAATTTCACAACTCACCGCAATAGATAACTTTTCTCCACCGCGCTCTGACTTATGGTTGAAATCACATTGTAAAAATAAAGGTAATTGGGTCACAGTGTACACTACACACTGATGAAGGCTGGATAGCCAAACGTCTGTCATTCCATTACGCAGTCTTAGTGTGTGGGGCAACTTACCGCAATGTCATGACATAAAACCTGCTTATTTCATCGCACAATCATGGATTAAATTGCCTGTGTTTTACTGGAGGGTCTAAGTAGAGCTTAATTACTAATGGCATTTCCCAAACGTTTGCCATTATCTCTGTTTGGATGAGAAGAACACAGCTAAATCTGGCACTAGGTAACACGGACTTGCACAAAGTTACTCGCAGGCTTTTCCGAATTAAGCATAATTTATACTCCGTGTGTGTGTGTGTGTGTGTGTGTGTGTGTGTGTGTGTGTGTGTGTGTGTGTGTGTGTGTGTGTGTGTGTGTGTGTGTGCGCGTGTGCGTGCGTGCGTGTTGCTTGCCAAAGATAACATTGCAATGTTGTAGAACTGTTCTTCTTGGCAAGCAACCAACCGGAGCATAAATTAATAATTTTAACTTTTAACCAATCTGTGAGGTAGAGTATGTTAATAAAATATAACTTGTACATCTACAGTGGACCTTGGAGTATATAGTCTCTTCCAATGAACATTTTAGACCCTGGTGGTGTGAGATACGACACGTAGTACTGCCAGTAGCACATAAGCACAACATACTCCATGGCAAGAGGGGGATTTCCTCTTGCATGAGCAGTAGATGTTTAGTCTCCTGGGATCGATTCTGGGTTCGAATCCAGGGTAGAACATTATAAAGCTTACGGATTACAGGCAACTTTAAGCTTCATCCGTCTGCACACAGATATGAGACCTCGTCACGCTGATGGAAGACTGGTTTGCCGATTCTTTGCTCTTCCTAACCGCTTCCCCAATCCTGCTCTGAACATTTGTGTGGTAAATGGTGCATTTATATAGCGCCTTTATCCAAGGCTTGGGCTCAAAAGGCCACTGGGACTACAGTATACACCTCACACGGGACTATTTACACCTGGAAAGTCAACTGATATATCTGGTAGGATAGAAAACCCAGCAGATTGTGTGGCAGTCTCTGGTCTAGGCCATAAACTCTCTGTTAATGGTCATCCTGACATCCATGAAGTCATTCAGACCAAGAAATCCTGTCTGAGCCCGAGGTTGTCTGTCTGTGCTTTGACCTTGGCTGAGCAAACTGCCCCAAAGCCAAGAGGACAGAACAATCTGACAGTGGAGGAACAAACACGCATGCGCACACACGCACGCACGGCACACACGCACACCACACACACACGCACGCACACACGCATGCACAGAGCAGCCAGGGACCTGCAGTGACCAGGGCATGGGTCTGTGAGCTCTGTCAGACAAAAGTTGTACAGTTGAGAGAGGACCCGGGGCGGATTAGCAGTCGAGGCACGTATAGCGTCCCACACAACACAACCCAACCCAGTCCCAAACCCAAACCGCAGCCTCACCAGTACAGCACTGCACCAAGACAATCACAAACAAATACACCCAGGCAGCAAGCTATACTTAAACCACTCAATACTTTTGTCTGAAATGACACTCCTGGATATGGTCCCAGTCCGTTTACTTCCCTGACAGGCTCAAAGAGGCCACTGGGACTATACATACACCTGACACTGTGCTCAAAGAGGCCACTGGGACTACAGTATACACTACGCGCTATATAAATGCACCATTTACCACACAAATGTTCAGAGCAGGATTGGGGAAGCGGTTAGGAAGAGCAAAGAATCTGCAAACCAGTCTTCCATCAGCGTGACGAGGTCTCATATCTGTGTCCAGACGGATGAAGCTTAAAGTTGCCTGTAATCCGTAAGCTTTATAATGTTCTACCCTGGATTCGAACCCAGAATCGAACCCAGGAGACCAAACATCTACTGCTCATGCATGGAATTTGCCATGGAATATGTCGTGCTTATGTGCTTCAGGCAGTACGTACGACCCTGGTGGTGTGATTTAGGAAACGTAGTGGCTACTGGCAGTACTACAGTACGTGTCGTATATCACACCACCAGGGTCTAACTCTAAAATGTTCATTGGAAGAGACTATATACTCCAAGGTCCACTGTAGATGTACAAGTTATATTTTATTAACACAGATTGGTTAAAACTTAAAATGATTTGCACCCTGGCCCGAGTCTGGCAGTGTGCCACGGGCTCGACTCCCGATCCCGATGGCCTTTACTGCGTGTCACTCCCCCATCTCTCTCCCCCATTCCCCCAGCCTACTGTCTGTCCCTCTATAAAAAATATTAAATAAAGGCGAAAGCCGTAAAAAAGACATTAAAAAAAATTGTTTGCTGTGAAAGAATATAATTATGTTCAAAAAAGGTTTTCACGATTTAAAACAAAATAGCAGATCTACAAGACCCTAGCCCGCGCTATGAGCTTGTAGATCTGCTATTTTTCAATAGCTAAAGTATTTACATAATGCTAAAAACACCAGAAGGGGTTCCCGCCCTGAGCGGGTTAAGCCATGTCATCGTCCAATTCCCCATTGAGGCACATCATGCTAAATAAATCGTGAAGTTTGTTTTAAAGCACTAACAAGGTTATTCTTAACCACTTAAGCGTATTAAATAGCAGCAGTGAAAAAAATTATATAGGCCTAAGGACTATATATATATATTTGTTTTTATTATTTTGAAATGTTTCATCTATTCTATGACGTGCCAGCCAGGGTTAATGTGATTAAGTAACAGTGCAGATTGCGTGAGTAGGAACTTGTGTGGGGCTGGGCCTAAAGGGAAAATGTTATTTCTATACTGCATGATGTAATTAATTAGACATTCATAAGTATGACACAGAAGGTTAATTCCTAAGAAGAAAAACAAAATGGTTGCAGTGCCAGCCAGTGCCCGGGGTAAACAAGGAGGCTGCTTATGAGTTATGATGGGTTTGTCATCACAATGTGAATTCCCCCAGGGATCAATTAAGGTTATGAAATGATATATGATATAGTACTTTATTGTCAGTTCGCACTGAAATTCGTTTTGCGCCCCAGCGGCCTTGTATGCAACACATATACACATTTGACATAACAAAGGACAAAAATAAATAAATAAATACAGTTACATACATAGAAAACATAAGGGCAGAGAGCAATGTCCACAGCTCAGTCTAGTTCTGGCCAAAATCCTGATTAAGCCTCAGAGTTGATTGATGGACAAAAGACCTCTTCAGTCTGACCTTATTGTATGCTGGAACACCATATCTCCTTCCTGAAGGCCTGAACCTATACTCTCCATACAAGACATGGCTAGTATTAGAGGTGATATTCCTTGCTAACCTTAGGATGCTGTTATCATACAGTACGTGGATGTACAGATCTCTATCTTTAACTTCCATACGTGTGCGATCGTACCTATCGTTGCTGTCCGGCAGAAACCTTCTATCTACATATTTCAACTTCTTATGTTTTTTCCGTAAATGAATACCCTATACTTCATCATCTACAAGGGTATTGCACAAAAGTAGGGAAATAGCTGATCTACAAGTTTACACCTCACGATACTATAGACACTATTCTGATGATAAATCAATGCTCAACTCAACTCTCTGCTCGGTTAGCAGAGAGGTAACTGTCAACCATGCTAACGATCAAGTTGCAAATGAAAAATTAAAAAATCTATTTGACTTGAGCTTGTACGTAGGTCTGCTATTTTTGAAAATGTGTGAAAATGTGGTGCAAATCTTTGTCAAGATTTAGAAGAAGAAGAATCGTCTTCAGGTCTAAATGGGTACAATGGTAATATCTTTTATCTTTTATTCTTGTGGTGGTGACTTTGTGTGTTAAGGCTCATACATAGTCTGGATTTTCGGTGGTGGGGTGACCACCGAACTACAAGATGATGTCACGAGCTGCGGTAAAGAGCAAACCACCGCCACCACTCCAGCCCTTTTCTCTGTTTTTACTCACCACCGCTCAACGTTATTTCAGCTCCGGTGGTCAGCTCACCACCGGAGCTGTGGTCACCTTACCACCGAAAATCCAGACTATGAATGAGCCTTAACTGTATGTATGTTACCTCACCCTCACCTTAAACGTAACTATACTAATTTAGTAGTTTTATACAGTAAATATATAACCCTCTTCAGACCATGGCCAATGTGATTAAACCACACAAAAGTACCAGAATTACCATTATCCTCATGGGATATTACTGTTCATCTGATTATAATACTGTCCTCATGAGCACTTTTGGAACACAGAACAGTGAGCTAGCAAATCCCCAAAGTTGTAATTAATTATAGTCAAACATTTTTGACCTTTATTTGACTGGTTTCAGGGAAGTGCGTGCGTAGAGCAGATGGATGGATGAGCGTGTGTCAGAGCTGTCACCAGTGCCTTAACTCATTTAGACCTGATCTCGATTCTACAAAATGTCTTCTAAATCATGACCGTTTTCAGAAAAACCTCATGTTTCTATGTCAGTGCATGGTTTTCAAACTATTTTATGTCAAGGACCCCAAACATTATCTGTATCTGGCTGAGGAACCCCCCCCCCCATCTGAAAATATATGTTGTTCCAGGGATCCCCCCAGAAGCAAAGATATGAGTTAAAAAACGTTCGCTCTGAAAGAATATTCAAAGATTTGTGCCACATTTTCACAATTTTTTCAAAAATACATGTAGCAGATCTACAAGCTCGTAGCTTGTAGATCTGCTATTTTCCAACATCTAAAGCGGTAACATAATAATGCTTTAAAAACACCAAGAGGGGGTTCCCGTCCAGAGTGCCTTAATGTCTCTGGGTCCGTCCGGGGCAGCAGCGCGGCCACCACGTCACGTGACGTGACCCGGAGCTGTGTGACGGACAGTGACAGGATTCACTGAGCCACCGAGGGCTGCCTCAGGAAACCCTCTATGTCAGCATCACCAAGCTGTGCTGCTCATGCCTCTGATTGACAGCAATACATGCACACAAAGGAAAATCCTTGGGCGTTCATTTAAACCATTCTGGACGGGAAGGGAACCCCTGTTGGGTGTTTTAAGCATTTTGTTATACTTTCAGCTATTGAAGAATAGCAGATCTACAAGCTCGTATAGCGTGGCACTCGAAAATCGCAAAAAATGTGTCGCAAATCTTTGAATATATATTCTTTCAGAGCCAAAGTTTTCAGCTCAAATCTTTGTTTCTGGGAGGGGGGGAGGAGGGGGTCCCTGGAACAACATATTTTCAGATAGGGGGGTCGGCGGCCAATTACATATATTTTTGGAGGTCCTTGACATGAAAATGTTTGAGAACCACAGTTTTTTTTCAGAAAACTGTCACAATTTAGAAGGCATTTGTATAGAATCGTCCTCCGGTCTAAATGGTTTAACTACCGAGAGTGCACAAAAATGGTCAAATGGATTATATTAACACTGAGGATTTCACTGTGCGGCGTGCTGACTGCCTAAACTATAGGCAGTTTTACAGTGGTTATAGACTGTATATTTCCTTTCTTTACTTTCTTTTACTGTCCCATATTTATGACACTATTTATTTTTATACACGGGACATATATTCCACTAGGCTATGTATTGTAAAAAAGATTACCCAGGTTACGGTGATAGGTATTTCTTTAATTATGTTTTATCGTTTCATATTTTTATGTTCACAATCACATCTTATAACAATGTTAAAAGACCTTGTATTGTCTCTTGTAATATCTGTATGCATAGGACTGCTCTGTCATACAATGATGTCATTTTAGTCTAGTTTTTATTTGTTGACAAAATTGTCAGTATATTTAGTCTTAGTTTTAGTCATCATAGCTTAGTTTTCATTTCGCCAGTGAAAAAAGGTAGTCGACGAACATTTTGCGTCATAGTCGACGAAAACAACACCGTTTCTCACAATCCACTATGGATTGACAGTTCACATTTACCCACATTACTCAACTCAGGCCTAATGCACAGGCTTTAAGGGGCTGCAGCCTGGGGCAACAAGCTGGGGAATATTTGCAAGCAGCGCTAATGGCTCCGATACTGTCCGGGGGCCGCTGAAATATACCACTAAATCGGTGTGGAAATGCACCGGCCAGCACACGACTCACTCACCCCACTGATGAAGCAACGTTTTTCAGCAGCAGCATAGACACTGCCATGACAAATGAATTTTAGGTACAGTAGGTCTGTCTGTCTGTCTGTCTGTCTGTCTGCCTGTCTACGCAGACTGGCCTGTTTATCATGGGTGACGAAAACAAGATCTTCTGATAGATACAGTAGTTTCCACACTGTACTGTACCATGTCAGTAAAATGTACTTCACACACACTGTACCATGTCAGCGAATCAGCGATACACTGTACCATGTCAGCAATACACTGTACCATGTCAGCAATACACTGTACCATGTCAGCAATACACTGTACCATGTCAGCAATACACTGTATCATGTCAGCAATACACTGTACCATGTCAGCAATACACTGTACCATGTCAGCAATACACTGTACCATGTCAGCAATACACTGTACCATGTCAGCAATACACTGTACCATGTCAGCAATACACTGTACCATGTCAGCAATACACTGTACCATGTCAGCAATTCACTGTACCATGTCAGCAATACACTGTACCATGTCAGCAATTCACTGTACCATGTCAGCAATACACTGTACCATGTCAGCAATACACTGTACCATGTCAGTAAAATGACTTCATCACACACTGTACCATGTCAGCAATACACTGTACCATGTCAGCAATACACTGTACCATGTCAGCAATACACTGTACCATGTCAGCAATACACTGTACCATGTCAGCGATACACTGTACCATGTCAGCGAATCAGCGATACACTGTACCATGTCAGCGATTCACTGTACCATGTCAGCAATACACTGTACCATGTCAGCAATACACTGTACCATGTCAGCAATACACTGTACCATGTCAGCAATACACTGTACCATGTCAGCAATACACTGTACCATGTCAGCAATACACTGTACCATGTCAGCAATACACTGTACCATGTCAGCAATACACTGTACCATGTCAGCAATACACTGTACCATGTCAGCAATACACTGTACCATGTCAGCAATACACTGTACCATGTCAGCAATACACTGTACCATGTCAGCAATACACTGTACCATGTCAGCAATACACTGTACCATGTCAGCAATTCACTGTACCATGTCAGCAATTCACTGTACCATGTCAGCAATACACTGTACCATGTCAGCAATACACTGTACCATGTCAGCAATACACTGTACCATGTCAGTAAAATGACTTCATCACACACTGTACCATGTCAGCAATACACTGTACCATGTCAGCAATACACTGTACCATGTCAGCAATACACTGTACCATGTCAGCAATACACTGTACCATGTCAGCGATACACTGTACCATGTCAGCGAATCAGCGATACACTGTACCATGTCAGCGATTCACTGTACCATGTCAGCAATACACTGTACCATGTCAGCAATACACTGTACCATGTCAGCGATACACTGTACCATGTCAGCAATACACTGTACCATGTCAGCAATACACTGTACCATGTCAGCAATACACTGTACCATGTCAGTAATACACTGTACCATGTCAGCGATACACTGTACCATGTCAGCAATACACTGTACCATGTCAGCAATACACTGTACCATGTCAGCGATACACTGTACCATGTCAGCAATACACTGTACCATGTCAGCAATACACTGTACCATGTCAGCGATTCACTGTACCATGTCAGCAATACACTGTACCATGTCAGCAATACACTGTACCATGTCAGCAATACACTGTACCATGTCAGCAATACACTGTACCATGTCAGCAATACACTGTACCATGTCAGCAATACACTGTACCATGTCAGCAATACACTGTACCATGTCAGCAATACACTGTACCATGTCAGCAATACACTGTACCATGTCAGCAATACACTGTACCATGTCAGCAATACACTGTACCATGTCAGCAATACACTGTACCATGTCAGCAATACACTGTACCATGTCAGCAATACACTGTACCATGTCAGCAATTCACTGTACCATGTCAGCAATTCACTGTACCATGTCAGCAATACACTGTACCATGTCAGCAATACACTGTACCATGTCAGCAATACACTGTACCATGTCAGTAAAATGACTTCATCACACACTGTACCATGTCAGCAATACACTGTACCATGTCAGCAATACACTGTACCATGTCAGCAATACACTGTACCATGTCAGCAATACACTGTACCATGTCAGCGATACACTGTACCATGTCAGCGAATCAGCGATACACTGTACCATGTCAGCGATTCACTGTACCATGTCAGCAATACACTGTACCATGTCAGCAATACACTGTACCATGTCAGCGATACACTGTACCATGTCAGCAATACACTGTACCATGTCAGCAATACACTGTACCATGTCAGCAATACACTGTACCATGTCAGCGATACACTGTACCATGTCAGCAATACACTGTACCATGTCAGCAATACACTGTACCATGTCAGCAATACACTGTACCATGTCAGCAATACACTGTACCATGTCAGCAATACACTGTACCATGTCAGCAATACACTGTACCATGTCAGCAATACACTGTACCATGTCAGCAATACACTGTACCATGTCAGTAAAATGTACTTCATCACACACTGTACCATGTCAGCAATACACTGTACCATGTCAGCAATACACTGTACCATGTCAGCAATTCACTGTACCATGTCAGCAATACACTGTACCATGTCAGCAATACACTGTATCATGTCAGCAATACACTGTACCATGTCAGCAATACACTGTACCATGTCAGCAATACACTGTACCATGTCAGCAATACACTGTACCATGTCAGCAATACACTGTACCATGTCAGCAATACACTGTACCATGTCAGCGATACACTGTACCATGTCAGCAATACACTGTATCATGTCAGTAAAATGTACTTCATCACACACTGTACCATGTCAGCAATACACTGTACCATGTCAGCAATACACTGTACCATGTCAGTAAAATGTACTTCATCACACACTGTACCATGTCAGCAATACACTGTACCATGTCAGCAATACACTGTACCATGTCAGCAATACACTGTACCATGTCAGTAAAATGTACTTCATCACACACTGTACCATGTCAGCAATACACTGTACCATGTCAGCAATACACTGTACCATGTCAGCAATTCACTGTACCATGTCAGCAATACACTGTACCATGTCAGCAATACACTGTATCATGTCAGCAATACACTGTACCATGTCAGCAATACACTGTACCATGTCAGCAATACACTGTACCATGTCAGCAATACACTGTACCATGTCAGCAATACACTGTACCATGTCAGCAATACACTGTACCATGTCAGCGATACACTGTACCATGTCAGCAATACACTGTATCATGTCAGCAATACACTGTACCATGTCAGCAATACACTGTACCATGTCAGCAATACACTGTACCATGTCAGCAATACACTGTACCATGTCAGCAATACACTGTACCATGTCAGCAATACACTGTACCATGTCAGTAAAATGACTTCATCACACACTGTACCATGTCAGCAATACACTGTACCATGTCAGCAATACACTGTACCATGTCAGCGATACACTGTACCATGTCAGCAATACACTGTACCATGTCAGCAATACACTGTACCATGTCAGCAATTCACTGTACCATGTCAGCAATACACTGTACCATGTCAGTAAAATGACTTCATCACACACTGTACCATGTCAGCAATACACTGTATCATGTCAGCAATACACTGTATCATGTCAGCAATACACTATCATGTCAGCAATACACTGTACCATGTCAGCGATACACTGTACCATGTCAGCAATACACTGTACCATGTCAGCAATACACTGTACCATGTCAGCAATACACTGTACCATGTCAGCAATACACTGTACCATGTCAGCAATTCACTGTACCATGTCAGCAATACACTGTACCATGTCAGCAATACACTGTACCATGTCAGCAATACACTGTACCATGTCAGCAATACACTGTACCATGTCAGCAATACACTGTACCATGTCAGCAATACACTGTACCATGTCAGCAATACACTGTACCATGTCAGTAAAATGACTTCATCACACACTGTACCATGTCAGCAATACACTGTATCATGTCAGCAATACACTGTACCATGTCAGCGATACACTGTACCATGTCAGCAATACACTGTACCATGTCAGCAATACACTGTACCATGTCAGCAATACACTGTATCATGTCAGCAATACACTGTACCATGTCAGCAATACACTGTACCATGTCAGCAATACACTGTACCATGTCAGCAATACACTGTACCATGTCAGCAATACACTGTACCATGTCAGCAATACACTGTACCATGTCAGCAATACACTGTACCATGTCAGCAATACACTGTACCATGTCAGCAATACACTGTACCATGTCAGTAAAATGACTTCATCACACACTGTACCATGTCAGCAATACACTGTATCATGTCAGCAATACACTGTACCATGTCAGCGATACACTGTACCATGTCAGCAATTCACTGTACCATGTCAGCAATACACTGTACCATGTCAGCAATACACTGTACCATGTCAGCGATACACTGTACCATGTCAGCAATACACTGTACCATGTCAGCAATACACTGTACCATGTCAGTAAAATGACTTCATCACACACTGTACCATGTCAGCAATACACTGTATCATGTCAGCAATACACTGTACCATGTCAGCGATACACTGTACCATGTCAGCAATACACTGTACCATGTCAGCAATACACTGTACCATGTCAGCAATACACTGTACCATGTCAGCAATACACTGTATCATGTCAGCAATACACTGTACCATGTCAGCAATACACTGTACCATGTCAGCAATACACTGTACCATGTCAGCAATACACTGTACCATGTCAGCAATACACTGTACCATGTCAGCAATACACTGTACCATGTCAGCAATACACTGTACCATGTCAGCAATACACTGTACCATGTCAGCAATACACTGTACCATGTCAGCAATACACTGTACCATGTCAGCAATACACTGTACCATGTCAGCAATACACTGACACAGGGAATCCCTGCAGGACTATACAGTACAGATTCCTTCTCCCGACGGAGTTACTCTATTATAAGGTGCTAAAATGCAATTTTCTTGTTGCCTTTCTGAATAAAATAAAGGCTATGGTTATGCGATAAACAAATGTGTTTGTTTATAGTGCGTGCTACTAAAATACTAAAAAATAAAGTGCTCCTGGTCGATTAAGCATATTATACAATTATCAAATTGAGGACGGCAGTTAAATTAGAACAAGCAGCTTTTGACTGCCACCAATTTAATTGAAAACAGTATTAAAAAAACAGCCTGAATAGCGGTCTGGTGGTCATGGATTATTTGGCAGCATAATTGCATAGCCATTTGAAGGCAGAATGCGCCTGTATCGGCCCGTAATGCAGGATACCACCGACGATACAGCCATGGCTGGAGAAAAGATGTTTTTAGGGTGGAAGTCCTGATGTACATTCCTTGACCTTTGATATTTGACATTCTAATCAGTTTATCCTTGAGTCCAAGTGAATGTATGTATGGATGGATGGCTGAATGAATTTAATACATAGATAGGACCTCAATGGAAACAAGTCCACTTTAGGTAGTAGTATATGACTGTAGTCGTGCTGTTTGCATTTCTGTCTAATAAAGTATTCAATCAATCACTCACTCACTCACTCAATAAATTAATCAATGGACGGACGGACAGGCGGGCAGATGGACAGACTGACGGATGGGAGAAGGAACGGCCCAGAATCCTCCAGTGTGACCTAGTAGTGTGTGTGTGTGTGTGTGTGTGTGTGTGTGTGTGTGTGTGTGTGTGTACCACTTCCACTGTTGTCCCATTACAACACAGAACGTGTGGGAATGCTGTCAAGGGCTTTGCACAGCAGCAAACTGCTTAAATCCTGAATGCACAAAGCACAAGCCTGTCAGTCTGTTAAGGTTTAGGGTTCGGACATAATAAAGATAAATTACATTTAGTTTCTCACCCCGTCTCCCATATGACTGTTTTACCTCCGTCCGTCTGTTCACTTGGACGACTCAAGGATGAACTGATTAGAATTTGGCCAAAGGTCAAGACCATTTGTGAGGGTAGGTACCCTCACATGCTCTCCCCGTGTCCCCTAGAGTAGGTACCCTCACATGCTCTCCCCGTGTCCCCTAGAGTAGGTACCATCACAAAAAACATGCAGTAATCCTGGACTCTAAACTACCTCGCCCTATGGCCAGCCGGGGCGCCTGATGGAGGGGAAAGGAACTAGTCGGAATAACGTGTTCCTTCCATGCGCTACGTCCAACCAGGGAAACCCCCCCCCCCGGGCCCTGTCAGGCGTCAAGGAGCAACTTGGACACTCATGCATGAAGTTCAAGTCCGTTGCTCTCCCCAGGTTGCCGGAGGGTGTGTAGAGCCCAGGACCACATTAGATAATTGACACAGGGGTGAAAAATGGGTTACAAAATCGTCATGGTCAAGGCCACTGTGACCTCAAAACACGGTCATTACATTCCTTCAAAGGTTTCCACTACAGAACATAATTACTGTACAAGTCTGGATAGACATTGATGTAAATAACTGTGACTGGTTGGTGGAGGCAGTACTACAACCGCAATGCAGTATTTACATTTACATTTTTGTTTTAAATATGAAGTTGAAGTGTTTTAGCAGTGAAGTGTTTTAGCAGTTTGAAATATTGGACATTGAACGCTGAATACAATCTTCCGCTCCTCATACACAAGGTACTTGCTATTCACTAATGATGCTTGAAGAGTCTGTTTATCTCTTTCTTTGGCAGACCGTGGTAATGTTAAATACACTATGAGTGTTGTGTTAAAAGGTTTATGCTTTAGCATTTCAGAATATCACACCGCAGCAATATAGTCCCAACTTGAACTAAAATGAAGCCTTATTATTGAACCGTATAGGCAGGTCATAAACGTAATGGTTTGCTCATTTGGTCCCCTAAATTGGGCTGTTCCCAAATGCAAACCGATCCGTACACCACATCAACGCAAGAGCCGCCAGCCAGGTTGACACAAACACATTCATTTATCACTAACTACACATACAGAGACAGCAAATGGGCCATTTGTTTAAAACCGATGAAAATTCTACCTGTGTAATCTATTCAATGTGAAGGGAGCTGTTTCCGGACATCTCCACCAAGCATATTTCATTCATTTCATTAGCTGTACTGTATTGCAAACCCTCCACCTTCGTTTAACCGCCCGGGAAGGGGTTGTTTAGCACAAGTGCGGCGTTGCTCTCCGGCGTGTGATTGAAGTGGTTGCATCAGCAATTGAGGAGAGATGAATGAAAGGATGTAATCCCCCCCCCCCTCACTTCACCCCCCGCCCAAACACACGGCACACAGAGTTTATACACACGTCTAGACTCAAAGGACACATAATGGTATGACAGACATTTATAGATTGTGTGCTATAAATGTGATGCTGTTCTGTTTGCTTTTGATATCTTGAGTAAATAAAACTAGGGTTCTGCACTAGGCTATTAGATTTTAATGAGGATGCTATTGTGTTGATACAGTAGGACCTAGGAGATGAAAAAACGACTGCAGTGCAACGCATGGTATTATGGGTAAAGAGTTTATGGAAATATGATATCTCACACTTTCAAGACTAGTTTAAACGGAAACTGTGAGCAAGCAGCCCTGCAGGATCTATAGCAATGAAAACATTATGTTTATGTTGCATGCATTGGCCTAACTTCAGTTGGTCTGAAATCTATACCGACCTACAGTATAAACTCTCGCTTGCCAAAAAGAACAGCTCAAGCTAACAATGCGTAACTACAGTATGACGTTGTATGACAAGAACAACGTATTTTTAACATCGGAAAGATACAGTAGTCCTTGTATAAATCATCTTTCCTGTTGGTAAAACACTGCTGTTACTGCAACACAGTGAGTGCTAGTCTGGAACTAATTTGGCTCTCCTGCGTAAAGCGCACCTGTCACTATTGGATCTGATAAACAACAAAAAGGCTTTTTTATTTGGAAATTGGCGGTAGAAAGCAAACGAATGAGCCAGGAGAGAGAAGACATACTGTAGAAGATAAGGAAACATGAGGGACAGCTGGTAAAAATGGATACGAGCTCTGCCGAGTTATTAGATGTTTGTTCACGGCCAGGGGGGAACAAAATGACTGGAAACATTTCCCAGACAACATTTTGCATTTGAGTCCTCACTCCATTGGCAGCTACTTGGTACATTAGAATATCTAATGTCCTCACAAGCCGAAGTGTTGGATACAGCGTTACTTTATTTCAACAAAAACTAACGAAATAATACAAAATAGGACTTGACAAAACTTGGAATTGACAAAACATTTTAGTTAACTGAAATAGAAATAAAAATGAGGCTTTACAAAAAAAGCAATAACTGAAAAACTGACCTGAATCTGTTTTGTGTGTTTACAAAACTAACGTAACTAAAGTAACTAAAATCATAGAATTTTTTGTTTTAGATCTTAAAATCTTTGCATTGCTACGCACTGTGAGCTTGTGGATCAGCTTTTTTTGCAGTTTTTCAGACCTTGTCGAATCGACTCGACTATTCCATATTACGATAAAAGTTTTGACTAAATAAAAAAACTAGAAGCCCACTTTAAAAACTAATATAAACTATAAGTAACTGAAATTTAAACATAGTCAAAACTAAAACTGAACTATAATAAGTGGTCTTGGTCTGATATGCAAAGGGAGGGATGAAACCATTCAAAGACCGGCAGAGAGAGGATGGAAAGTTGCTTTACATACAGTAGATTGTGCATTACATTCACACACACTTTCACACACCAATGGCGAAAGAAACCATGCAAGGCACCAACCAGCATACAGTATCAGGAGCAATTGCTCAAGGAAACTTCGACACCAACTCTGGGAACTGGCAACCTTGCGGCTGCCATCCAGCCACTCTACCCCTGAGCCACCGCTGCCGCACAGGGGAAGAGAAGAGGACAGATAATGTCGGACAGAAAGAAATACACACTATAAGACAAAAGGGAGAGATAACAGGACAAGGGGAAAGGCCACTGAGGAACATGAGAAGGGGCTGGATGCTGAGAAGATACAAGTAAACAAAGTAAGCTATAGCTGCTCGGTGACAATTCAAGATTTGTATTCTTCCATCTTGTATACGAGTACAAGAGATTAAGTCTTTGATTTTGGTACCCGGCAAGGGATCAGTTTGAGGACGCTCCCTCAGAACATCAGATCAGAGGATTGCACTGCAGAATCAGCAGTGCCTCCAGGCCTCTCTAACTCACTCTCCAAATATAACCTACTACAGAGTTCATGCTTTAACATCATCTCTAACCCCAGAAATAGATAGAACGATACATCAGAAGAACTGAGAAACCACCTCTGCATTATAATGAATTGCATTTTTAATGATTTTTTATAGCGCTTTTCCAAGTGCTCAAAGCACTTTACAATGGTTCATTCATTCATACATTGGGAGGTGAAGCAGCGCACAGTCGACGCCAGCGTCCTCACTTCCTACATTCACACACAGACCGTGGCGAGCTCACACCGACCGACTCATTTGGAAGCAATGTGGGGTTCAGTGTCTTGCCTCGAGGACACTTCGACATGTGGACAGGAGGAGGAGCCGGGATTCAAACCGCCGACCCGCAGGGATCATTGGACGACCTGCTCTACCTCCTGAGCCACAGCCGCCCTATATAACACCAGTGAAGCAGTGCAGCCTCCAGTGACAAAGATTGGAGACGGCTTCAGCTCAGCTTAAAAAACATTACTGGAGAAACATACTTCCATATTGGTTTATGGATACATGTCTTTGGGGGAGCTGTGCCAGTACTTCAGTGTTAATGATACTCTCCTCCTATACCAGTAAAAGGGCCATTAATGGAACAAGCCAATTACTTAGTTGGCCTTAATATTCTCTCTGATAACACATGCAGAGAGGCCAAGAGAGCGAGTGTGAGAGAACCTTTCAAAGTGAATAGATTTGTTCCCTCTCATTACAGAGGATTAACCCCTTGCTGTGTCCCACTAATTTCGTTCGGTCTACTCTACGCACACTCGTCATACAGCACGTGGGCAGGAGGAGCACATTAGAATGACAGCAATAACATAATTGCATGGAGATCTGTGCCACTCCATCGCGTGGCCATTAGCCGCTGCTTCTTGTTACTACAAGGAGGGATTGTGACGTACAGTATACGCTGTCAGGTTGAGTGGACCTTCTAGCAACCTTCCCCAGTCCCCCTCCTCCCCATAGCCCTCCATCCCGCAGCCTCGTTGTCGCGAGGGGAAGCTGCCAGGGAGTGATTCAGACAAGGTTTACTCTGCTAGTAAGGGGGTTCATGACGCCATAATGAGACCCCGGCTTATTGCTGTCATTAATCTCAGGACCCCCGACAGAAACTAAGGTCCACAGCGCTCATTCAGGCAGAGAGAGGAGAAATAACTCACATCTGCGTCATGCAGATCCCCCCCCCCCCCAAGAAAAGAAAGAAAATGTAAAAGCAATTGACATGAGGGGGGGGGGTTTCTGAGAACTCCCTGTTGTATTCCACAACGGATCACAGGGAAGTTATTGGCCTTCTAATATCATTTTCTGTGATGAAATAATGACCGTTGCAGACAACGGGGGTGCAGATCAATTCCAGACTTGTTTGTGGTCATTCAGAGCCTGCAGTGACAGTTGTGCAGGCTGGACCGTTCTCCTGGCGGACCATATCAGTTGTGTGCACGCACGCACGCACGCACGCCAGGATTTACAACTCACTGGTGATTAAACACAGTCGTGGGTAACTAAGTACAGTTACTCTAAAATGTTTGGAACTTTTACCGTGAGTATTTGTTTTTGATACTTAATTTGTTGCTTGGCAGATTTAGATTATTATAATAAATATAATATATTATTATAAAATATACATTAACCATTTAAGCCCTAATTTATACTATATAGTAGTATATTTTGATGCATGCTGCACTACTTTTGTTACTTTTACTCTAGTAACATTTTCTATGCAGGACTCTTACTTGTATAACTGAGTATTCCTACATTGTTGTACTACTTTTTTTTAGGTAAATAAGAAATTCGATTTCTTATTCTCTGCTTCTTCTTCCACCACGGGACTGGCACTAAAAAGCATGCTATAATATCGCTCAGCCCTCAGGTTGCATTGTGGGGTGGAGGAGGGGGTGGAGGGAGGGAGGGCTTCATCTCATCACATCAGTGTATAGCAATGAAGCCTCTGAAACAAAAAATACCCCCCACCCCCACCCCCCGCCCCAACCCCCACACCCCCCTCTGCAAATTTCAGCTGCCTGACGCCCGAGATGAATGCGAAAACAGGCAAGGGAGCCGCTTTTAAATCTCAAATTGACTGAGCTGCCACAGGGAAGCGTACGCCAGTCTGCCTGTGAGGTTATTCATCCCTGTCTGTGTGGCGGTGCTGCAGGGAACCGGGGGAGGCCAACGCGGACCGCTTTAACGACTCTCTGTTGGAGAGCGCGGCCCGCTCAGTGACGGCGCCTGTCGCGCCAGGATTGTTGTTGTGAGAACACATTGTTCTCTCCAGCATATGAGCTGTCCCCAGTCCTTCTCCATTATGCACACCAGAGTCTGTAATGTTGCATAAGACTATGACGAAAAATGTCGACTGCCTTTTTTTCACTGACGAAAACTAAATGGAAACTGAGCTATGGTGGCTGAAACTATATATGACTAAATATACTGTCGATGTTGTCAACAAATAAAAACTAGACTAAAATGTTATGAAGGGACTAGTGGACAAGTATAAGTCATTTTACACTTGGTTGCATGCTGAAAATAGCCGATCTACGTATATAAGCTCGTAGAGTAAAGTGTCAAATCAGCCATTACGATGGCACCAAGGCCCAACTGTAGATAGTCGACTAAAACTAGACTAAACACTAAAACATTGACATGACTAAAATGTGACGTTTAAAGAGACTAATGACTAAAACTAAAATGGAAATTTGCTGCCAAAAACAACACACAGCTAGGACAACACTGGTCAAAGTTGCCATGAGGGCCGACCTGGAACGGGAAAGAAAGAAATTACTCAATAATGTCAATTTTCTCACCGCGCCTCACAGTAAAATCCAGATTCCTATATATTCACAGTTCATATAACTCAAGCGTAAAATCTTTTATACGGTCAGTTAAAATTGAAATTCTGGATTTTACTGTCTCTATTCAATATAATGGGAGTTTCTAAATTATGTGCAAACTAAAATTATAACTGTGCAAACTTAAACTGTTTATGCTGCTGCTGCTGTGAGAGTCGGGAATTGTTAATGCTGTGGATGTTTTCAAAGCTACTCTGTGTTGACACACACACACGCACGCGCGCACACACGCACACGCACGCACACACACACGCACAGACACAGACACAGACACAGACACAGACACACACACGCACACTGTCTCTGGCCATCATTTAAATAAACAGAGCAACACAGCAAACTGTGAGACGCTAAATCTTATAATTCAACTCAGAGTTTTTGCATTCTCTGAGTTAAATTAATGATGAGGATTTTATTGTGTACTCTGGCAAGGGTGAATAATCAGCCTAAGGTGATATAGTTTGATGGAAATATTTGCATGATTACACAATTTGACAACTAATAAACTATGTTTATGAGTCCAGCCTACAGCTATCTCAGTTTCTAATCAAAAACGTGGGATAATTTAGTTAAATTCCTTCTTGTCTGGAGATTTTCAAATAGAGTAGAAATGTAGTCTCTCACACGGGAGGCCGGGATTTGAATCTGGGTATGTACAAATAAAAGTTTTGTTAATCGTGTTGAGATTAGTGTGAATGTACGTGTAAACATTGACCTTCTTCACGGTCATTCAGACATATTGAATGTGACTGAATCTGTTACACAGCACTATAAAATACAGATTCATAAATATGTAAGTCTGAAAAGACATCCACCACACCAGCTTGTAAAAGTCTCTCTGCCAGAATTCTATATTAGTCAGAGGAGAGGTTTTTCTTGGCACCTTTCCACCACATGGAATCAGCTCAACTCGACATGCCTACTTGCCCTTTTTGGATTTCCCCATTGGGCAAAAGTAATACCCAGTACCTACAGTACTATACCTGGTACTTTTTTTGTAGCACCTCCACTGAGGTTCCAGGCGAGCTGAGATGATACCTAAAAGAGCTGAGATGATACCTGTCCTAAAATATTCACATGAAAATACTGTCCAGTGTCCACTACTGATTGATAGAAATACTGTCCACTACTGATTGATAGAAATACTGTCCACTACTGATTGATAGAAATACTGTCCACTACTGATATGTCCCGATACACTTTTTTCATTCCCGATCCGATCCCGATACCACAATTTCTGTATTAGCCGATACCGATACCGAATACCGATACCAGTGTTGTGTTTATAGCTATCTAGCTATTATATCTGGTGTTGTGTTTATAGCAGACTCCTCACTCAAATGTGCACTTGCAGTTTGGGCAACTCCAAAGCAAACTCCACATGCCCCAACATTATATTTACCTGCCATAGTGTCAACCGTAAGGGGTTGACACTGTGTCGGATCGCTGTTTAGACTGGCATGTTTGCCGATATGACAAATAAGTCCTGATACCGATACAGTATCGGGACATCTCTATTAGAAAGGATGCTCACTATGTGATCGCTGGTCTACGGACTGCCCTATACTGCAATGCTTCCCAAGCAATGGCTAACAGTGTGTTGCATTGCAACGTCACGTGCCATCTGGGGCGTAAGAAGAAAATGGCACCCTTTTCCACATTGGCCTATTAGAGCGCCACCAGGAGGCCACAACCTGACCTGCCCTGCCCTGGTGGAGACCTGTGCCCCGAGGGGCACTTTATCTATAGTTCAAAATGTATTTTGACTATTTTCATTTTGGTCGCATGGGAGGCATTAAGAGGGGAACAACGGTTACTCTGGTGTTGCATAACCGGGTGGGCCTGCCGCCTGCATTTCCAAATTGCATCGTTCTTCTTACGTACTAGTCTATAGTTTTCACAAAGCAAAGACTGCATGGGGGTCCCTCCCTGGTACAACTTCCTTTCAGATGGGGGTCCGAATCAAATCAAACTAACTATCAAATCACTGACATCGAGGGAGTCTTACTTGTAATGATACAAGCAGTGCAGTGGAAAGTTTCTTTATTTTGATTGCATATAGCCCTCAAATTATGTCGGTTAAAAAACCATCAAGGGTATAAAACACAATAAAGTCCAGGATTTATTTACATATTGTGGTCCTCTGCTAATTGGATGTAAATATAATTGTCCCCAGCAGCCCTTTCCCTCAGAGAGGCTCTATTATACAGCTACAGCAGGTCGTGGACTGTAGGCTACAGTATGTACTCACAGAATCTGTTTAGCAGACAGTTTAATAAAACGCAGGAGGCAAATTTATTGTCTGGTCTGAACAATAAGATCAACAGGGACACACGTGACTTGCATTTCTGACCCAGTTGGCATAGAAAAAAAACTGTGCTTTTGTTATTATGTCCTCAGTCCACATGTATACAATGATGCTGTAGTCCTTTCTTCAATTACTCCTTTTGTTTAGAGCATATAGAGAGTAAGACAGCCACAGAAAATGGGTCTGCATTTCTATTTTTCACCGACCAGTTCAAACGGGACTCTATCCATGTTATGGAAAAGGTATCATTTCACTGCAACCAAGCTGGAGAGAATAAACTCCTCAGTGTTCATTTTAAGGCTGCATGATATTAGGAAAGCATGCATTATGTGACATTGCTGAATATTCTCGCAGTATAATATAGGCCCTACTATAAGTAAACAAATATTGAAGTACCGGCATACAGTTTTAATGTCTTCCTGCCTTAGGTTTGCTGCTGCTTAGCATATAAACCTATAGAAGACAATTAAAATCCTACTGTTTGCACACACTGGGGAAAACAACAACAATGCACCGGCCTGTGAGCTTGTAGATCGGCTTGTAGATCAGCAAGTGTAAAATCAGTCATTACGACGGCATCAAGGCCCGGCCAAAAATACATTTTAGTCTGTAGATTTAGTCGACTAAAATGTTATGATATTTAGTCGACGAAAACACAAAATCATTCCAGGTGACTAAAATGTGACTATAAAAACCATATGAAGAGTATTCAAAAAGACTGACTAAAACTAAAATCTAATTTCGCTGCCAAAAACAATAGTTAAATCAACACAGGACGATTCCACAGAAAAGGTATAGACAGACATGATGGCAGGTCAAGAGAGGAGCCAGAGGAGATATAAGTGACTGAATGGGACCTTTATCACTGACACTATGCTACTGACGTGATAAGACGTGGAGACAGTCTCAAATCAGAGCCTCTTTACTCCCATCACAGTGCAAGGAATGTAATCCTCTTCCTTCCGCTGGTCTAGATAGTAGCGTGTCCACAGATAGCCTTGTCTGCACACATCAAGACCTCTCATGTAACTACGGGGCTATTTAAAGGCATCAAAAACCGAGAGCGTGCTCTCCCCGGGATGATGGGGCCTTAATGGGGTACATATGGAGTACAGCAATCTGATTACAACAAAATATACTACCGTCTGATTGTACTGTGAGTTTGCATGAGCTACAGTATATGGAGATCATTTTCCGAATGTAATCGTGTTACACTCAATATGGTACTAAACAATAAGCTATGAAATCTGGTAAACAATAAGCCATGAAAAAATATGTTTTGAATAACTTATTTATTATTAAAAATGGAAAATCAGGGATCATAATGTCTCAGATATATGTTTTCTGTTTGTTTTCATGGTTTTCTGTTTTTTTTTAACTTCCTATTTGATTGATATTCTAGTGAAGTGCCTGTTCAGAGTGGGCCGATTATTACAAGTGGATGAATGGTTCTCAAGATATGCAAAGGGCACGCACGCACTTAACACACCTGATGAAATTCCCCACTGAAATTCCATTGACACGCTATGCTATTCATTATTCACTTAACCTTAATACATATTTTTTGCATGGAAGCTGCTGCAGTGTTTGACTATTTTATATTCTCTTTCAACTATGTTTTGAAAACAACATTCCTAAACTCTCTTATGGGAGGATTTCTTCATGTCAGGCACTGGGTCACATTAGCCATGAAAAAAAAAAATTGCTGTTCTCCAGCCACTGAAATGAGTGGGACGACCTTCCTTCATAATGAATTTGGCTGCAGAGAGCAGAGGGTTTGCAGTCCCTTCTACTCCCAAATGAGAGCAACACAAAAGCATGCAAGAAAATTAATGTGGCAGAGCGTCAGGCGGCTGGAGAACTGCCTCACTGTTGAGTTATAATCCCCCCCCCCCCCCCCCCCACACACACACACACAGTCATCTGCGAGCACAGCGAGAGTGCAGATAACAACCCCCACCCCTCCTTTTTTTGGAGACTCCGTGACGCTAAATCTGTGCACCCCATGACACTTCCGTGACAGCATACTGCTTTCGAGCACCAGACGGAATATCAGAATGCCGCAGTCTGAAAACCCACCTTTTCAGACTCCACCACGGCCCGTAGCACTTACCCTACCCCCTTAGATAGCATTTGATACAGACTTATAGCATGTTATGTAGACGGCACTAGAATTGCATTGTATCTAGTCATAGCACTTACATAGCATATAGTATAGTATGTATAGTTTCATTATATAGATATTCCACTGTTACATTCTTAGCTTACGAATGTTTCATGATAACTACTTTGTATGTATGCGATGTATTGCCATGCTTTTTGTTCTTGCTTAATGTAAATCGCTCTGGATTAAGAGCGTCTGCTAAATGCCTACATTGTAAATTGTAAATTGTAATTGTTCTCAAGCCTACCTCAGGTTTGGCATACAGTATGTGTTTTAGTAAAGAGCAAGGGAAGCACATTTATTGCTCCTTTCTTTTTTTTCCTCTCTTTTTAAAGAATGTTACGTTCCTGGAAAAGCTAAATCCCACATCATTTGCATTAGCAGATCACTGGTCCACAGTTTTATGTGCTGCTTTATTGATGTGTGTTTGAATGGAATCAATTTAACCCATTCTGACCGGGCACCCATTTTGGTGTTAGCATCATGTTATGCTTTACCTAGCAGATCTACAAGCTCATATCGCGCCACCGAGTGGCGCGATACGAGCTTGTAGGTCTGCTATTTTTGAAAAATCAAAGAACGACTGACATTTTTAGAATCTGATCTCAGGTCAGAATGGGTTAATCAGACCAGTGTGTGCCCAGTGGAAAACCTCGTATGAATCTGATCTCAGGTCAGAATGGGTTAACCCGTTTAGACCCGAGGACCATTCTACAAATGCCTTCTAAATCCTGACAGTTTTCTGAAAACCCCCATGTTTCTATACAGCATGTCAAGGTTTTTCATGTCAAGCACTCCAAAAATTACATGAATTTGGCCGCCGACCCCCATCTGAAAATATGTTGTTCCAGGGACCCCCAGAAGCAAAGATTTGAGTTTAAAACGCACACTCTGAAAGTCTGAAATAATATATATTCAAAGATTTGCGCCACATTTTCACAGGTTTAAAAAAAATCTACAAGCAAAAATCTATAATGCTTAAAACACCAAAAAGGGTTCCCGCCAAGAATGGATTAATCCAGCTTCGAGATAAGGAGCCGAGGGGAATCCAAGAGCTGCGTGCCAGTTGCCACGTCACCCTCCTCCTCCTCCCCCCCCCCACCTCCTCCTCCATATAGTGACAACTTGATGCTTTCATGTGTGAACGCTGCATGGCTAATAAATCACCAAAATGGGTCCCACGCCCTTATAAGCTCTATATAAGCAATGTCAATGACTGAGTGAGTTTTGTCCTTTTCCAAAAAGGACATTTTGGAAAAAGGCTTTTGACATTGGTGTGGAGGAGTCAGGAAAGGAGCTGTGTCTGTCTGTGTGTGTGTGTCTCTGTGTGTCTGTGTGTGTGTCTGTCTGTGTGTGTGCGTGCGTGCGAGAGAGGAGCAGGAGGAGCAGGATGCGGTACATGAACCTGATCTTCTACATTAAAAGCATGTCAACGGTAATTTATTCTCATTAAGTGCAGCAGCGCTACAGTGTAATGTGTACATGAATCAAAACAAAACATAACAGATGTTCACCTTAACACGCCTGAGGGTCTTTCTACTGTAATGGACCACATCCTGTGATGATGTAACACTGTTATGTCCTCGCAGTGCACCAGAGTGTAGAGTAGGAGAGTAGTGACAGGCTTTGATCTCGCCGCAAAGCGGGCGCCTATGGGCTATAGTTCCGAACATTGCTCCTATGGCTGGAACTATCCCATTGAGATGGAATGAGCACCTCCGCGTTCCATTGTTAACAATGGGAGTCAACGCTATAGTGTCGCCACTCTCTTCCTAGATTACTCTGCAGTGCACATACTGTATGCAGGCGCCGAACTATACCGGGGGGGAGGGGGGTGTCGTTTCACCGTGACTCCAGGGGGGCCCGGGGGTCCCGGGGGCTGTCAGGTGATCGATCGACGACCACACATGCGTTACACAGACACTCAATCACGACAGATGTACACATTCAAAGCGTTATCTCTCAGGGCGCTACAAATATATAGCTCTTATTTTGAAGAGGAAGAGGAAGTCTGTTTCGGTTGTAGCCTATACTTCCAGTTGTTTTTCCAGATCATGATGCCGGGAGGGAGGGAGGGAGGCAGGGACTGACAGACTATAAACATTGATTAGAAGTGATGATGGTGGTCGATTAAACACATGCTTTTAGCCAAAGTTTATATTACCATATGAAAGCCATGATGCTGTGCATCTTTGACTTAAACAATGTGTACACACTTTGGACTATACGTTAAACATGGTGGAAGTGGATCCTCATCCTCTGTGGCGGTAGCCAGCATTAGGTGAGTAATTATTTAATTGTAAAAGTATCATGCTGACGCTGGTAAAAATCATCAGCAGCTGCCCAAAACATTAACAGGTAGGCAGGCAGGCTACAGTAGTACTGTACAGTAGGCCTATACAGTACTGTCACTGCCTGCAAGGATGTACTTGGAACTGTTGGACCGACTTGGCCGCCGTGCCATATAACATTCATTTTAGTTCAGAAGTGGGTGCACTGTAGTGCAGGGACTTTTACCTGCAGCTCCGCGGGTATATATCTGGTGCTTGCATACAGTACATGCAGCAAGCATACAAAGAACTACGATTTGTATTAGCTTGTTGTCTGACACCTTAATCACGTTGAGAGAGCAACTTGGGATATGTTTGTTTAAAAGTGATGTAACGCGACATTAAGAGTCGCCGTCGATATATGGCATGGCCGACCCGGTACCAAGTTGTTCCGCCAGTGACTGTTTGCACACCTCAGTCTCGTCAGCATGGGTCCAGCAGACACCAGCCTTTTGTTCCCTCATACTGGAGTTAGTTTTCTTTTTCAGTTCAGTCATGATGGGCCTGGCAGTATAATGTATTTATGCTCTGTGTGCCACGTGCAAATAACCGATCTACAAGCTCACAAAGCATCACAATGTGGTGCCACATCTTGCTTTATTTTCTCATTGTCAGGGATTCCCACGTATAGACGTTTAGGCGGAAGCGGTTGGAATGCGTCTCACACACAGACCTGGACGCCGCAGGTTGAAGTGGTTAATTCATTAAACTCATTATAGCTCTCATTTTTACCCTCCCACTCCACTTCAAAACGCCCCCGTTTAGCTCTCTCGCTAATGTGCGCACTCAGAAAACACTGTGTCATGATCCTCATCTGGGAGGGATTCTGTGCCGAGGCCATGGAACCTGATGAAAGGCTTCACACAAACCAATTAAGCACAGACGGTTCAGTCAGTGCATGGTCGCCTGAATCAGCACATTGCGGAGTGCAAGGGGTTATATAACTCAAGTCCACAAGAATGAAAATACAAATTGCTATAAGTAGCACATTATGCTGGCCCGTGTACTCTGCGAGGAGCATCTAAGATTATTACGGAGAGAGAAAGGGCTTAGGACGCGCTGTCCTTTGATCCATCACAGCAACAACAAAGTTGTTTGGTTGCATAATTTCCTAGACCAACAGCTTCGTCTCTGCCCCATAGATAGAACGGTGTTATTTCTCCTGCCGTTATCCCAGAGTGGTAATTAAGCCATTTTGGACTGGTCGATAAAAAAAGGCTTCTAAATCCTAAAATAATTCTGAAAAACCTATGTTTCTATGTCAGTGGTGCTCAACCTTTTTATCTCTATTGGGCCACGGACCCCCATCTCAAAATATGGAGTTCCAGAGACCCCCCAGAAGCAAATATTGTTGTTAAAAATGTTCGCTCTGAAATATATAGTTTCGAGTTTTCAAAAATAGCAGACCTACAAGCTCGTAGCGCGGCACTCTGTGCCGCGCTATGAGCTTGTAGATCAGCTATTTTTCAATAGCTAAACTATAACATAACGCTTAAAACACCAAATGGGGTTCCCGCCCTAAATGGTTTAATTAGCTCCTGTGTCTATACTGAGAAGAACTCTCTCACAAATGAGCGGAAGGGTAATTGGGAGATTACTGGAGGGAGCTCTGGGCAGCAACAGATGATGTAATGAAACACAAGTGTCTGGCAATAAGATATTTCATTTTGGAGATTCTTTTGCATATACGAGAATGAAAAACCGCGTTGCACTGCACATATCGTGTTGATACGGTACAGTACAGAAGAACAGAGTAAGAAGATATGACTCTAGAGTGTTGGAGGGAGGGATGGGGGGCGGACGATCTGAGATACTTCATAAAAGAGATCATATCTGCTTTCATAATTTCTGTTCCCATAAAGCAGATCATATCTACTTCATGTTAACTATCTATCTACAGTGTCATATACTGTCGCAGGCAGTGTGCAATCTTCCTTGTTCTAACTATAATGTCTTCATATAATGAAGTTATTAGAAAGGACGGTTACACAGATTCAATTGTAAACTCATAAAATGTGTTGTTGTAATCGATGCCGTCCTGTTTCATTCAGAGGCTCATCAATCCCAGAAAGTGTGTTTCGATGTTAGGATCAGTTTTACCCGCCAACTGCAATTATTTTTCTTACAGTACGGATCAAATAGATGCAGACTGCTCAGGGCATCACATCACAGCACATTGTGGACTTGTACATAGGCTATTTTCGGCGCAGGCCACCCTCATTTCGACGTCAGCCCAGGCATAAATTTTGACACAACAAGGGACCCAAATGCATAATTTGACATCACGACAAGCACAGCGAAATGCAATCAAAACAGCAGAGATCTCAGCGAGCTGGACAGCATGGCAGCAGGACGCATATACTTCCCCCCGCGCACCGATGACGTCACGACGTCACATGGTTTGTGTCTCGCTACCTTATGCTGCAGCCAAAGTTCCATTATGACACACCTCGGCGCAGTCTGGCATTCAGCTTTGATGCCCCCGAAAACCAGGGAGAGCTAGCCAAGGGACGACACATCTCCGCGTAAACCTTTACCAGGGGGGTGCTGCTATCCCCCGCTACTCCGCCGTCTCACATGCACACACACACACGAGCATGCACGTGCGCACACACAGCAGGTCATTCTGACTTTGTCTTAGATCTCAAGGTTGAACACAGTCAGTCAGAACACTATAAATCTTCTGTTGAACCAGACAATTCTGCCCTGACTTTAGAGCAGCAAACACCCAAGGAAACAGAAAGGAATTCAACTTAGATCAAAGCTAGTTTAAATTTAATCAGACTTGGAACAGGACTTGAAGAATCGAATTGAAGGAAGACCCCCCCCCCCCCCTTGTCTGAATTAATCTGAGATAATACCTTTGGATTGCCTGCATGTGACATGGAGCAGATGAGTGGCATATATTGTAGGATTCGAACAGGGTTGCGCTGATAAAAAACAGACACTCAATAAATAAACAATCCTTTTTTTTGTCTTCTTTTCCAAGCGTCTTGTGAGCCGATCAGCCTAAGGTCCCTCATGTCACAGAATACTATGTTGTACACTATTTTTCAATAGCAAAACGTAATGCTTTAAAACACCAAAAGGGGATTCCCGCCTAGAATGGATTAACCTGTGTGTAGAGGCAGTGACACCTGCCGTAGCTAACACACTGCCCTCTCCACTCTACTCACTGCAGTGTCTATCAATGCACCTCTTCAAATACTAACGCAGTATAAGATTCAGCTGGGCAAGGTTTTGCACCAACTTCACACTCGACAGTGCATTCGTTCGCGCATACACACATGCAAGCACACACATCCTCACTCACGCACACACACGCGCACGCACACAAACACACGCACAGTATACGTAAAAAGGCAGCCACCTGCACTCCATGGCAATTTAGCTAAATCATGCACACACACGCGCGAACACAAAAAAGTTAAACGTGCATATTTAAAACAGCTCTCTCACACAGGCACTAAATCCATGCACATTATCAAATGCAGCACTATGCAAGTGTGTACACGCACGCACGCATGCATGCACGCACGCACAAACAAACATGCAGGCACAACATGCAGACAGACGCAGATGCACATGTACGCACACCCTCAAAACAAAGTCGAACCATCTGTCGACTGTACTTTGGGTATGCGTCTCACTGTGCTCCTGTTTTGACTTCAAATTGCTGCCTGCTGTTCATCTTCCTACCGCCGTTCCCATTCCCATTTCGGGAGGAGATGAAAAAGACTCTGAGTACCGTACCGTACCATACCGTACCGTACCGTACCGAAGGCCCCACAGGACCGGCCTCAGGGGACAAGGACGTAAGTAAAGATTTGAAGTAAAGATGTGAGTATATAGAAGACATTGCCTGCCTCCTAATGATGAGTGGTTAGAGCCCTATAGCACAAAGACTCCACTTCAAAACAAACCATCAACACAGATGTTAAGTGAGATGGGTCAAAACGGAGGCCCAAACACCACACGGCGCTCTGTAGATGCTGAGGGGCAAATAAATAACACCTATCAACATCGTTGTAGGTAAGGAAGAAAATGTGCCTCTGTTGCCATTTTAGAGCGTGATTGTGTATTATCGGGGCGACTGTGGCTCAGGAGGTAGAGCAGGTCGTCCAATGATCCCTGGGTTGGCGGTTCGAATCCCGGCTCCTCCTACTGTCCACAGAGTCGGTCGGTGTGAGCTCGCCACCGTCGGTGTGTGAATGTGGGAAGTGAAGACACTGGCGTCGACTGTTCGCCGCTTCACCTCCCAATGAATGCACCATTGTGAAGCGCTTTGAGCACTTGAGCACAAAATGCAATTCATTATTATTGTCTAGCGCTGTCTCCATTGTGATGAACTGAAAATACAAAGAGAACAGAAGCTATACTTGCTAGGAAAAGGCGCTTCTCTCGATAGAAGCGCATATAGAGCAGGTGACGTGACGAGCCTATACTGTATACTGTATGGAAGGGTAGATATACTGTAAAAACATTGAGGTGTTTCAACGCACGCTTCAACCTCAGCGCTTTTATGCTGCCTGAGGATGAGCTGCTCCGTTTTTTTCCTCTTACTAATTAGTGCATCACTTTTTGCTTGGCAGGGAAACTTCCAAACTCTTGTATCTTCTGTGCCACATTTCCCCCGCAGTCATTTGGCGTGGATATCATCGGAATGTGAATAAACAGTACAATGTCAAAGCCAAATTGGCGTTAATTAATTATCAATCAATTGAAATATTGTGAAAGTTGCCAAACCCCCCCCCTCAGAGGATTAAAAATAGATTCCAATCTTGTCTGGAAAACCCAATGAATGATTTATGTTTTAACCCATTTAGACCGGACGTCAAAATAAAAAATCATGACAATTTTCTGAAATACCTATGTTTCTATATACAGTAAGTGGTGCTCAATATTACATGTCAACGACCCCAATTTTTTTAAATAATTGGCCGTCGACCCCATCTGAAAATATGTTCCAGGCACCCCCCCAGAAGCAAAGATTTGAGTTAAAAACGTGCTATATGCTATTTTTCAATAGCTAAAGTAAAACATAAGTTACATAATGCTTAAACACCATTCCCGCCCAAAATGGGTTAATTGACTCAACAAATAAATAATACCCTTTCAAAACTGCCGTGGGACCGTTAGCTAGGCAAATTATTTATAGCACCTCTGACCACTCATTTAATTTCCCAGGAGGCTGTGGAAACAGATCCTTTATACTGCTTTTCATTTATTCATGTCATCAGGGTGGCTGGTAAATAGACTTTGTTTAAGGCTTGATAGACTTATTGTCACGGTGTGTCAGGTGAGGACCCAGAAGCAGAACCAAGCAGGTT